>NC_073720.1:45356307-45672317 GCF_023634085.1 Falco cherrug | reverse complement strand
CAGTCAGTGACAATTTGAGACAAGCTAAGCAGCTCTAAGAGCACAGCCTTGGTAGAAAGCTTTCAGGTTGAAATTGCTAGCTTTGTTACCTAGAGAAGCTACAAACTCTCTGAAGTATGAACTTAACTGTTTTCTTGCTTTCTGCAGAACCTTGTGAACTGTAACATTATTTCTGTTACAAAGGTATGTGACACACTCACATCTATATTACATCGGTAATGTATTTTATTGGAAAAAAATCAGTCCCACAAAGGAGTGACCAACTAGCTTTCCTGTGTATTTTCGTTTAATTTATCATCAGATAGTAAATTTAATCAGGAATGTCAGCATGATTTTAAGGACCCCACCTGTTTCTACTGCCTGTGAAATATTTTGATGAGAGCTGACTGGAAATGTTTTAACACAGTTGCTTGTTTGAGACACATTGTTACACTGCAGTTGAAACATTTTGCAAAAACATGTTTGTTTTAGTAAACAGATTTATTTCAGCATAAAGATCTTCAAAATAGGAAGATCTGCTGTTTGACTTTTTGTACTGTACTTGCATTTTTTTGTTCACAATTCTGTTCTGCAAAAATCTTTTTGTATCGGTGCAGGACAGAAACTTGAGGAGCTGACTCCCAGTTCTGTACTGTTACCTCTTGGCGCTAATTTTGGTTAGCCGCTTCTCTTACAAGAGTAGTTAGTATTGGATGCTTTCTGCCTCTGATGGGGTTTTGTATGGCTTTGCTGTTTGCAAGCAGCGTGTTAACATGAACAAGAGCACAACAAGAGCTTTGTAGTTCATCTCAACTTTGGCTAATGTCTTTCTGAACATGACATGAAAACTATCAACAGATGTTCATCTTTCTTTCCCTAGCAAACTTTACATCCCAAATTTGTACTGCTGCTTTCATGGCTTCAGATAACAAATCATGTAATATCAGTCAATAGAAACAAATTCTTCCATAAAGTAGTTAGGTGACCTTTCTGCTCCTAGGTTTTTTTGTATTTGTACATCCAAAAAACCCAGAAATATCTGCAATATCTGAATACTGTATGTATGTATGCCTCACAAAAACCGGCAAACATTTTGTACCCTTTCAGTCTGGATACAAAAGGGTTCTCACTTTATCATTCATTTCCCACTTTACACCTACCTCAGAATCAACCTCTTCTGCTTCACCAGGACTTGGTGATTCCTTTCCCCCACTGCTGCAACTGTGTCCTTTTCAGCCTTTCATGGACCTTCACCTTCCTCCAAAACACAAAGAACTCATGCTTCTGACCATCATTCCTCATGGTTAGCTCCACATCATCTTTAAATCTGTTTGGTTTTTTTTCCCTCCTCCCTGCCTTGATTCCTGCTCACCACTTCTTGCAGTGGGATGCCTGAGCTCTGGGTATTCCTGGCTGTCACAGATCCAGTGGGATTTTCAGCACTGCAAAAGTAGGACCTTTCCCCATGTTTTCCACTTCACTTGGAAATTCGCCTTCCCCCAAGCTGATACGACCTTTCTGAAATGTTATGTGTTATCCTTTCTGAAAACAAAGCTTGTGAACTCCATCCTGGTCCCACTATCCTGTTATGCACAATGACACTACTGAAAAAAACAAGGAATTAACAAGGATTGAATTTAGCTGATGATCATTTGCATTACTTTTCATTACTGCCCTTTACAGGTTAGGTCACACTCTTATCCTGAGAAGATTCATACAGTAGGTGTGTTTTTATGAAGTGTCAGTAGTGTGACTATGAATTCCCTAGGAACTTAGGCTTGCTATCAATAATACTCTTCAAATAAAACAAACAGAAGCAGATTTCTTGCCTGAAAATGGATTTAATTGCACTTTAAAAATCACAAGTGTGATGAAGTCTATTGTTAAGATTAGAATGAGTCATTACAATTAGCATTAAAAAACATACAAAAACTCTTTTCGGTAGCAGAAAAAAAGTTGTCTTTTCATGATTTTCTGCTATTTCCGATCCAGGTAGAGCAAAAAGTGAAAATGCACAACCACTATGAGGCTGACTTTCTCCTTCCAGTTATGGTTCAGTATTGAAGAATTACAAAATTCAGAAACTGTTGGAAAGCTTTGGATAAGTGTAAGACTTTCACTGCTTAGAAGACTAACCTTCAGATTTTTTTGACTATTCAGATGATTTGCAGGCCATTAGCATTTCTAAAGTGTTTTCCAAAACTTTGAATGTGCCACATTTTAGCTGTTTGAACAGTATACATATGGCTGGGGCTTGAGCAAGTGGAAAATCTTGTGAATAAAACAAAATCAATTGAAAAATGCCATCAGAAAGAGGGAGAATTGATATAATTCTTAACATACTTGTCTTACAGATGACAAAAATGATTTTGAAACAAATGGAGCTAAGGTAAAAATAATTTTTTCTAGAACTTCCAATACCTTTTAGCTGCTGCCTTGAGTTTATTCAATGTTAGCTATGCTTTTTCATTATTAACTTCTGCACTTCACAGTATGTCCATCAGTTGTTGGTTTGTGTTGTGTTGTTGATAACAGCACAGCTGTTAGTGCTGTGTGAATGAGTGATAGGAACTGCCACAAATTGTCAGTCAACTGTAGAACAGGACAGAAAATATAAAACATAGGTCTGTGCCCAGTAAAAAATGCAGATGTTACAAAAACAAAATGGCATGTGATGCCATTAGGCAAGAAAAGGCATTTGAATATATTGTTGTATTCTTAGTTCTAAGAGTGGTAGGTGTGCTTGGAATAATACTTTTCAAGCTCTGGAAACACCTACGATACATCAGAGAGATTAATTCAGCTATGCAATTAAGGATCCCTTTTCTCCTTTTAATACAGTGTGTATTTTAGACACGGGGTTCTTAAACCAGCAGCTAACATCTTAAGATGAGAGTTTCTAGAAACCATTGTTAACTACTGCATTTTAGAGGCCAGGGCATGCTTTTTCTTTTGCCAACAAAATAAACTCTTACCGTTTAATTGTTTGGTTTGTTTTTTTTCCTGGTTGTTGCTGAATGAATTGGTTTTAGTGATCTGTACAGGGAGCTGTGAAGAGGGAAGCATGGAGCAGGAAAAAGAATGTGCTGGCTAATGAGCAAAGGGAACCTACCAATTACTTAGAAGCATAAAATCTTTCCTCTGATGGCATTTTTTGCTCCATTAAATTTATAATAGCACGTACAATGTTCCCATCGTTCTGATTGCACTGGGCATTTGGATTTCGCTTATGATATTATTCCTAGCTGGTTTAGACTTAATTACACCTAACTAAACCATAAAAGTTGGGTCTTTTGAAAGTGTAGTTTACGGTATAATAGAAGAGTTATGCCTTCGGGGGGGAAAAAGTTGTTTTCCACTTGTGCAGGTTTTTACTTTAATACTGTTAAATGCAAACTGAATGTAACTGTTTAAATTAAATTTCAGACAGAAGGGTCTTATTCTGAATCTATCTTCTGGTCTGGGTACTTTCCCTTGTCCGTTATATACAATGTACTCAGCTTCTAAGGTAAGTCTTTCACATTGAGTTATAAAGAAATCCCCATCAGGTGTTTACCAGAGTTTGTATCAGCAATACAGGGCCAGGTTTTCAGGACATAATTCAGTGTTGCTCCACTGAAATAATGAACACAAATTAGCACTATCTGAGAACTAAGAATCAATGAAGCTATATAAACAAAACCCAGCTGAAGGTGTGTCTGATCATTGGAACATTTTTGCCTTTGATTAAATAGTATGATACCAGTGCTCACAATCTCTCCTCATTCCAGGAAGTGATGACTGTAACTAGTCTGGCTTAGCTGGTTTACTCAAAACTGTAGATGCACAGAAGTTCTAGATTTTGCTTATGGAACCAATAATAAAATTCCTGGTAGGTGTGTGGTGAGTTGCCTGACTTCATAGATTTCACTTGAAAATTTTGCTCTGAATTTAAATCCCAGAGTTCATAAAAATGAGGAGTGAATGATTTTTACTGAAACTCCAGAAGCAACTTGCTCAGCTCAGGTTTGCTTCAAATGAAGAATTCCAACAACATTTGCTTGAACATAGCTAAAGTTCAGCTTGGTAAGAAAAAGCTAGTTATTCCTGGTAAGAAAGTCCAGTTTTCCATTTCCTTTTTCTCTTTTTAATGTTTCTCATTACTCAAAACTTGAACTACAAAAAAACGCAGACAATTTTAGTTCCTTGAAAAAGTTCAGTTAATATTATTTCAAAATGATATGGTACATTGATTGTATTGTTTTGACTTTTTAATTCTTGGGTATCTTGTACCTTTCTTTTTAAATGGACTTTCTTTTGCAATGCCCTGAAAGGAGACTATTTTACTTGGCAGCACATTGATGTTTCATGCAATATCACAACACTATTGGTGTTTAAATTGTAAGACCTGTCAAATGATTGCTTTGAAACACTGTCATTTTTTCTTCTTAGAAGGACTTCTATATTTCTAATTACAGAGGAGTCATCCAATGTGGTCAAGCTTCTGAATATTTCTCAAAGATCTAAATCCTAAACTTAGTCTTAAAAGAAACTTCTACACAAAGTTAGTGTATGCTTACTCTTCATTGGTGTAGAGAAAAACTTAGATACACTTTAACAGTTGAAGCTACAAAGCCCCCCCCCCCCCAAATTCCAAATACCTGACTTTGAAAATTGTATTTGTAGGCTATGCTAATAGGTATACACTAAAATTATGAGTTATATTTTGCTCCCCTTTTTATTGCAAGAGAAACAGAAGTGTAAGTGTTGAACTGGGAGGGTAGGTGTCAGCAAGAGATGACAGCCACAAGAAACAATAGCTAGAATAAATGGGACTCAGGTATTTATATTTCTGCACTTTTGTAAAGGTGACAAAGCTTTCAGTCCAATCTGCAATAGCACTTGTTTCATGTCTGGCTTGGGCCAATGCCAGGCTTCATCTTTTCTGGTGCACATAGAGTCAGTCTTGCCATTACTCATGTGCACCAGCAGAAACTGTCTTGAAGATTTCAGTTCTGTATTTTTCACCACCACACTGTGCCTTAGGTTGTATGATGCTTGGCCATTTTTGTTAAGGAACTGTTCGCACATACTTGTAAGCATATATAAAAGTACTTAGTTCCCTATGCTAATGTTGTTTTGTTTTGTTTTATTGTAGGCTTTCATAAGCACGTTCTCCAAAGCACTACAAGCAGAGTATAAGGCAAAGGGAATTATCATACAGGTGATGTTATATCTTGCCATATTTGCCTTCATTTTAACAAATTCTTCAAGAATATCTGAGATGCCTAGATCTGTATAGTGTAGCCATCCTTTGTGAATTGTTGGGTGACCCTGTCAAAACTCTGTCTCCTCCTTATATGCAGCTTTTTTCCTTATTCCACTGTAATACCATTACCTGTTCTGCATAGTGCCTTAGTCCACTGCAAATACGTTATAATTTATCAGATGCTGTGGGATTCTGAAGAGTGAATGGTCTTATGTAAATGTTAGATGACATTACATTGTTATGCTGATTTCTTATTTTAGGTAGTGACTCCTTATGGTGTTTCCACTCCAATGACAATGTACCAAAAACCCAATCTTATTACAAAGACGGCAGAAGAATTTGTTAGTGAGTCACTGGATTATGTCACCTTTGGAAATGAGATTTTTGGATGTTTAGCCCACGAAATGCTGGTAATTGAATTTGATATATGTAAATGGGTACCCAAGGCTGAACCAAGGCTGTCTGAGCTCAGCAGGTTGTTTCGACTGATTTCAGAGACCTTAAGGTTGGACATCACATGAGAAACAGTGAATAGGTAGTTAAGGCTAATATGGCACCAGTAAACTATGAAGAAAGGAGTATATAAGCACAGCATAGAGGTAGCAGCACAGTGTGGCTTTCTCTACTTTTGGTCCTGAGCTGAGCTAAGTTTGATATCTGGTTAATCTTTAGCCTTTCTCTAGCTGCCTGTTTTCATGACCCTATTAGGAATATTTCTGAGACCCCTACTCCTTTACAGACATTGGCCAGCAAAGTCAAAAGTTGTTAGTGGGGAAAGGGAAGGACGTAAGAACAAACTGTGCTATCACATAAACATAATTTCTTTAGGATACCAAGCTAACAGAATAAATATTCATACATGACAGCTGTTAATGATAAGCATTAAATGAAAGTATAGGGAAGAACAGATTTGCTGAAAACTGAGAGGAATGAGCATTTCCCTCTAAGAGAAACACACAAACTGAAAGTATAAAGTAAAAGCTTTCATAGTTACTGTTTTCTGTGACCTTTCTGAACACTCAGTTAAATTCCTTCAGGAGGTTTCTATAACCCTTTGCCTTTGTATTATTTTTGCTTGATTATTCTGAAGGCATGTGTCCTGCAGTTCATCCCTTTGTGGGTATTCCACAGCGACAGACTTCAAGAAGCAGTCCTGCATGCATTTAGCAGTTATCTAAAGAAGAGGTGGAGGAACTCCTAACAGAGTCATTTTTCTGGAAGATGTGCAATGGGAAACCCCAGCAAGATGCATTTTACTGTGTCTCTGTGTGTGTGTGAATTTAGAAGGAATCAAATCAGTTTGAGCTTGTGAAGTAATAAGTGATTTGATCCAATGAATCTATTAAGTAAATTAATTGTTGTCTCTTTTCAAAGACCATAACATTTGCTAGAGCTGTTCCAGTGGCTCTGGTGGGCCCTCGATAGGTTCTAAGAAATTATTTACTGTTTTAATATAAGCTTGGAGGCCAAAAATATTTACGCTTATTTGATGTTTATGAATAAACCAACAATTTTCTTTATTTCCAAACTTGTTCTTAGTGTATTTTGATGCTTTCAGTGACTGTTTTATGTCTTTGATTTCTTCTGAAAAGTCAAGGAAATTTGCAAGAAGAAAAAAAGAAAGCTTTCAGGCTGTGAAGTACACAGTCGACCTTTGGAAGCCTGCAACCATAAACAATTCTGATCAGAGCCTGTGAATGACTTCATCTTCTGCAGTACCTGATACGGGCTGGAGGAGGCAGGAGCACAGGCAAAAGATACACAGTAATTCTACATTTCTGGGTGAATCCAGAAGGCAAACCTTTCGATTGTAGATACCTATGAACATCATATTGTATGCTATTAGAAGTGTTTCAAGGACAATGCAATGATCAGGCACAGTCAACATGGCTTCACAAAGGGTGCCTGTTTAAATAATTTGATATCCTTCTGTGATACAGTCACCTGCCCCGTGAATGAAGGGAAGGTAGTGGATGTAGTTTTTCTCAATTTTAGTAAGGCTTTTGGTGCAGTCCCTCACAGTATCTTTCTGCACATGTTGTCCAACTGTGAGATGAGCAGGTACACAGTGCATTGGTGAAAAACTGGCTGAAAAGCAGGGCTAAAAGATTTCTCATATATGGGGCTACATCTGGCTGGTGACTGATTGCCAGCAGCGTTCTTCAGGGTTCAACTCTATGATTCTGTTCAACCTATTTATCAACAATATGAATGCAGAAGTTGAATGCACCATTAGCGTGTTTGCTGTTGACTCCCTTGAGAGACAAGAGGCCTTGCAGAGGGATCTAGATAGATTAGAGCATTTGGCAATCATCAGCAGGATGAAATTTAATGAGAGCAAATGTGAGATTCTGCACCCGGGATGGAGTAGCACTGCACACGAGTATGAACTGGGAGAGGAGTGCTGGAGCGCAGCCCTGCAGGGAGGGATCTGGGGGTGCTGGCTGACACAGGCTCAGTGTGGGTCAGCAGCGTGCCCTGGCCGGCAGGAGGGCAAACCGCGTCCTGGGGGGGCATCAAACACAGCATGACCAGCCGGTCAGAAGCGGGGATTGTCCCGCTGTACTTGGCCTTGGTGCGGCCTCACCTCGAGCACAGTGTGCAGTTCTGGGCCCCACAGTTTCAGAAGGGTGTTAAGGTCCTGGAATGTGTCCAGAGGAGGGCAACGGAGCCGGTGGAAGGGCTGGAAGACATGTCCTGTGAGGAGCGGTGGGGGACTCTGGGTTTGTCTGGCTTGGAGAGAAGGAGGCTGAGGGGTGACCTCATTGCTCCCCACAGCTTCCTGAGGAGGGGACGTGGAGAGGGAGGTGCTGAGCTCTTCTCCCCGGGATCCAGTGACAAGACATGTGGGAATGGTTCAAAGCCGTGCCAGGGGAGGTTCTGACTTGACTTTTGAAAGCATTGCTTTACCAAGAGGGTGGTCAAACACTGGAACTGGCTTCCTAGGGAGGCGGTCGATGCCCCATGCCTGTCAGTGCCTTAAAAAGAGGCATTTGGACAATGCCCTTAATAACATGCTTCAACTTTTGGTCAGCCCTGAAGTGGCCAGGCAGTTGGACTAGGCGATCGTTGTAGGTCCCTTCCAACTGGAGCTATTCCATTCCATTCCATTCCATTCCATTCCATTCCATTCCATTCCATTCCGCTCTGTTCTAAAATCAGATGTAATTCTGTTTGTTAAAAATCAGGCATTTTAATGCACCTTCTCACTTTTCAGATTTATTTTACTTCTGCATTTCAAAAAGCTTTTTTTGTAAAGCTGCATTAAGATAGCAAAGCCAGTATTAGTAAAAGTAAGTATATGTTGGTGGGTTTTGGCCAAATGTGAGGAAAAGTCTATGTAATCTTTGCCACATAGGATGGAGAGGAATCTCAAAATGTAACTTAATGGCTCCAGAAATTTCTGTCTGCTGCATTCAAGTAGTGATATATATAGGCCACACCACAAAGACTTATAATACAGCCAACATTCTGCACATGCCTCCTATACTTGTTGCTGTAATTCTCAAAAAGAACAACTAAGGATTGTGCTGAGATATCCAAACTGAAATAATGAAAATTGTGATATGTAAAATGATATGCATCTTTCCTGCAGTAAAATCAGATTAGATCCAGGTCTACAAACCGTCATACAAAAGTTGCCTTATTCAAATGGTTTCACAGGTCCTGCCACTGAATTCAGTGAAATTACATTCTTTCTTCTTTCAGGTCAGAACTGGAAATAGAGAAGTACTCACTTAGAGATCTGTATTGCTAAAACCCACTATTAAAAAAAAAGACTTAGTTCACACCTAAAATGGTGAAATTTTAGTATGCTCCAAGTATTCTATATTTATGGTTTAGATTTTTTTGAACCTTTGAAATTCACTTGCTCAGTGCTTTTTCTATGCCCCACCACACCTCACCCCCCACCCCTCAACAAACCCAACCCCAAAACCATTTATTTTATATATATGTAAGAGGCTAAGCTCCAGTTCATACATAATGGCATGATTCTATAGTTTGGTGCTTTAATTACAACACTAGAAACATGGATCTTGATAAAATTATGTCAGTGTCAACATTATTATTCCTCCCTTGAGATGGGTTTTTAAATGAGTCTTTAGACTGCAGAAAATGAAATCCTGTCTTTGAATAAAAATAATATCTGAACCTTCCTCCTGAAGGACTGTAGAAAAAATGTTGAAATGTGGGAGCATAGCAATGTTGCAGCAGCAGTGTTTACCTCGGACGTCATCCCTGTGTGGAACATTTTTCCTGAATTCCCTGAGTCAAAATAGCTGCAACTACATCTGCAGGGGATAAAGCTTAATAAATATCACCTCTGCCCCCAAAAAGAAATTTCGCCTACTAGTTTTAATGGTCTGTAAGTCAAAGTTTTAACTTCCACTTTGTGCATGTGGAAGTGTATATTTCAAGATAGGTTTGCTGGTTTTTAAGGAAGGAGTGAGGGAGACATTTCTTTCTTGATTCTCTTAGTTGTCATTAGAAGTTAAAGTAGTGGATGAAGGTTTTTTTTTTTAAAACCAATTCTGTGGTTCAGGAGTAAACATATCACTGATTCTTAGAGGATGAAATCAGTTCAGTCTTTTCAAAATATTTTTCAGTTAATTTCTCTTAGGTTGTGTCTCATCATCAAATGATGACATGCTGTTCTTTGGAACAGGAAACCATTTCTTTCTATGGCTGTAGAAATTTTTTTAAAACCCTTTTTGCACTATACGCCCATTACATCTCATACCCTTTTTAATTAAATGGTCTCTATATTTCTCTATGGCCTATATTCTATACTCTAAGGTATTTCATGCCTTAATATAAAGTAATACTTCAAATAAAACTACTACTGAATATTACCACCCAATATAGAAAACATCTGGAAGTGAAAATGAGACATCTGTGCTGGATGTTTCAGCATTGCTGGTTTGAAAAGCAAAGAATAGGAATGGTTTGTTCATCACTCCATAAAGATGATTCTTTCAAGTGATTAAACTATGTTCACCTAAGTGTGATATTTGTGCAGCTGTGCAGCAAGTAAGTATGGAATATGATATAAGATATACATTACATGTAGGCCAAAAGCTGAAGTCCCTTGGGGAAGTACACATTCAATAGGAGGCCTGAGTGTGGAATGCAGAGTTTGTGTTTGCTGTTGGTAGAAGTGCTCATTTCTCCATGGACGCATATTTTCAAGCAATACATTCTCAGATACAGCACGAAATGCAACTCACATCTCTTTCCCGTGTTTCTCCATTCCAAACACATTCTGAGGCATTGCCCACAGGCTGCCCTTACGTGTGTTTGATTTACACATATGAGTAGTCCCAGCAGGTTGAAGCAACTCGTACAGGGAAGTGACTGCTCGTACTTGGCTCAGGGCAGGGCAGGGTCACTTAGGGGGTTCAGTGGCAGAAGCAGCAAACCTGAGGACTCCCTTGCCTGCAGCTTGTCACGATACTACATAATACAGCTACAGATTTCCTTGTTTTCGCTTTGATTTTCATATAAGATACCTAGCTCGGGTTAAAGAACACCTCTTTCACCCTCCCTACAGTAACAAAAGATCTGTACATTTGCCACTGGAGACAAATACCAGCTTATATGACATACAGGGACCCCAGTAACACAGAAGTATCATTGGCACACGTAGAGATTAGTGAGCAATGGAGACTTGGCTTCCAAGGTTTACAAGTCCTGTAATCTATAGTGACATTTCCATACTTCTTGTCTCACGTTTGTTTATGGTTGTGCATGCTGTTACTGAAGCTGAGTGATCAGTATTTCAGCACAGATTTCTTTCTCTTGAGGAACAGGAGGATCTTGTGAGTCACTGCTCTTGTGTGGGTACTCTGTTAAAAGTAGCCATGTTTTGAACTTTTAGCTCATTATTTGCACAAAATTAGGCTAGGATCTTGCTGACTTGCAGTCTTCAGGGGGCTGTCTCTGACAATGCACTAATGTAAGGCTGCAAAGTGAGGTTTCTTCTTCTTTGGCCCTTGGGAGATGTTGGTGAGTGGATCAGCCATCAGCATGTAAGCCTAGAGGAGAAGCAATCGTGCCTTCCCCTTTGTAAGCCACATGTCCACTCTGAGTGCCCAACAAACAGCTCAAAAGTTGTATCATCTTCTCTTGCTGCTAAGCTTGGACCTGGCTGATGGGAAACAGAAACCAGGGAAAAAGTCAGAGCTTTTCCCAGCACTGTCTGCCTGGGGAGAAGATGGAGGGGCAGACCAGCAGGTCAGGCCTTCTGCTTCCACTCAGTACCCTTTGCATGGGATTTCCTGTTTCGTGATAAGACATTGCTAATAGCAGTAAAAAACACCTGCACACTGAAGCGGTGGCTCTCCATGGACTTCATGGAAGGACTCGGTGTTACCCCTGTTTTACAGAGTGAGAAGGAGAGGTGCAGAGAGGTGAAGCACCTGCCCTAAGCCACTGAGGGGATGGAGGGTCATGTCAAGGCAAACACCATCTGCCTCTCCTCAGCCCCAGCTGCACATCTGGCCCACCAGGGAGCCCCAGGGCTGGGAATGTCAAATATCATCAAATTAATTAACAAAAATAATGGCTAATCACCTAGACCCAAACCCTGCTGTGCTCATATGTTTATAGCCTGACTCCAACTGGGAGTCTGAGGAAAAGCTGCTGGCTGGGCCTTAAATGGAGGTTTATGCCTCCTCTCACCAGGGTAACAGAATCACAGAATTACAGCATGGTTTGGGTTGGAAGAGATTTTCAAAGATCATCTAGTCAACTCCCCTGTTGGGGGAGGGACATGGGCAGGGACATCTTTTACTAGACCAGGTTTCTCAAAGCCCCATCCAGCCTGGCCTTGAGCAGTTCCAGGGATGGGACATCCACAGCTTCTCTGGGCAACCTGTGCCAGTGTCTCACCATCCTCACAGTAAAGAATTTCTTCCTTATATCTAATCTAAATCTAGCCTCTTTCAGTTTAAAACTATCACCCCTTGTGCTGTCACTACAGGGCCTTGTAGAAAGTTTATCTCTGTCTTTCTTATAAGACCACTTTACATATTGAAAGACAACAATGAGGTCTCCTTGGAGTCTTCTCTTCTCCAGGCTGAACAACCCCAACCCTCTCACCTTTTCTTTACAGGGAAGTTGTTCCAGCCCCCTGACCATTTTTGTGGGCCTCCTCTTGACACACTCTAGTCCATGTCTTTCTTCTACTGACCCAGAACTGGATGCAGTACTCCATGTGAGGTCTCACGAGAGTGCAATAGAGGGGGACAATCACCTCCCTCGACATGCTGGCCATGGTCCTTTTTTTATGCAGGCCAGGATATGGTTGGCTTTTTGGGCTGCAATAATACATTGCCAGCTCATATGTAATTTTTTCATCTACTAGTATCCCTGAGTCCTTCTCTGAAGGATTGCTCTCAAACCATTCATGCCCCAGTCTGTACTGATACTGAAAATGGCCCCAACCCAGGTGCAGGACCTTGCACTTAGCCTTGTTGAACTTCACGAGGTACACATTGGCCCACCACTTGAGCTTGTCAAGGTCCCTTTGGATGGCATCCCCTTCCCACAAGTGTATCAGCTGCACCACTCAGCTTGGTGTCATCCACAAACTTACTGAGGGTGCACTCAATCCCACTGCCTATGTCATGGATGAAGATATTAAACAGTACCAGTCCCAAGCAACAGGACATCTCGGCATGTCATGTTCCCTTCAGCTGGAAGAAGAGCTCTATCTAGTGGGGCCTGAGCTTCTTGGGGCCACTTCAGTAACTACCTACCCACTATATGCCAATTTTGGCCCTAACCAGGGCCATTTGGTGGAAAAAAACCAAAACCTGCCTGCCCATGGGGGCAGGCAGCAGAAAGGGCCACCATCGATTCCAGTTCCCCTCTGCTCTGGCACCATCATGGCACAAGACCCTTGGCTGTGGCCACCTTCCTCACAGTCCAGGTGCCAGGGATGTTGAGGAGCCACTGTTTTGTTTGTGAACCTGAGACAACTGGTGGCAGTGCAAAAGTGTTAAGTGAAGAGCACTGGATGGCAGGCCTTCAGGAGTGTGTTGTACCAACAGTTGTTCCCAAAAAAGGTTTATTTGAGGATTTTACTGCATGGAACTAAACCTCCTGTTTTACTGAGTGATCAGTTAGCAGAAGGGAGGTAGAAAGAAAAGCGCTGGACCTATGGAAACAAGCAAATGGGATTTGAAACTATGATGTAGCACACAAAGCAAAACATTTTAGGAGTCTCATTTTTTTTCTTTCATATGCTCACACTGATTACATCCCCTGCTTTGCCCCTGTGTGTATGTATGTGTATGGTCGCCCAGGTGTGATGCCAAAGTGTCAGCAGCTTGGATACCTTGAAACTGGGTTCAATAAAGGCCCTAGTTTGTAGAAAATCAGATTTTTTTGAACTTCAGGGTCGTTTTGGTTATTATAGTGCAAGCATTCAGTAAGGGTTTTGAATGTGTAGGCCAGTATAGAGTTAGGGAGTTGTTTTTTTTTTTTTAATTTTGACTGTTTTTCTTTTTTTTGGCCCAAATTACTGCTTGTTTAGTAAAGAGGTTCCAAGCTAAAACGATTTACAGTTGTGGGGTGCAAACAGTGAATCTTTGAGTACCAGAACTACGTAGTGTAAGACTGCTTTTAGCAATATGATGTATTCAATCGCTAGATTATATCAGTAACTGAATCAAAGCTTTACTTTCACAAAAATTGGAGATCAAAATCTGTCTAGACAAGCAATCTAAAGCAAGGGGGGGTGTGTGTGTGTGCGCGCACGCGTGTGTGCGTGTGTGTGTGTGTGTGTGAAATCTAAACCATTGAATCCTAATGTTGTAAACAGCCTGTTATCAAGACTGGTAATACAGACAGGGCCCTACTTTTCTCAAGGACCACCCACAAAAGAAAGAATGTGATGTAGCAGCTTGCCTGAAAAATTTATTTGCAATGTACTGGTCTGTGGTAACTGCATGAAAGTGCTGTAGGAGTGAGGAGTGCTCTGCTGACAGAGCAGCTGATGGGATTGTCCTTGACCGTGACTGCAGTATGCACTTCAGAAAATGTCAGTCCTCCTAAAACACAGGAGAGAAACAGAGGTTGCAAATGGTCTCTTTGGCTATTCGGCTGTGTTCTCTCATCTTTCCATCATAATAGCATGTCCAGAACCACAAATTAATCATAAATTGTATGTAAAGGGCCAATTGTCCTTTTTTTTTTCTTTTTTTTTTTTTAAGAGTTTTCTTGGTTAAAGGCATACTTGCAGACCCCTATGCACGTTCTTTAAGCCATGGTAGTGTATATCTTGGTACATTTGGGTTTCTGGGGGTGAAGGCAGAGTTCAATGTTACAGCTAAGATTTTTCCGAAGTGAGACAGACTATCAGTCACTGTCTGTGGCTGCAGCAGAAGCATGGCAGACATCTGGTGTAAACTGCCCCTTGACATCCCCCTGCACCTCCTGGGACAGCTGTGAGACAATGAGAGCTTTCTAAACCACATTTTCAGTCTTGGATATTAAAGCTAGGTACCTACATCCACACTTAAACACTTAGGTCCCCATTTTATAACAGTATTTGTCATTTACATTCAAATTCCTGGCCAGCTTGCTCAGGAAGCTGAGAGATTAATAGCAACACACACTTCTGACCAAAGCCTCTTACGCCGATTTTGCTGTATTTTAACCTTTCAAAAATTATTAAAAACAAGATTAACTGAAATGTTTATGTAAAGCATGTTTCTAACTAAAGCTATCTAAACTTCTACGGTGTTTCAAATCTAAGTGAATCTGGGCATTTTTCATGAAAATCTGTAGCAAATGAACAGAAAATCCAACAACATGTAAAACAGTTCTGGCTGTCAAAGTTGGCTTTTTTGGGGAGTTTGATTCTTTTTTTGGGGGGTGGGGGGAGGGGGCGGGCAGGAGAGTTGGTTTGTTTTTTTGTGGTTGGGTTTTTGTTGTTGTTGTTTGGTTTTGGTTTGTTTTGGTTTTTCTTGTTGTTGTTGCCAAGAAAGAAAGCTGAATGAAAAAGGTCTGGCTAGCATTACTAGCTATTTGCTCAGTGAAGAAAAACACAGGAAGGGCAGCTGGCCCAAAAGGGCTATTACATTCCTCTCTCCCCTTCTCTTCTCTCTGCTACTCTGCACACTTTAGAGCTGAATGGTATAGAGCAAAGGAGTGTGGAGCAAGGTCAAACACAGCTTTACATGCTGAAATCTCAACCTGATAGCTTTGCTGGCACAAGGGGAGAGTGTAAAATCTACTGGAGGTAGACCTACTTCAGTTCGTACTTCCCTGAAGTATGGAGGCAACTAGGATTGTTACTCCCTGTGAACAGAATAAAAATCTACTGGATTTTCCCAGAGAACCTTTTAGAAATGTCAAGGATGGCAGAATTCTGTGTGGCCAAATAATTATGCTGGCTGCTGCTTGAGATGATAAAGGCCTATTTCAGTACAAAGAGAGATTTTGCTGAGATGCTGTGACCTAGAAGAAGACATGCTTCTAATGCAAGACCTTGCTGCATAGTAAGCACAGTGTGAAGTTGTGCAGGAAAAGTAGCTTCAGTGAATAGCTCAACGAAAATTAAATAAATGGATGTCAAAGTTCTGCTCACTGTCTTCAAACAGATATGTGACCTAGGATTTGCAATGCAAGTAACTAGTGGAAAGAAATAACGTTAAAAGCATATAAATACAAAAATACTTGGCAAAGGAAAGGAAGAAGACAAAGGGATTTTTGCTTTGACGTTGACTACAGCATACTTGGGGGCTGAGGGAGGAGGGGAAGGGTCGAGAATGAGAGAGGCAGAGGGTGAGTCAGGTGCCTGAGCTGGAGCAGCAGAAGGGGAGTGATCTAGGCTGAGCACTGATGCTGGCCAGGCTCAGGATGTGGTCAGATGTCATCATTAAGGCCTCTGGGGCAAGTGTCCCTCCATGGAGACAAGAACATTTATGCCACATCAGAGATACTGAGATGTGAAGCCACCTTCTTGGAAGACTTATTAACACAAGCGTAGGGATGTCTGGTTAGTATTACTGCTGTTTAATGACTTATGTTAGCACTGCAAGTACTGAAAAATTTAGTTCCTGCCCTGAAGAATGTACAGCTTAAAACAATTTCTTGAAGAAAAAGGATACAGTATTATGGTTGCTTGAATTCCTCTGAACAGGCTAGGCCAATATCTACAAGTGTGCTTATAAAGTACTGATCTATCAGCATGGAAAGCAAGGCAGGAGAAAGGCTTCCAGTGACCTCAGTGGGCTTTGGCTCAATCCTGAGTGAGACAGAATGACTCTTTGCATAAAAACAGATGTCTGCTGCTGAGAATGGACATTGTATTTCAAGCGAAAGTATAGCACTGTAATCTAGTTCACCCAGATTCTCAGTCCTAATAGGGTGTCTGAGCTAGCACAGATTTCTTGTAGGTGAGTGATGTTAATCAGATCAATTGGTACCTCTTACTGAACATTGAACTGCTGTTACTGAAAGGAAAAGAACAAAACATCGCATCTTAAATGCTAATGCAGGCCAGGGCCACTTACCCGGTGCCTGGGCATGAGGTGCGGGCTGGCCTCACTCCCGGGACAGACCCAGGCCGGCAAGCCGGGCAGGGTGAGGTCGGTGAGCGCTGCGGGGGCACCTTTGTGCCACCAGCTCCAGGCACGCTCCTTCTTCTTGTGTCACCGAAAAACAGAAACATTGCTTGGTGACCGAAACGGCCTCCCGGGAAGCAGTGACTCCGGAGGTGGCCTGGCCGCTAAGGGGTGCTGCGGGAGCGTGTAACGGGAGCCCAGGCGGCCGGGCGGCGCCGTGCGCGGACACGCCACCCGCGCCTCGCCACAACCCACGGAAACTGAAGCTCTCCGGGAGCACACCGAGCTGCACAAAGAGCAGAACACGTCAGGGTTAGGGCAAAAAGTTGGATCTTTAGGGTTTATGCCTGCTGCTGTATAAATAAATAAGCTTAAAAATCATGGGGAGCCACGCGGCTGTCTGGATAAAAAGTACCTCAGGGGGGCGCTATGACCACAAAATAAAACCCTGTCAGAGTTGCTCAGTATTTTATTCCCCTATATCGTTTCTTCTAATGTCATTGTAAGCTTCATACATTCATTCAGCGTTTGCCCCCAAGAGTATGTACTGTCTAATTATTTTTTTTTAAGGAAAAAATCGAAAAACAAATCATATGCTGATTTCAGGGGTGTTTTTCTTGAGCCAGAAACACAGTGAAACCCAGGTAAGGACATCAGAGCTTGTGAGCTTTGTTCTGACCTCAGTCATACGCAGACCAAAGCACATTTCAGCTCCACACTGAGCTGGGGGGTCTGACAATCCGGCAAAAAGTCTTGCCTTTCATACACCTCTCAACAGCGTGCAGTTAATAACTGCCAAAAGAGCCAACTGGGCATGCTCACACCGAAAGCCCACTGATGTCAACACAATATTGAAGAAGGATCAATACTACAGGAGATCAGCCCATAGGGGCACACCTGGTTCTGGTTTATGTCTGCTCTGCTTGCAGACTTTGGTCTAAATCCCCTGTGTTGTTCTGTTCCTACCAACGGGCTAACATATGGCTCGGAGTCAGATCATCTGACTGCTTTATGGGCTCTTATCTTTCACTGTGCTCCACACAAGCAGAAATACTTCTAGATCTTGCTCTGGTAGAGCAAACACTGGTATAAGTGACATTAGGTAAATAAAACATCTTTTTTGCCTTTGAAGAACATGAAAGAATGTTGTATACCTTCTCACTGATCAAAGGTAGTTATACTGCCCTTTTTGTTACAGATACAGATTTATTGTTGTATTTGTCTAATATTTACAGCATGTAAGGCTGCTTTAATCTGTCAGTCAAATTTCCTAGTGTGCCTGGCTTTGGTTTTATCTCTGCTTTGACCAATAACGTTTAGTGTGAAAATGTAACTGAGTATGCTCCCTTTTTATTCTAGCCTGGGTTTTCACCTGCACGTCATTTCTAATCTGCTTCACTCCCTACTCTCCAGCCAATGTGTATCAGCTGAGCAGCACTGGTGATTTAAGCTTGTAGTAAACATTTTACTTCAAACAGAAGGGAAATCTCTGAGAGTGACATCCTCCCTCACGTGCAGGGTACAGTGATAGAGGGACCTGGGTATGCATGTGAGAAATGAAATTGGGGAGAAGAAACAGACTAGAAAAGGAACTGAATTTCAGCATTAGCAGCCAGAGAGATGTTAGAGTTCCCTGGGCAGACTGGCAGCTGCAGGTTGCCTAGAGGCTTTTTGGGCACAGTCAGGGGCCACAAAGGCCACAGAGCAAGGTTTCATGCTGCCATCAGCAGCACAGCCAAACAGTCACTCACAGACTTCCCAGCAGCATTTTTAAAGCATGCTTCAACCTAAATCACCTTGAATTGAAGAGTCCAGGGCTGATTTTCTAAAAATGTAAATAGAATTCTGAGTCCATGTGAGAGTTACAAGACAAGCAAAGCTTGTAACTTGAGTCAGTTTAAGTCGACTGAGGCCATAATATCTGTTTTAAACATGTAAGTCCTGATTCCCTAGTATTTTAGTGTAAAATTCCTTAGTATTTTAGTGTATTCCCTTTTTTAGTAAAGAATACAAGTCGGTGTAACAACTGAAGGAGCTCATCCCAGTGAGGTCCTGCAGGGTTTGCTGCAGCTTGAGTTATGTCTGTTTCTTTATTTGTGCTTCCTTTATCTCAGGCATGGCATGATCATTCTCTTGACTTCCTTACTTTGTTTTGGTTTTGATAGGACCAATATCTGGGAAAATTAAAGCCCCTTTAAGTTGAAGATAAATTAAATCTTTTTTCCTAGCATAAGTCAAACACTTTTAACTTCAGTCAAGGGTGTGCCTTTAGCTAGTTTCCCTCTTCTGTATTTTCCATTGGCAAAATGTCTGGGTCACCTGGACAGAGCCTTTTACCGAAGAAAGGCATTCATAATAGGAAGACATCTAGTGGAGAAGAAGGGAATCTGGAGACAAGAGGCGGCTAGGGAAAGGGATGAGAGACTTACAGAAGCGGACCTGGTTGCAAAAGAGGCTTGGAGAGATGCTTGGAAGATGTGAGCTCTAGACATAACCTCCAGTGGGACAACCTAAGGATGAGGGCTGCAGACAGAAAGATAAGGAATGTGTCACAGTTGAGGGACCGGAACAATGACCTAGGAGAGCAAAAGAAATAGGCATGAAGATGGAAATCAGCTTGTGAGACAAATGCTAATGCCCGAGGGCAAGTGGATTGAGTTTCTGTACAGGGGAAACTGGAAAAGCAGCAACAGACAAGATCATTTGTTTCTGGCTCCTGTGCTTTAAGAGCAATCAAAATCTATATACAATTCAGTTATTACTGAATGTCCCATTGCTTCTCCACAACGCTGCTTCAGCAGCTCACCTCTGGCCTCCCTGATTCCTAAGGGTCCTGAAAATCCTCCTTGCCATATGGCTTGAAGTTTGGCCATCAGTGACCAAAATCCAGGGCTGTACAATTTCTTCTTTCTCCTTCTCTGCAATTTTAGTGTATGTCACAAACATGACTTCAGGCACACTAACGGGAAAGAGTTGGACATTGGGTGGCCCTTGCTGCTCCCTGAAATGAGCTGTGCAGACTGGCCCCCTCAGCAGGTTCTCTCATGGCGTGACAACTGTTGTAGTTCTGCATTTTTGAGACATACTGCTTGAAGATGTGAGCCACTGAAATGCACTGTTTGGGTGTACAGCTGTGATAGCATTAGGGCAATGTCATGTTTAACTCTGTCTCCTAATTTTGGTAGGTTACAGTAACTCCACCTGAGTTCCAAACGTATTTCTTCCAATCACTCTTCTGGGGTTGTTTTACTGCAAGACAATGTAGTACAGCCCTCAGACCACAGTTTTAATTAAAACTTGAATATTTTTGGTAAGGAAGTTCTCCAGACTGTAATGACTAAGAGCTTCTGAAGATGTTTTATGTATACCACACTTAACCACTTGCACCCAAATACAATATGTGAGTTACTTGGAAAGGATAAACAAAGCACATTCTGCTTTATTTCCAGAGCAGCAACAATTCTGGAAAGGAGGATGTTTAATGACGTATTCTATACAAAAAAACAGCAGAAGCTTTTGGTGTCTGACACAAATGTTCACAGAACAGTGTCTAACTATCCTCACATGCTGATTTTATAGATCCAGGCTTTAAAAGGCAGCTTTCCTCCCCTCAAAGCTCCACCCACATCATAAATCAATAAATAGATCAATAAATTAAAGCAACAAAACGTCTCTGCTGCTGGTACACAGTAGATGCCAGTTTCTCTTCCTGTTCTGTTTGGAAAATCCCTATGAATGGCACAGAGTGGGTGGCCCATGCATTGATAATCACCTTCATTTCCAGAGCTGCTTCTGTTATTAAGCCATGTCACTGATCCCATCTGGATTACAGAAACTCATCTTACTGATGAAATCACAGAAGATTGCAGTAAAAGTTGAATAATATTCTTTCAATATTGAATAACCGTGTGTGGACCTGGCAGTGCTTGCAACATAGGCATATGGAAAGCACATGAACAACATGTACTCTGAACCTATTGTTTTAGGGTTTTTTACAGCAGTTTTCAGTTCAGACAAATCCATTACTAATAAATGACTTGTGATGGTTTGCTGGGAGAGAAAGATGTAGCAGAGAAACATCCTCCCCTCCTCCCCACCCCCGCCACCCCCCCATCCTTTGGGATAGTATTAAAGCTATGTTAAATATATGTTGCACACAAACAACTTTTTTTTTTCCCCCCCCCAAATATAAATAAGTATGTCAGAAAGAAAAAACCCTGCGTAACAGAACAAGAATGAGGCAAAGTTTGTCAGGAGAGATAATGCACTTTATTAGATTGACTGTTACACTTGAAAAAAACAGGCCATCTCACAAGCACATATGTCCTTCTTCATGTCCTAACGTAATAAAAGATATTGCCTCTCCCAACAAACCTTGACTTCTTTCATCCTTGTACCATCACAGCTACTTCAACACATCTGTTTGTGTAATGAATTAGTATGTTTGGGGACAACAGGCACAGATACTTGTCTGCTAGTTGAGAATTTCAGATGTTGCTTTTGGTGTTTCTAAGGATACACTCTCAGCCATGTCTTACTTTTTTTTACATCCTGCAGTGTTACAGGCTTCACAGTAAAAATGAAAATCAATGTATTTTCAACATTTTTTTAACTTCTAGACTTTTGGATATTCTCCAGTGTCGATGCAGATCTCTGCTTAATGTCAGCAACAGGTTTGCTTTTCTTAATGGCTTCTTAATGACTATATAGAGACAGCCTCTGGCTCTCCCAGGTGCTGTGTAGTTCTTGCAGCAGGCATATTCTTAATCCCATTTAAATGTGAAGTAATTTACTACCTTTTCTCCAAAGGGCGGGCCACCCAGCACTGTCTGATACAGTGGGGGTGCTCACAAACAGGGCAAGAAGGTGATAACTGCTTATTCAGTGCATTTTCACACCCTTCAGGAACTCTAGACATCCAGCCGATGCATCCATGCCTGTGCTGAAGGTGGCTTACTCTTGCTTTAAAACTGGTCCTGCACATGGATTTGGCCTTCTCCTTTTTCTTCATCAACCACCTTCTTATGAAACCTTAATTTCTGTAGTGGGATGTCTCTTCCCTCCTCAAGGAAGCAGTGCAAAGAGCAGGTACAGCCTCTCACAGGATCTAGGGCGATGCCCTTTTGGTCTGGGCACTGTTGTCTGCCTCCTTGTGGAACCCAGGGCTGGCAACTGCACGGGGCACCCCTCCTTTCTCACAGGACTGCTCTTGGTACCTGGTTCTCAGAAGCTGTGCTGCTGATCCTGGCCCTGAGCAATCTGAAACTGTGCCTTGCAATTGAATGTAAGGTGACAGGCCAGTCCCTCTGGGGATGAGGCGTCCCCCATAGCTCTGGTACTGATCAAGTTACTGTGGATGGGCTTGGTCAGAGAGAGAGAAACACAGCCTGCATATGCAAAAGTGGAATTCAGCTTATTTCACCTTCAGAAACTACTTTCTCTGTTGAATGTGGCAATATAATTCAGGAGGGAGGCAGAGTTCCTCTAGGCACTGGTAAGCTGCTTTCACCTAGCTGGGGTGACTGTCCTGATGGGTCAGCAAGCACCACATGTGGTGTTGATGTAGGGAAAGCTACACCTCAGCTTGGAGGTCAGTAGAACACCTGGCTAAGCCCGAGCAGTCTCAGGGTCATGCAAGTCCTTTTCCACTTCTGGGCGGACTAAACCTTTTAGCATTCACAGGAATAAAGTATGTGTGAAACATATGCCATAGCTCCACCCCCCTCCTCCATGCATGACGTGAATGGTCTGAGACTGTCAGGCCATTTATAATACTGTTCGGTTTTTATTACCAAGTAGACACAAAATTATTCATGTACGCATCTTGCATATTCACAAATTGTTTTCAGCTGTTATAAAGTAATAAATTTTCTCAGGCACCTGGCCATAATGGTGCTGCAATTCTAATATATCCCATTTGCCTTTCTCCCATAATTTCCTTTAAAAGTGCAGTATTGACCTGAAATATTTTGGAAGTGTGACAGTTACTGTACACTGACAGAAGAAAATAAAGATATGTTGCTGGGTAAAATACTTGCTTATCAAATATGTCTTGAGCTCAGTGATAACAATATTAAAGAAAGAGCTGGGCTGCTAGCTGGAATTCAGCTCTTTGCTGTTGCTGCTGTTTTCATACCTTTGATTTGCTAATAAGCTGCATGGATGATATACCTCCCTTGTGTTTGTGACACCATTCACATTCCTGGCACTCTGTAAGTCATAAAACTGATATCCCCTCTTAAAGTCTGTGACAGCATAGACTGTATAGTGACAGAAAGTATCTTAAAGCAAAATTTGGACAAGAATAAAGGCATAAGAGACCCAAATAAGGCAGTTTCCCCCCATGTGCAAGTGAGATGACACTATGACAGCCCCAAATTGTCTTCCTTGAAGTGCATGGCACTTGTGCTGCTGTTCCCGAAGGAAGACCCTCTTCCCTTCCAGACCACACATTGAGTACAGTAACCACAGCAGCATTTATCAAATCCAGGACTCAAAATGACTCAAGCTGCAGCTGCAGCTCTGGTGCAAGTGTACAGGGAAGCTGCTGTAGCTGCCATTGCTCCCTGGCAGCAGTATTAGGTAGGGGGTGTCCCCATTCAGCAGAGTGCCAGGGAATTACAGGTGGGTTTCTCTAAAGTTTCCACTCTGGTGGTAGAGCACAGAGCTTCAAATGCCAGGAAAAGGAAATAAGCTCATGTTTTTTTCCAAATATTTCTGTGGTGCTATTCTAAGTATGTGTGTGATTTGCAAAAAAAAAAAAAAAAAAAAAGTGCCAATGGATCTGCCATTTCACTGCTTAGTTGAGACAAGATTATGCATGGTGCCTCACCAACAAAATGACAGATAAATGGCATTTGTCCCAGAGGTGTGTTTCTAGCCGCCCTCCCCCCCGCCCCCCCCAGCTGGCTGTGTGGTGTGCTGACATCAATTTGTAGTTGTGGGAGTTCACTACCACATAGGGAGCAATTGTTGCCTTTCAAGAAGCAGCTTTTTTCTTTTGAAACCATTAGGCTTTCCTATCAAGTCCAAACACTGGAAAAAATGGGGAGAATAAATCCTACAATGATTCAATTTACAAAGCGTGAAGCTTTTGGATATTAAAATATATTGAAAAGGGTCTTGGCTCACTCATGTCCTCTGCTTTGACCTTGGCTTATTCTAATTAACATGAAGTTTCCTTGAGTCAGGGGAAAAAACCAGAGTGAAGCATAAAGGACATATTATGAGGAAAATGTCTCCAGTATCAGGGAAGAAGAACAACACTTAGAAAATTATGTCCCATTGA
The DNA here is from genome assembly GCF_023634085.1 of Falco cherrug. NCBI lineage: Eukaryota > Metazoa > Chordata > Aves > Falconiformes > Falconidae > Falco > Falco cherrug. The sequence goes on along the minus strand of NC_073720.1, from coordinate 45,648,226 downwards.
AACATGGCAGTTCAGAATATTTTTATGCTTGTAGAGGCATAAAATTCTTTCATTTCTATTTAAATATATTTTGAAAGTATAATAAAAAATTACACTTTAGTTTCTCATCAGACAGTGTCCCAGGTGGGTCCTGACACAGAACAGCATTTTAGAAATGACATTTAAAATCTAATGTGAGATGAAACATAATTCTTCAGGTTTATGAGTATGGGTTGTAAAGACTGTGAATGATAGTCTGGCAGAAAGGTCCTGGCAAGGAGGATTACAGTGGATTTTAATAAGATTTTGGAATGTAATGAGGGTATTTTTGATGTCTACATATTTCTGTATCTGCTTCTCCTTCCATGTGCTCCAGGGCTAACGCTGCAGCATTAGAAATATTGAATGAGTGCTACTATGCACATAATATGCACTGTTTTAACCGCTGGATTGCCCCCTGGAGACAAGCCACTGAAGAAAGCCCTGACACAGAGTATGACCTCCTTGCACCAATGGGATGAGTCAAGGGAACACATGCACCCAGGGTATATTTCATACTGTGTTTTGGTAGCCCAAGTTTTCTCACCTTTTTCATCTGGTGAAAGATCCTTCACCTCTGGATCACTGAATGCCATGTAGGACAAGACCTCAGGTGACACGGTAGTCATCAGTTGCCCCTTCTGCCCTGCTGTTGGGATGACCCCGCAGTGAAAAGATACTTGAAAACTTTCTTGCTGGCAAATGTCCTGGACAACAAGGAAGGGATTCCTGATAATCCAACTATTAGCCAGAGATACTCTGGTCACCATCAGCAGCTCCTCTAAAAAACATGTCAACTTTAATAATAATTATGCTTGCAATTCTTCTTCCTCTTTTTAGGTGGGTGGGATTGATTCATGATGAGGGGCTTACACTGCTAAACCCAGGCTACGCCTTTCATTTTTTCCGGTACGTGAAAGATGAGAAAGCTTCTTAGAACAGACCTTAATCTAAGGAGAAATGGGGAACTCAGCTCATTCCGTAAAGAAACCTTGAAAGAAACTTTCCATGTTAAAATTCCACTTGTTAAAAAGCTGTAAAGTCATAAAATTTTACCAAACAATGGTTTTTCATACAAAGGGCTCTTCAGTCAATAGTTCCTCTCAAAGCTGTTCCAAATCACTCTGGCTTCAATAAGCTCAGATCCTCAAACAATCAGTGCAGGAAACAGTGTGACCTCTATAGGTTTAGCAGCTGTTCAGCGTGCTCTGTTGTGGGGTCTGTCTATCGGTGGGCAATTCTGTCATGTTTTTCACAGACTTCCATTATTGTGTCTATCAGACACCACACAGAAGAGAACAATTTTTAAAATAGCTTGTAGGGGAAGCCATTGCCTATATCTTTTTTTTTTTTCATTGGGGTGTAGACAGGAGTCCCACCTATTAAGGCTGGTTTTGCAGTAGGGTGGCAATTTTTAAAAAAATTATCTGAGCTTCCTGAAGCAGACAAGTGGTTTGCAGTCCCATACGATGATTACTGTCAGTATTATTTATCTACCTAATGAACAATATCACTAATTAAAAAAATACAGCCCAAGATTTTCTACAGATGCTGAAGCTCTTGTCTTTGTTTCAAGAGAAAAGAAAAATAATATAAATGCTTATAGTCTCAGTCCTGTTCTTATCTAAGGGTCAGTAAATTAGAAATACAGTGGAGATGAAATGTATTTCCACTTCATACACTCTAAACTCATCAGTTGCCTTGCTTTCTCCAACAGAAGGGGCATGTGCAGTGGATTGGGTACCACACATTCTTGTTGTATCTCGCTGAGAGTGCCATCAGAGGTTCATCAGCATATTGCTGTGCATGCATTCATTGCTACTGCTGTGCTCTGGCAGGATGTGTTCCTGAGAACAAATTTCAGATTTCATTTTAAAAACTGCGTCTTCCTATAGTCCACCTGTAGGATTAGCTGGGTTTTTAATCACAGGAAAACCAGGAAGCTGAAAAAGCACTGCTGAAGAGAATGGATAAGGCATTTTGTCTAACTCCAAAATGCAGTTTCATTTGGTGACTTTTCTCTCCCTTAAAATAAAGCTGTGTAAATGTCTAAACAGAATGTCACCTCAAAATGCCAAAGCAACTTCTCAATTTCTTTTTTAGGATGTCTAATAGAACTTCTGCTTTCCTCTGTGTGGCTGAAAAAACTCAATGACTTCAGTGTGAATGCCAGCTTACTTGTTAGAAAGTAAACATCAGCAAAATAAAACCCTTCACTGAAAATGTGGTTCATCTCTCTCTAACTGCACTTATTTCTAGATTTATTTAGATTTAATGAATTTTAAGGCCATGAGAGACTGCTATTATAATTTCTATTTAGCTTCTATGCAACTGAGGCAATATAATTCCCTGGAAAAATTCCTGCACCACTTACAATACTCTGGTCCCCCATTCAGAGAATTTTCATATATGTAGGAATTGCTCTGAGAATTGTAGTGAATCTAATGATGACCAGTGTCTGCCAAAAACTTGCAACCCAGAATGGCAAAATAAATATGTGTGGCAGGTCTCTTAGTAGAAAACAGCTGCTTTCTCTGCTGGTGGGTAGCTTGGGTGGGTGGACTGTATCTCTGACTACAGGAGTCTGAATGTGATAATACTGTAAATCCATAATAAAGATATTGGTAAAACAGCACTGTGGTAATCTGAGATGGTTCAGATTTAATGTAACCAAATTTCAGGTTACCCAGATGTCAGACATATCCTTCAGTTCTAAAATTTGTGGGGTATTTTAACCTATTTGAAATTAATGACTCTTGGGATTGTCCTGGAGCTATGTGGACTATTGGAATTTATCTGCATCCCACACAGATTTCAGCGGACTTTCCCCCACGTTAAAATCTTCAGAATGAGAGCAGACAGGTCATTCTAACGATCATATATTCACATGTTTGAGTGGCAGTTTCTGTATTAGTATGGTGTTGCTTCATTTTGTTCTAAATATTTTAGGATTAAGGTATTAAGGGTATTCTTATTACATGGGAGAGCTGTTCATCATCTGTACCTACTCTACTGTTCTGCAGTCAGATTTTCCACTGTAGCTCCAAAATAATTCATGTGATTTAGAGAATTTGGGCTGCATGCTATCTCACAAATTGGAGAACAGCAGACAAAACACTGTCTACAGAAGTCCACTAGTGAAGCTACACCAAGAAGCATGCAGAGATACTTTGGAGACAAATGCGTGTTCCCAAAACATACTTTCCATAAAGCCCTTCCACTGCTGTCTGGTGTGGGCAGAAAACAATATTTTATTGAAGTGCGAATGTATTCCAAGTGTTGGTTGCCCACCTCTTTCCTCCTTGAGGACAGGTGTTGATAAAGAGTTTATATTCTTGGCACAACTAAAATGTGTGCCACTGATAGTACTAGCTTAGAGGTTTGTTATTCATTTGAGGTTTCATTCATTGAACAGGATTCCTGCTGCTTTTTATGTGATCACTTTGAAATGGGCCCAAACTTGCCAGTTAAAACATATGCCTAAAGTCAGTTGTTCAGATTCAGTTATTACTTGTCAGATAATACAAGTGTCTTCTCCCTCAGGTAGAGTGCAGTAGAAATGCCTGTTTAAAAATCTGGACTAGTCCCTCCTCCTCCCTTCCCCAGGGCCAGTCTAATGCTCCAGTAAAAATTATACCAGGGAACGATTGTACTATGGTTTATTAATGAAACATAGAAGCACATATTTACTGTAGTTCAAGAATCTGACCATTAAGACTGCATGGTGTAATGTTCAGAGCAAATGTTCTCAGAGACCCAAAGCAAGGTAGCAATGCTTATAAATGCCCTTTGCTTTTTCTAAGAGGGCATTTAGCAGTAGCTTGGTGATTCATTGATGCTGTGTGAGGCTCAGTATTCACACACAGCAGATAGCAGTTGAAGAAACATAAACTGGAGTGGCCGTACATGACTCAAAATGCTCTGTTAGTAGAGGTTTCATCTCTCAACACACAGGGCTTTACCCCATGTGCATTGAGGGATACAGGTTTACATCTTCAGGCAGACACGTTAGTTATGCATATGATTAGCATGCAGACTACAAAATAGGAAAGCTAGTTGATGGTAAACCCAGGCATCAGTTGTCAACTGCTGAGATTAGTGACATGGCCAAGAAAGATTGTGACTGCTGATAAAATTCAATTTTGATAGAAGTGGCAAGATACTTTGATGGTCTCCATGGAACAGAAGGACGCTTTCCTTTTATTTTTGCTGTTTATTTTGAGACCCCTTCTGCAAGAACCAGATGCAAGGAGTACTTTTTGATCAGTTTCATTCAGACAACAGACTTCTGTGACTGTGTGGTTAATCTGGGTGTGTATGTAGGTGTTTGTGCACCTTTAATAATTAGAGTGGACTAGTCCACACAGGTGTCAGAGTAGCTGTGCATTCTTTATGCCATTGTTCCCTATGGAGAAGGGAGTCCTTCTGGCCCCGGAGCCATTGTCCTGCCTACCGCTAAAGCTACAGAACAGCTAGTCACCCTATAGCTCTGATTGCACCCTAAAGCCAGGAGGACCTGGTAGATGGTGCAGGATCTGGCCTCTGGGAAGGGGCAAGGGCTTCTGCCTCCTCCTGAGTCTTCAAATCAGGTGGAGAAGGGAAGACATGTTCCACACTTGATCAGGAGAGGAAGTCCTCAGTGCCATCAAGACAGCAACTTGACTGAGAACAGGGACCAGAAACACCTACCATTTCCATAGTAAGGACCCAGCCCCAGGGAACAGCAGTGTCTCCCCACTCTGAAGGGGCTGAGGAATGGGTATGAATGACCAGCTGTACCCTGCCAATCCCAGGCTGTCAGCTGAAGCTTAATACGAAATACAGAACAAATATTGACCGCAAAACATATTGATTCCAGTTACTTGTAATCACAGCTGACTCCCATAGCCAATAGAATTCCAAAAGGGTTTAAAATTATTTGGGCCATATTATTTGATATGCTTTTACTTATTTACATCCCTTTAATTATGCCAATAGTGGCTTAACCTATCACCTGAGGAATTTTTCTGCATGAGGGAATCAGAGTGCTAAGATTTTCTTCACAGCTTTTATTAGAGTTTTGAAGTTCTGTATTAAATCAATTTTTTGTGTGTGTGTGGATCCCTTTTTGCTTTGATTTTTCCAGTTTCAGCCAAGGCAAATGCAACTGGAATATTAAACTTTGCTTGATTTGAAGGGAAGGAGGAAGGAGACATGTGATGTCATGAAACCACTTTATTTCTCCCTGAAAGTAATAGACCCTTCCTTGCTGTAATTTCAAAGCTTACCTAAAATTTGTGGAAATCTTTGGCAAATGCAGGATGTGTTTTGGTTTCATAATCAGATAAATAGTTAGGATTTTACAAAGATGAAAGCAGGCCATGCAGGAACTGCTGAAGCTGCTATCAAGCACTCGTGACTTTGTTGTCACTTTCTGTTCTTATCCACAGTGTGTCCTAGATTTGCCGTTAGACTGATTTTCATTTATATTGCCTATTTATAGAAGTGAAACGCACCTCTGTAGTGACAAGACCCCCTGTCGAGGATTGTGTGACAATAAAGAAATTGAATGGAAGAATAGAAATGAGTCTTACTTCTAAGGCTTGGGGGTTTAGGGTTTGGGGGTGGTTATTTGCTTTTTGTATGAGCTTCAGATGCAGACTGATGGAGTTCATATGATGGCAAACACTGCTGAACTCAGGAGAAACTCAGACCTAAGAATCTGCCTCTAAATTTTGAATCTTGGTCCTTTTGGGAACAGGAGATCCAAGTGGTATGATGAGACAGTGTGATTTGTGCGGGCCTGGGGTTTAGAGGGGAGATTTCCAGTAACCTGTTTGTGCTCACTGCTGCCTGTCTTGACAGATTCTGGGGACTGAGCCCTCGCAGCCTGTGGGTTTAGCCTTGTTGCCCTGCTTGTCTAATTGAGAGGTGCTGATAACTCTGAGAAGTGTCTTTTTAAGATTGTTTATGAACAATTGCATTGAGAGACTAGGGAAATCGATGAACCACCACCACAGCTCACAGTGGCTAACACATGATTTATGACATTTTCACTGAATCAAGCACTTCTGGAAGCCCGTTTTGCTAAGCAAAAGAACCCATTCAGTTTAGCCATCCTGCACTGAGTGATGGAATTCATCTATGCCTTACCTCCTATTGTGGCTGATGTTCATCAATCTACCCTCAAAACAGGTGAACATATTTAGAGAGGAAAGCAGAACCGATAGAGCAAACACTTGTGATCTGTCACCTTTCAGTATTTTTTTGCTGAATTAACTTTGTTTGCACAATGAATAGACAAATGATTTTTCCAGCAGCAGTGTTTCAGTGAGAAATTTTGTTCCCAGGTAGCAGATAGGCCCAAAGACCAATGTGTGAAGAATTCATTTAATTTATTAAATCACTGGCTCTTTGTAGATCCAGCAGTGGAGAGACAGTGGAGAGAGCAAAAGGAGGAGATGGGGAGAGAAGGAGACAACATGCAGACAGTGATTTTAAAGAGGAGTTACTGGAATTATTCTGATTTGTCCTGATTTTTTTCTCACTGACTACATACAGAGCCAGCTGCTTTAGTTAATCAAGTTTGTACATTTGGATGACCTGAATACTCATGGATTCACCAAAAGAAATATATGAAAAAGGGAATGGTAAAAAAAATGTATGCTGTGCCAGCCAATATGAAAAGTTCATATTAACTTAGAGATAATCTGTATGGTAGAAGATAGCTGTTTCCCCTGTTTTAGCTTAACATCAAGATAGAAAAAAGAGACAGTGGGGATGCAGTAAAACACTAATGAAACCTGTTCACAGTCTTGTTTGTTCATCCTTGACAAAACACTCTTCTACATCGAATACATGTCCTGGCCTAGAAAGGAGGCAGGCTGACCACAGGGCTTCAAACAATATTCCTTCGGTTTTGCTGAAGATGACCACTGACTTGGAATGTGAAAGTTTCATTTGGAAGAAACGAAGGAAAACTGAAGCATCCTGTGATGGCCATTTCCCAGAAACTTCTTTTTGAAAGAGACAGGAAAGATGGTTTTGAAATCACCTCCACCATGGACTTCCCATCGGAAGGCTGAGTGCTGACAGGATGTTGGGGCCTCTAATGACACCATTTGGTCACTGATTATTTGTAGGCTGAGGCTTAGTGGGTGGCATTGGAGCTCCCTGTGGACTTTTTCATCTTGTTGTTGCTTTTGGCTTTTTTCTTCTTCTTTTTTTTTTTTTCTCTTGTTCCCTGGAGTGGCTAGGAAAGGGTGGTGGTGGGAGGACACAGCATTCACAGCTAGCCTGAGACACCAACTAGTTTATTTACTTAAACAACAAACATTCAGCGTGCCAGGAGAGCAGTGACAGAGGGCAGTTCCTGAATGGGATGAGACACTGTGTCTTCTAAAGAGCCCACCCACGTTGCCTGAAAGGGTTTAGCGGTGCTGACTCCTTGTGAGGAAATGACAGCTTGTGTGTTCAGAAACGTCACAGGCTACCCAGCAATGTGTGTTATGTGAGGATCTCACAAGCTGTTTGCAAATGGCCAGAGGCAAAACTCTGCTTGTTTTCTCTTTATTTCCTTCACCCTTCTGTGTCCCCCTTCCCCAGCCCCTTTTGGAGGCTGTCATTCTTCTCACCATCCTGTGTGCAGCTGGCATTAAGAAGCAGAGCTCATTCTCCATCAGATGGAAGAAGGGGGTTATATAAACAAACAGAACAACAAGAATATTTCTAGGAGCAACATCAAACCTGACCTTTTGTTTTATGGCAAAAAGTAACAAAGATGTTCTTGGGAAAACAGCTTAGCTGCGAGGGGAATAAACACGAACCCTTGAACTGTTGTGCCTGTGTGGAGCTGACCAAGCACTGCTTTGCTTTCTTACCAGGGCTCTGAACTCTGTTGGACTATAAAAATGTACATTGTCGTTGTCATTCTGTAAAGGCTGGTAACCTCAGAACTCAGCTGAAATGAAGCAAAACAAACCTTTTGTTATCTGTTGTTTTTCTAGCAATCCTTGAATTGGATTTCTGCTGACAGCTCCTCAGCATGGGAACATGTGACACAGTGCTTTGTGATCTCTGCTGCTCGCCTGCTGTTTTTCCAGATTGAAACAAAGGTGTCAACTTTGACCTACAAGGCTCTAAATGACTTTGGACTTTCCTACTTGTTTTTCTTGTTCTGCCAGCTGTGACCAGCAAAGGTACCCCAGATACTACATCTAAAAGAGGGTGGTGAGAGCAGTTTTTTATTGACGATGCCTGATGGATGGCATAAACTTGTCCATACCCACTCCAAAATATTCTCATTAACCCTGATCATGCAAAAAGCTTGCAAAAGAGGAAGCCGTTTCCTCCGGGTCCTGTCACAAGCCTGATGCACTCTTGAAAGTGAACCAGGGAATCTAGAAGTTTAGACCTCAGTCTTCCAAACACCAACTCAGCAGCTTGTTAGAGGGTTTTTTAACAACTTGGGTACTAGTAATGAAATACAAACTCCAATTTAGTTTCAGTAGCATTTGGGGGATTAATTTCTTCCATCACAGGGAATGAAATTAATTTCACCTAAGTTCAGGTGCCTAAAAATGAAACATCAATATTTATTGTTAATGAGTACTTATCACTTAATATTTTCTGCATCTAGACATTAGTTGATATGAACTATTAGACTGCATTTCACTAGCAGTCAATGGGAAGGAATATTTGTGACCTATCTAGACATGTTATGGAATTAGAGGACCCATGCCCCAGAACTTCCCTTTTCTCTTCACTGATTAAAAAAGTGTCAGCAAATATCCATATGCATCTGAAACTCAATTATCTAAATACACTAAAACAGATAAAGCTCAGACAATGGTCACATCAAAAAAATTATTTTTTCTTTTACCATTCCATTTTAACTAAAATACCTTTCTGTGGTGTATATTCATTCCCAAAATGTTTACGACTGCTTCCTAACAGTGTTCTTTTTATCCACAACTTGTAGGTTGGGATCAACAGCAGTGGTTGACTGTCTTAACGCCCACATGGCACCTAGATAACTGTCTGGATCTGAACTTTATTACCCCAAGTCACAGTCTATTCATCCACTCTTGCCTGATCACCCTTGGCATTATACAAAACCATGTGCAGAGATCCCCTTCCGTTACTTTTTCTTGTGAGAAGTGGACAAACTAAAGCTCATTCTCAAGGTACACATTCTTAGGCAGCTTTGACATCTATTAGATCAGAAGAAAGAGCCCCTACTTGCACCCCTTGTATTTAGGGGACCAGTGAAAGCAAGTTCTGAAGTGGCATCAGAGCACAGCTCACCAGCCTTCTCTGGGAAGGGCACTGCTCTCCCTGCTTTTCCCACAAAACACTGCAGCAAGCTTGTAAGTACTTGATACATCTGCAGCAAGCTTCACAGACAGTGTAATGTTCACAGTTTAACAGGGCGATCCTAAACTACAGAAAATGATGTAGTTGGAGCAAGGAAGGCCAGATTTCTGTGCACCTATGTGAACCTATTTCTTTACATGTGAGAACCACGACTCCCAACAAAATAAATTGAACTATTTGAATAAATGGAAAAGGTAAGCTCCAGAAGTGGGGACAGAGCAAGCTGGCTCTCCGCACTCTGACCAGACCATGAAATCACATAAGCGTATGATTATTTGAAAAATATAACTGTGTGCTTCATAGGTATGTCTGACATCGGTATGACTTCATAGAACAGTAGTTCAGTTCTACTGTTTCACTGTATCAAGGAGAAGGATACAGATGCGTACAGACACTTGCGACTTTCTGTCAACAATTCAGAGGTGTGTAAGTCCCACGACTCTATAAGCTATATATTCACAGCTAAACCAGACACGAATGACGTCGCAAACACAGCAGTGCTAGCCACCTCATAGCCCATCTAAATGTCCTCTTTCTTTGTGCTTGAGCAACATATTTCTTTCTCTTTATTATTTTTTTCAGTAATTATAGGGCTATTTTATCAGTTTCAGCTCTGCTTTGGAGGGTGACTTTAAAATGGAAATGTGCTTATTGTGTGTCTCACAGATTGAAGTCAAATGTGCTGTGTACATCCCTCAGCCTTGCAAGCGCAGACTGGTAGCAAAGTCTAAAACCAGGCAGAAAGTCTGTTCTCTGTGTGTATCTGTTGTGGTTGAACCGTGGCTGGCCACTAAGCACCACGCAGCCTCTCACTCACCACCCCCACCCCCCTCGGTGTGGTGATGGGGGAAAGGATCAGAAGAATGAAAGTGAGAAAATGCATGGGTTGAGATAGGCAGTTTAATAGGTTAACAAAAGCCGCGCATGCAAGCAAAGCAGAACAAGGAATTCATTCGCCACTTCCCATGGGCAGGCAGGTGCTCAGCCATCCCCAGGAAAGCAGCGCTCCATCATGCGTAACAGTAATTTGGGAAGACAAACACTGTAATGCCAAATGTCCCTCCCTTCCTTCTTCTTCTCCCAGCTTATATATACTCAGGATGACATCATATGGTATGGAATATTGCTTTGGCTAGTTCAGGTCACCTGTCCTGGCTGTGTCCCCTCCCAATGTCCCGTGCCCCTCCAGCCCTCTGGCTGGCAGGGCCTGAGAAACTGAAAAGTGCCTGACTTAGTGTAAACATCATCCAGCAACAACCAAAACCATCTATGCGCCATCAGCATTGTTCTCACACCAAATCCAAACCACAGCACCGCACCAGCTACTGAGAAGAAAATTAACTCTATCCCAGCTGAAACCAGGACAGTATCACTGAATAACTTGATATAGATTGATTTAGAAAGACAGAGCCTGTTCAGTGCTGTGTTCACATGGACACTTTATATGGCAGAGCTGCAACTGAAAGCTGTAGTGGTGATGTTGAATACTAATGAGGTGACACGTAATTTAATTGCAGCTGAAATTTGGAGCTGTTATTCATAGGAATCATATATTTTAAATGAGCTAAACCCCAAGTTTTACTGACAATGTAAATATCCTATTTTACTCCTTGTACAATTGCTGGTAAAAAAGAAAAACTCAAGTATGGTTACTGTGAGGACTATAATAATGTTCTGGACTGTGAATTGTCTTTTTGTGATTTGCACCATGCATGCAGTGAAGGCTGAAGTGTTTAAGTGTGCTTAAATTTCACATGCACGCACAAAAGAAACGTCTCTCCTCTTTCCCTCTTATCCCTGAAACAAAGTTTTATAGAAAAACAAACCAGCTCAGAAACTGTGCCTGTGAATTCATTTCAATTTAATTAACACTATGCTAGTTACAAATGCAAACAGGTTCCCAAGCATGCAGTTTGGCTGCCCGTCTGCTCTGTGGATTCAAGTTTGACTCCTTGCTTTGTTCTAACAGAACAAAGCAAGCAAAGAACAATGTGACCCTGACCCTTCTTTACCCCTTCACACACAAATGATCCCTTTTAATATGCAGACGAGCTGTGACATGAAGAGGTCCCATGAGAACAAACACCTGCCATTTCTCTGGACAGCACTTTGACCAGACATTGCCTATCGCATTTTTTAACAACTTTTACATTCCTGTGGCTGTTTTGTAAAGAAGATGGCAACGCTTGCATCCTCAGGACATAGTCTGTGTATCTACGCGGAAATGCACAATGCACAGTCCCTTCCCACTGTACCACACCAACATGCTCCACCTGCAAACTCACAGCAGTTTTCTCGCCTAGAGGACCAATGAAATTGCCTTGGAGGCAGGGATAATCTATAGCCCAGCTGCCACCTTTCTTTGGACATGCGTACATACATACGTTTGGACTGAGATAGGCATCCTGAGGGTCCCCACACATGTCCTCCTCAGAGCAAGTCCAAACCCAGCAGGCAGGGAGGGTGTTAGGAAGATGTGGGGACTGTCTAGACTGAAGGTGCCTTTTTGTTCCTTCCATATGTGCATCCACAGTAAGACAGGGGGCATTGCTGGGGCAAGCCCCAGTGAAAGCTGTGGCAGTGGCACTGAAGACACGTGGGCAGTGCAGGAGACAGGTCCCCATGCCCTCTGCCTAAACTGTGTCAGTCTGGTTTCTATGTCTGCTCTGACAGCACTGGGAGCTGGTCTCTGATGATGCTGGAAGTTGGCATGAGGCTGACAGTGTTGGCTGTGTGGTTATTAATGGGTACTCTTCCTCCCCCCCGCCCCCGGACCAAGCCCTAGTCCTTCCCTGCCTAATTGTACAGAGTAAAGGAGATTTTTACTTGGTTTACTTCTGAGAAGCTCAGTAATAGGTGGAGAATTCTGGTACAACCCAAATATCTCACAGAATTACGTTATTCCTGACTGACATTTGCCAAACCCATTCTTAAAACTATTCAGTGCCAGGAATTCCTAACATCCCCTGATGATCCATGCCAGTGCTTCACCAGCCCTACCTGGTGGTCTGGACAAGATGGTTTCCTCCACAGTTCTCATCCATCTGATGGAAAGCAACAGTCTGGACTGAGCGGGGCAGGTCAACAGAGGCAGTGAGCTGCTGTTTGCTTGTGAAAGCAATGGGAACGAGGCGGTGACAAATCACTGAGACTTGTCAGTCAGTCTCAGCTCTGGATTTTGACTAACAGTTGCAGGAACGCTCCCAGTCCTTGCTGAGGGACAGCAGCAAAAAAGTCAAAACAATGTGCTTATGTCAAAACAGTTTTTGCTGCCTCATATTCTGTTAAAGGCCCAGGCTACAAGAAAGGTCAGCTCCTCAAAAAAATTTCGAGAGTCTCGTTCCCACAGGACACAGTCATGTCATTGTAGTCAATGGGAGTTTGGTATGAAGCACTTACGAGTAGCTGAGCACCAGTTAATATTCTTCCCAGCCACAATCTGTGAGAAGGTTTTCACTTTGTTTTCCTACTTGAAACAATGAATTTTTGACATTTTTCCCATTGCCTTGGTTCCCAGCAATAGATGCAGACTTTTCCAGGTTAGGTAATGTGACAACTAAACATTTATCACATTGCGTAAGCCAAATCTTTTCAAGTAAATGAATGCATTTTCAGAATATTTAGACACAGCTCACCGCTTGCCCTCACATCAGAAATGAGCTCTGACCCACGCTCTAACTTTGAAAAATATGGCTGTGGTGTTTTAAAGTGACAGCTTCATCATTTTTCCCAGTGTTAATGAGCAAGTTCCCCGTATACCATGGCTGAGGCTCCGTATTGGCATGAGGTGCCCAGCCACATCCAAGAGTGGCAGCAACCTCTGTGGAAGTGACCGGTCTTGACCAGCTTCATTCTGTGCAGGCACCCAGAGCCAAATAGTTTGTGATGTTTGATGTGAGTGTTGCAGATGTCATAACTGTACATCTCCAGTGAGGGTGGGTGCCCCTCTGACAAGAAGATTCCTGCAAAGAACAGTCACATTTACAAATCAGAATGTATCATTTCTCTATACTTGTTGCTCCAGTCAGGTTTTCACTAACAAACACATTTTCCAGAATATTTTCTGCAAGCCATCATGAATGCATGGCCAATTGTTTATACATTCAAAAGGAGGGTAGCAGTTCTGCTAGTCTTTACTCCAGTTTTGTTTGTGTTTCATATTTTCTGCTTCCAGGAGAAGTAGAAACCACACAGAAGAATCCTTATGCTTCAACCAAGTTCCCTAATCCTCAGCACAGATATCAGTAACATTAAAAGAGTTTTAAAGCTGTGCCTTATATTAGAGTTCCTGTGGAATTCATATACCTATATGAATGGGAGTTAATAAAACACCATTTTCCATTTGGCAGGTCAGAGACCTGAGAGTAGGAAAAATGGGTGGCACTGGCGATTGTATCTTCAAGGGCTGAGCTTCTGAAAATGAGAGGACGTGTGCATCTCCAACTGTACAGATGTGTAAAACCATGATGTGCAAAAAACCAGCTCCCTCACTGGCTTCTGGCATAATGCTTGACCGTCGAATGTCACAGCTAAAATCGCTGTGACAGAGGCTAAGTTAGAACTAGGAGTCTCTGGTTCTCATTCTGCCTCACTCAAAAAGATCTAGATTAAAACTTTTCCTGAGCTTTTAACAGAGACTGACACCTGACAGTCTTCTCTGTGAAGGGAGATGGTGCTCTGAGCAGGCATCAAGGAGCCTGGGACTGAAAAGACATGACAGATACCCCTGGCCTGTGTTTTCAAATGTCCACTACAATATGGCTGAGCAGCTTTTGATGTTCCTGGGAATAATGGGCAACAGATCTTGGGTGGCAGTAAGGGCAATATATACATTCCATCAGAAATCTAAAACATGTAAACAGACAGGCAGAAATTGTCAGAGGGATGTGAGAAACTTGTAAATTAACAACAAATGCAGGGAGAGGAAGTCCAGAACAAATACACTGATGTTTTTCACAACCATGGGGGAGTTTAATCCACTGGTTTAGAAAACATATGGTACACTAAATATTATATGGGTAACAGGCTGAGAGATACTTGGCACTGTCCCATGGAAATATAAACACAAAGCAGTTGTTTCATTGTGTTTCTTTATGTATGTACTTTCTGTGTTTTTCCAGGATGCAGTTTTTCATCCCGTATGCATAACAAGCTACCTTTCTAAAAGCAGACTTAGGAGGCATCACATTCAGGGTCACTAGTTTGGTTCCAGTGGCTTTTTGTTGGGATTTACCTTATTTTCTGAAGGAAAAATAGCCATATCCAAAATCCCTCCCCCATCCCCAAGATGGCCCATGCCCCACCACTGTATTTGATCACTTTTTTGGCAAAGACTGTCAGGAATAAGGACTGAATGGGTTTGGAAAAGAGCAGCTGCTTTCTCCTCCCCTTTTGCATGGGCTGGAACATCTAGAAAGAGGTAAACTTAAACTCCATGGCTGTGTGGAGTGGAAAAGTAAGATATGTGTCCTTTTCTCACTTCACTGTAATACTGACCCTTAGGCCTTGGAGGCAGCTTGGATGGTTCTCAGCCCTGTGAAATTTCATGGCATGGGACAGAAGTGAGAAACTGAAAAAGGTACCTTTACCAGCATATTAATTTCCAGTGTTGGCACACACTGTCATTTGTAAACCCTGCTCTGTGGATTTTCAGTGCTATTGAAGGAAGACTGGATTGATGTCTGTGTGTTTGCAAGGGTGTCATTCATGATTATGGATATGTCATGAAGCATGGAATTTGGAGGCAAGTTGAAGGAACTATCAGAGGTGGCAATGCTACCTAGAAGATCAGGAATCCACACAAGGTCCTCCTTCGTAGTCCTGAGCCTCCATAGCTTCTGTTACCATTTCACTTTCCTGAAACGCTTCACACCGGGAGGATTTCACCACTTGGTGTTTGAGGGCCACCCCTACCTCTTGGCCCTCACATGGACATCTCAAGCAGCCATAGGAACATTTACTTTTAGGATGTTCTTACATTGAGGGGAGTTGCCAAGAGTCAGGATTAAGGCAAGAATAAGTTAGAATTGTTTTAATTATTAATATTTAAATAAGTCAGACAAGGAGAGATTCTTTTTCTGTGCTTCCTGTGTGGTTTTGTGAATAGCATGTCTTAATTTTCTTTCTACCCAAAGAAAGTGTCCTGTGACTGTGCTGATGCACCTGTGTGTACCTCAGCAGAGACACTCTGTGTATGGCCTTGGAAGGAGATATTTCTGACAGATAACAGACCATAAGTATTTGGGAAGTGAGGCTGAAAGGGACTGTGGGCAGGCTGATTTTTGTGAAAATTTATCCATTTTGCAAACCTTGCATTTTCTTTGGGATGCCCGAAAAATAGTCGAACGTCATGAGACACACCTGAGTCAGGTTTAGACCAGCTAGCTCTGTTAATGCTGACAGTGTGTCACCACCAGAACCATATTCAGTGATGCTGAATTGCTTCAGCAGAAAACTGCAGCTGCTCAAGACAAGGATTAGGTCCTTGCCTGCATTCCCATAGCCTTCCATGGAGCAGTGTAAATGTGCCTCTGCAGATTATGGACCTGCCTGCAAAATCATCACGTTTGAGATATTGAATGTGAACATCTGTGAATGTATGTGAGCATAATGGACAATTTAAGGACATTTCTAAAGATTCCTTAATGTAACAGAGAGGCAAATCAGGGGCAAGAATAGGTGTTGGGAATGGTGAGAGGAATGGCATTAATTTTGTCTGTCAAACGGTTCCCTATGTATGGCAAATCTTCTTGGATTAACACATTCTTCTGCAGGGTTAGTTAACATTTTTCAGTGCAACAAAAGCTTTCTTTCTATATATATTTTCTTTTGTTTGTTTGTTTGTTTTTTTACTTTTAGGGAGGTTCAAACAACACTTAACAAATACAGATATTATTCAGTTAGTTGAGCAATAAAACACTGCTTATGACAAAACTAGAACATAAGTGAATGACAAATAAATACAGGAGAAGTACATTTGTTAATATTTATTCTAGAACTCCTCATCCACCTCACACCTTTGTGAGAGGGGAAAAACAACAGTTAAAAGAAAGGACTACAAACATATTTAACTCGAGAGGGGGATTTCTTCTCCCCTGTTCTCCATTTCATCTGCAAATGATAAAAACTGTAAGATAGTCTAGTCCTTTCTTCTATTAAGTTTATGGACAATTGCAGAAGGCATACTGAAAGTGGTTTAGCTGATGAAAAGCTAAACACTGTAATGTTCAGTGGCAGACAGAAGAAGCAGACGGAAATGTTCCCCAGTAAAACCCATGAACACTCATTTTCCAGCACTTCAATAACTCACTCAATTTTTTCGACTCATCCTCCTTTTAGATCCTTTCTTGATTCACAAAGCATGTCTTCCATCATAAAAAATGTCTGTGGCAAGAAGAACAAAATGACATTGTAACATTCTGCTTTTAAAATTGCATCTGAGATAATAGAATATTCTGACATTGAATAAAATATTTTAATACAAACAATGAAAAAGTTATGTCTCTCCTATTTATATGTAGCTATTCTCTTGCTTCTTACCAGGATACCTATGATATTGTAAATTTTAGACATGTAAGAATATGTCATCTTAGAGATTGAACTTCTGTGTCTACATTTTTACTACAAAACTTTATATACATTATAACTTATTATAAAATGATATTTTAATGTAAAAGATTTTAAAAATATTATTTTAGTTTTTTTTAAATAGCATGAGAAGCTTTAACCAAGACTGTGCATATGAATTCTCCAAAGGTCCACTCTTGCACTAGTAACACATGTGACGGTTTTGACATAGGATCTGATCCTGGTGCCATTTATATGTGTGACACGGGTGTCTTCCAGTAAAACTGCAAAGGAGAATGTTTGGTTTAGGGCAATTTCACATTTAGGTCTTCTCAAATACTTTTTCCCTGAGGTTCAGAGAGTAATTTTACCTGGCAGCATCAGGAAGCAGTGCGCTATCGCTGTTTCTACCAGACCATTTGCCCATTGTATGCAATGTTAGGAGAAGAGATGTGTGAAGATAAAGTCAGGCATCCTAAAGACATTAGGAGAAAGGTTAGAGCCATGAAGGAGTCCTCACTTGTTCTGGATCTGAGCAAGGTCTGGGCAAAACTGCTGTTTGATCCAGATGCAAACCAGAGTCTACCATTTAAACAGAGACATGGCAAATTGCCTGTCTTGTGACCAGCCCTTCTTGGTGAGATGTTGTGCCACTGACTGTCTCTAGCTGACAGGATCTACTGCCACCCCAACAGTGTGGTGGGGCACACTGAATATGCAGAGGAATAAGTGGCTCTGTCATGATTGTGCCTTCAGAGCAAGGGCCAAGGCATTCTGGTTGCTGCTGTGGGTTATTGGGCTACCACCCCAAATTCACAGACTGATCATTTGCTGAAATGCTCATTTGTAACAGATACACCTCTTGTTCTGTACCTTCTAGACAGACATAAAGAAGGTTGGCATTTCAGCGTCTTGGGCCACCATACATTGCTATGCTGCAAATGACAATTTTTTTCTTTCATTATGCAAATTACATGAGATGTATAACCCAAGAAGACACACAGTATAAAATTTTGTTCAAGAAAAAAATGGAAATATAGGTTAAAATGTGGCTATCATTTGGGAAGGACACTAAATAATCCTGAATTCTCGTTTATTCAAGAATTGTGAAGTCTACTTAGAGAGCTTATTTTAAGCTACATGTTGAATATACGTTAAAACATCTCTACAGGACTAATTGAATCATTATTTATAGATCTATGGAAGTTGGAACTGTAAATCCAAACCAAAACTCAGTTTTATTTTGTGTACAAATGATGCAACTTTTAGCATAAATTCAATGATATTTTTTTCTTTGATTGTTACTGAGATGTATTTGGACCATATGTAGGGAGCCTACTGCATCCTAAATATAAACCCTATAGACACTGAAAGAAAGGAAGGATTGAAGAATGTGCCAATAGGCATGAGAAGAATAATCACTGTCAGAAGGACCAGGAATAACAGAAAAGTTTACAGAACCAGCCTCATCTACTTTTTCCCATAATAAATTGAGTCAGTCTCCCAGGCTGCCATCCACTTCTTCCATCTTCCTCCATGGGAAATTGTCTCTGGGAAAAAAGATTTTTCTTAAAGCCAGTTATAAAAGCCATCAAGAAAATAATTTCACTTAGCCATCATTGACAGGCAGTTGCTTTTCTGGGGGGTGCTCATGCAGCATTTGTAGATGCTGTTTTCATGCTGGTGTTGCCAAACCATCTGCATTCTGATACAGGCAGCTTGTGAATGTCAAGCTAATTATCCAAGGCTAATGTCTGGTTTCCTGTAGAGAGCTTTTGTGGAGTAATTACCTTCCTCGAGGTCAAACTGCTGTAATTACAGGTCTTTAATTAATCAAGATAAACACCCTTTGAATTCTTGCAGTAAGTCAGCCAATCACTCTAATGGACTTTTATCTTAACCTACAACAATATAGGGTATTATGACAGGTGATAGCAATGCTTTTTATTTGTATGGTATCTAAACATAACAGCTTTCACTAAAGTCATATAAATCATTAACATCGATATAATGTCTCTACCTAGGCTTATGAGAAAAGTCATTGTTACATGTTTTTCAGGGTAGACATTCATTTTTAAATAAACCAGAATGTAGGTATTTTCACAGAAGTAGATGACACATAGGTAAGAGCAAGCAGAAGCTGTTCTCACACTGATTTTTCACTCTTTGAGTGTTTTTATTGAAGCATAGTATTGAGACTATCTAAAAATAGGCTCCCAAATAGCCTCCCAAACAGTCTGTTTCCCCTGCTTGTGTGTTTTCCTTCCTCTGTGTCCCCTTTGCTCCTCACACCTCTCCTTGAGTCTCAGATATTTTCATCACTACAGGGACGTTGGCAAGTGTTTCTCCACCTAACTTCATTATTTCCAAGGTTGATTCTCTGTAGGATTTCCTCTTCAGAAACTGTTATTTGCCTTATCCCCTTTCCTCCTGCACTTTGGTGAATAAAAACTCTGTATAACATCCCCTTTTATAATAAACACCCATCCCATTTCTAGTATACTGAGGGCCTACCCTGATGAAAAAAATGAAATGGAATGTGAAAGGATATGAATGGAGGCTTGACCTCCATCATCTTCTGTAGGCTTCAGCTTAGCTTTGGAGTACATAACAAGTTTAGGTAACATATCTCCCTGATTTAGGTAATCACTGTACTACTACATTACTAGAAACACATGTAAGTTGAGTTTGGATTCCTGCCACAGATCAAAACCAATGCTTGGGAACAACCTTCAGAGCAACCCAACCTATTAGCCAACTGCCCAACAAGGAAGAAAAGAATATCCATAGCACTGCTACCACTTAATTCATTTTTTAGGTCTAACCAATTAAATTTGGACATTCCTGGGTTGTTGGGTTTTTTTGGATGGGTGGTGTTTTGTTTGCTTGGCTGGTTTTATTTTTTTTATTTGTTTGGTTTTTTTTCAAATAAACTAAAAGTACAACATAATTAAAATTTTACAGTAAATTAGCAAATGCCTAAAATACTAGAATGGTAGCTCATGACCAAACCATATTCAGTGTCACAAAAGAATATGCCTCACTAAGGAATTAGTTTAGCAGGAATTTTATAGTTGTGCATGTAAAGTGACAAGAAGCAACTCTTCAGTTTTATTAATTTTACATACATGACACTCAGTTTGAATCTGCTCTTCTGGCTTTTTGTGACCCTTGACTCAGTGGGTCCATGTGTTATCATGGATTGCTAACCCTGTGCCACCTCCTCAAGGTAATGACACCAAGTAAGGACTAGTAAGGGATAAATAAGGTCTTATTAATCAAGTACCTGCACACTTAAGACACTTTTTCCAAACTCAGCACAAAAATATGACTTTTTGTCTACATATCTATACATACATGTGTTCATGTGTGTGTTTGAGCGTATGTATGTATTTTATAAAATTTTTTTCTCCTTCAGCTTCTGCTGCTGGAGTATCTGTTCCTGAAGACCTATGCAAAGGCCATGGACCCCAATTCAACAACCTCAAACAATACAAATACTATTTGCCATGCTGGCATCAAAGGTTCTCCCTATGAAAAGGCTCAGGGAGGTCAAGGGGTATATAAGGCAACCCTGGAAGATGTCCTTGCAGGGTTGAGTTGTTTTGGGTGGGATTTTATCTTAGTCAGGTAAAGTTTACAATGTAGACATCTGCCTATGAACTAGTCATGCCAGAGTATTTTTGTAGTCAGTGTCTATCAACTCAATACACACTGTGAAGTAGGGAAATATTTATTCCTTTTTAAAGTAGGTTCTGAAATAGTCTAGTATTTCCCACAGAGGGCTGATGTCTCTCCATGATCTATAATAGGTCCATAGAGACAGCTCTGTCAACATATATGGGGGCAGTGGTGGTGGAAGAGAGTAATTCCCTCCCTTTATCAGCCCTATCCCTCCTGTATTTGCACCAACAAAGCATCCTCTATGACTGCTTTCCATAGCTTCCATGTTCAATGAGATACTGGGAACTTTTCTGCATTTACCCTTTGGCAGTACTTCTCCATTGCAGTACTCTGGCAGAGTAATGCAGCCTCATGCTGGGGACATATTACATCCACATCACTTTAGAGCTCCTTAAAGTTGCCAGAACAGGCTCTGCGCCTTTCTAAATGTGCATTGTTCTACAGCAACCATCCTGTTCCAGCCTTTCACAAGCTATGTAATGTGGTGACTCTTCTGCTGTCTTTTCCCTTCCCACCCTGTATACGCTTTCAATCACTGACAATATATTCAAAACAAAAGTATTCAAGAAATAAAAACCAGAATGACATTTTCAAGGCCAGGATTCGGAACCCAGTTGTAAATGAAATGTCTAGTTGCCTTTATAACATTAAAGTTGTATAATGGTAAATAAGAGTTCTTATTTAAAGGGCGATTCATGTACCAGGGCAGACTGGAGGCACAGGCACAATGACCCAATTTGAGTAGGCTGTAAAGTGCTAAAATGCTCCAGTCTCAGACACGTGTGGGAGTTTGGGCCCCTGTGACAAGTTAGTTGGGACTTTTAAAGAGGCAGGGATCTGAGGCAGCTGGTGAAGCAGAGGAAAAAATATTGCAGCATCAATGATAATGAGAAATGGCCTTGATTATGAAAATCTGCCAAGGGCAAGATTTTTGCGCATGACAAATCTGACTCATCCATAGCAGAAAATGTCTCTTGTCCTTCAGTGACAGGGGATGAAGCACTGACCACGGTTAGTGCAATTGTAAAAGCAAAATTAATTCCAGCATTTTCCAGCATAAAGGCAAATTCCCAGAGTATTTCATCCGGAAGCAGCCGCAAAGCTCGTACAGTGACTGAATAGAGTCTTTGATTCCTACCCATCTGCCTGCTGGCAAAACTGAGCCCCGCCAAATGTATAGACCCATGAATATCACACAGTATTTGGGGTTTCTTCTTTTGACCCACCCATGCCGATTACAAAGAAAACCTATGAGCCTATTGTTCTCCAGAGAACCCTGGGAAAACACAGAAAAAGCACATTTCCAAGTAGATCCATGAGCTGTGTGGGTAACTCTCCACTGACTTAATGTGACGGGAGTAAGGTTTAATAGCTACAGCAACACGTTAGCAGAGGGATGAAATGGACTTGTTTCTTTACATCTGCTCTGAATTTCCCTAGGTCACTGGGAATCTAACACATTCTCTCTTCCTCACTTCACACATTTGGGTCTCCCAAAGGTATAGGGAGACTTTTCCCACTTCTGGAAATTTAGGTGGA
The DNA here is from genome assembly GCF_023634085.1 of Falco cherrug. Lineage (NCBI taxonomy): Eukaryota > Metazoa > Chordata > Aves > Falconiformes > Falconidae > Falco > Falco cherrug. The sequence continues at coordinate 45,626,065 of NC_073720.1, read as the reverse complement.
AGGTATTGTGTGTACAAATTATTACCTATAAAAGAAAAAAGAGGGTGGTTCACTTTCTGGAAACAGAAGGAAGTGCTTTTGCTTGACATTGAAACAGGTGTCAGGGCAGTGCATTTATAGGCTGATACACACATTTTAGTCATGGTTCACAGTAGACAAAAACACTAGAAAAACATGTCTTTCTAATATATGGACATAAAAACTGGTGTGCATAGTTATTTGATCTTTCCATTTAGACAGTGTATTTCAAATTGTCAAGTAGAGTCACATTCACATTTAACTTTATATTGTATCAAATATTTGTCTTGTATCAACAATGGACATAAGGCTGCTGCTTTTCAAGTTTGGAACCCTTTTAAAGCCATTTGAAATGAGTTTTTTTTTCTTCTCAGTGAAAAAATAGCTATATCACAAGCCTCTTCCTGCTGATAAACTAGCCCTTGAAGACGTTTTTGAGTAAACAGGATACTTTCCTCGATACCAGACTAAAAGTTTACTTTGAATATATGGTGAGGTTTTTTATTCTTTTTTAAAGCATAGAATAAAAACATACACTCACAGTTTTGGGTGTGAAGCATATATTTGTTGGCAGAAGTAGTGTATGACTAAACTTAATGCTCGGTGCCTAGTGAACTGTAAAGTTCTCAGAGTCTTTCCAGAATAACCCTAAGCTTTAAGACAATTTGCTTTGCTCACAGATAGTGAGTTGTGAAAATGGTACTTGTTATCTTCCTGGAGTCAGTATTTATTTGGGGAGCTAACGCTTAATTTGCGTATAGTCACACCTGCCAGAATGACCCTCTGAAACTCACACCACTCCAGAACAGAGTGTGTTTGAAAGCCTTCCAGAGATGGCCAAGGATCCCATCAATCATGGGAGTGACAGTGTGTTTGGATAAGAGAGCTGACGGGTTTGCTTGGCCCTTCTGGTATCCCCTTCCCTTCTCTCATCTTAAACCAAAGTCTTTGAAAGTACATCAGCTGTTGTTGAGAAGAGGGACCTGAAAAGTATTTTCCAACTGTTGTTTTGAGAATGGGTGAGAGATTTGAAAGGCACCATCAGTAATGAAACACATGGAACATAGCCTTGTTTCATAATCAAAGAAAAGGAAAAAAAGGCCAGCTATTGAGAACGCTGCAATTAAAAACAAAAGCTGAAACAATGGCTTTGGGCAAATGTAATGTTGTCCCTGAACATCCTGCTTTGCAAGCAGTCCACACAGAGCGGGACAGTCATGAAAAGTCCCAAATCAGAGACGACACTGAACAAAGGGTGCTGGTCTGGTGGGGATAGTCCTCGTCTGCCTGCAGCGGGCAGGCTGGAGCAAGGAGGGGAGGGAGAAGCAGTGCTATTCTACCATAGCATTCTCACAGTAGCTTGCCATAGGGAAGTGGAAGACAGCTTCCAAGAAATATCTCACTCTCTGGGTGGGCCAGCCCAGCACCACACATAAGTTTATTGCATAGGGCTGCAAAGTTCAAAGGAAGCTCTGGGAAAGGGGAACTGTGGCTCACAGTGCTGAGCCCAATCTGCTGCACCACACATGACTAAAGTACACACTATCAGTAATCAAGGGAAGGACCTCCCTGAAGCACAAATGGCAGTGGGGGTACCCTTCTATAAATATCCTGAGAAATAGCAGTTTCCCTTTACAGTTGCCTGAGTGACTCCACCTCCTTTGATAGCTTGCAAATGTTCCCTTGGTTTTAGTAGTTACCACCGTCGCGTGTGCTGTAGATCAAAAACAAGTGCATGGGAAAAGGGAGCTGAGCACAATAGGCATGGGATGAATTGCATGCAGTAGGAACTGTTTTGCGGTTGTGGTTGTATCCCTTCCCTTTTTTCCATCCTCCTAATCCCTTTCCTGTTTCAGTTACATTCTGATTTCCTATACTCAGTCAGAGCAACCTAATGCCAACTACAGCTCTCAGCCCCAAGGAATCAAAACCATATCCACAAACTGGTAAAGGATAGTCTCAGCCTGACCCTTTTTCTCCTGCTGCAGACAGAAGGGAGGTCCAATCCAACAAGAGACTCCAAGCCACTATAACACCCGAAAACTTGTTGGCATTCAAGTGATCTATGTAGGTCTGCATATTCAGTTCTGAGGTCTGGGTTTGGATGACAATGATAATAGCCCATAGGAGAATTTGCCCCGAGATCTTTCCACTAATCATTAGAAAATCTGGTTCAGACTTCATAGAACTCTCTGAACTCAAATATATTTAAAATGATGCAAAGCAACAATAAAGCGTGAAATATGAAACAGATTCACCTAAATACATACTTGGGCTCTTCAGAAGAAGAAACAGCATGAAGTTCCCAGGAAAATACTATCTTGGTTCTATAACATAAGGAGAGGTAGGGAAATTCAGTAACTATATTGCATCTACAGTAGCAAATTTAAATCAGACAGTTCATGTGTTAGAAATCAGAAAAAAAGAAAGAAAAATTCCTTCTTGTTGTTCATGTGCCTGGAAATCATTCAGCTGATGGGAACGACTTACAAATAGCTATAGAAACTAGCCTGTGGTATAGGATACAGCATGAATATTGGCATTTCCTTACCAGTGTAACTACCTGAAACGTCACGTAGAAGAATCCTTTCTAGAATTAGTGTTCAGGTCTTACACAATCTAAAGACCTGACATTACTTGAATGAAAAAGGGAGCCACTTGGTACTATAGGCGGCATTAGTCTCCTGTGATGGGGATTTAAACCATTTAAAGGCCCTGTGATGGCTATGAGAAAAGTTTGTATTTTGGTAAATGGCTGCCTACTTCCTCACATTCTAGGTCAGATTTAAATAAATGTAGTGTAGACCACTGCAAGTCATGCAACCCATCCAGTTAGTTTTAAATAGTTTGAGGAATGGACTCAGTTTGGAGTTATATTGCGGTTCTACAGGGGAAAGAATGGAAGGGAATACCTTTGTGGCAAGCTCCCATAACGTTTCTGAATTATCCTTTAGTAATAGGGGATTATATTCTTGTTACAGAACAAGAAGATTCTGGAGTCTTCTGAAAGGATATTAACCTTTTCCATATAATCATATAATGTTACTACAGAACCAAGGTCCTACTTAGCACAACAGCTTGTATCTGTGTTGGGGGGGTTAGGTGGAAGAATTGGGTGGCTTCTCAGGTCAGAAACTTCTCCACAGGTCTGTAAAACACCTGAAATCTGAAACGGCTTCTTCTTGTGCATGGGGCAAAAATGCAAGTAGATTTTCCTGAAGATAGTTTTAATCCTGAAATTTTGGAGACAAGCAGCGGACAGTCACAAGGACAAGCAGTTAGCAAATCAGATTTCCAGTATTATTCACTTACAAGAATAGTCCTCGCATGCCTTCTGCCTGCCTTGCTGATGTGAAGTCCTGCAAGAGCAGAAAAGTTGATTTCTGGCTGACTTTGAATCTATCACTGAATCCAAGCTCCAGTTTTGCCTAAATGATTGTCCTGAACCTACTCTGAGTCTGCCTGTTTAGGACCCATGTCATCCACATGGTATGCATATGTGGTAATCATTAGGTAGAAGCTGTGATAAAAGTAGACCTGTTAAATATCCTTTTCATTTGGTACACCCTACTGAACAACCACATGGACATATTAAAATTATTACAGAAAATATTATATACTTGCATAATAAATACTACTTATGCAAAGTATAAGTTAAATACTCTTCAATATTACTCTTTCAGCAAGCTTTCTAACAAAGCCAAAGCCTTTTCTCATACCCACATTTTTAGCAGAAAAAAATAAGTGGCAGATGCCAGAGATCTCTTCCTGGGAAAACAGTTCTCTTTGGCTCTGTTTTTACCCTCAAGCTATAATACTTAGATGCACATTTACAAACTCTATGCATTGCCGTACTTTATCTATGCCAGAATTATCTATGCTAATATTGTAATTTAATCAGGTTTATGTGGTTGCCATAAAATAATGTTTCAAATATATTCAGAAGACAACTTTGATAATACAGACACTAACTGCCCAAATGTCTCTTCTACCTAGATCACACAAAAAAATCAGGCTAACATGTAAATTAATTACAGGACTTTTTTTTCCTCCATGACAAGAATGTAATTCTCCTCATATTAGAGCACATCTTAATGTACACATTTCATTCATATGTCCAAGGTACAAGTTCTTTATTGTCCTTTATAGAAATTAGCACAACTTTTAGGCAGGCTTCTCGAAGCATAACAAACTGCTGTGTTTATTTACTCTAAATAAGTTTTGCTGAACAAAGCTGAAGTAGATACAAAATATCTTTAGTCAACAGTGCTTAAAATTTTGCACCCTTTTAACTGCATTTAAGTTGATGGAATAGTCTCAAAATCAGATGGCGTGTAAAAGTTTGTTGGACAAGGAACTTAAACTTTATACTTAAAATAATGTGTCTCCACAGCTTCCAAGGTTTTGGTTGCACTTATACTTTCCAATTAAATTTGGCCAGGGTTATTTCTGGTGTATTTCTACATGACCCATGGCCCTGAAAGAAATACTGTAAAGGCACCAAAATTCTATAATCATTTCCCCCTGCTTTTATATCACTTCAGTACTTAAAAAAGATAGAGTTGATAAAAAACGTTGAGGCCTTCTCAGGTTTCCTGCAGACATACTTTACAGGTTTGATCATGATGTATTTTTCACGTACAGTTACTGTTTCACTCAATGACTCTGATGTTATCTTCATCCTGTTGTGGACCCTTATCGCTGAGGGATGGAATATCAGTTGATCTCCTTGCAAGAATTACATGCTCTGTCTTTCCATGTGGTGAACCTCGTTATGACTTATACCTCGTGAATTGACCTTCTAAGATGGAAACAGCATATGGGAAGCAAATGGAATTAAGAGGCTTACCTTCAATTAATGTTAATAAAAGAAAATAAATTAGATGCACCAACTGCTGCAGTCAACCTGCCTTAACTCTATCTTTACCATCTAGCAGCACTTTTTTTGAAGAAGCTATTGTAGTCAGAAAATCTAATTTCTTTGAATGAAACTATAAATTTATAGAGATGTTAACTGAGCCACAAAATCTAGATCAAGAAGAAGATGAATCAACCCACAGAAAACCTGTTTACTTGGTATTTGGGTTTAGATGTTCTGTCATGATACTGCTCTGACCTCAGCATGGATTTCACTGGTGTGAGTGAAACTAGATTATATTCATTGGCCAGATGGGAAGAAAAGAAAATAAATGAGCTACATAAAGAACTTACTACTTTTAAAATTCCTTTGGCTTCTGCAATTTACATTATGTTTAGAAATTCAGGAAGAATTTATTCAGTTTTGCCCATTAACCTCTTCTGTCTTCTGTCTTCTAAAAAAATGTGTTATTTTCTTCATACACTGCCAAAAGCCCTTCAGAACAGCAATGAACACCCCAGCCAAATTGCATTAATTTTGACATTTCATATGAATAGTACAGAAGAGCGGGGGGGAGGATGCAGATTTGATTTGAGGCAGGACACAGGAATCATATGTACAGTCCACATAAATGCAGAGGGAACAGCACAAGTTCATTTTTACCATTTTGGGCTCAGGTCACTCCCTTTTGCCTGTATGCCACCTCAGGCCACTCAGTCCTTTTAGTCCTGTTTCAGCTCCCACTTTCTGTTTGTTATATTTTTCAAGGGATGACCGTTCTTTAACAGCATTTTGTTTTAGGAAAATGCAGAAGAATATTACCAAGGAAATCAGTGCACACTCCTTTGCTTCCTCTTGTCAGTGGAGGAAGTGTCTCCTTCTGGAGCACATTCCAGCACCAGGCTCAGCAAAGGGAGGAACTTTTGGGACTTGCCTGGTCTGTGATAGCCTGGAGACAGCATAGGTGCTTGAACAGTCTCCTCTGACTTTAATGAATCTGGATTTATTAATTAAAAGAGGAACTGTGCCTTTTTATCACTTTGGTTGGAGTAACAGCCCTTTCTCTCTCATGCAGTCCTTTGGGATCATTCAGAGACCCTGGGATGAGGAGTGCTATATAAGCAGTAATTCCTCTTGTTGTGATGATCGTACAATGGCAGCCTCAGCAGCTCTTAATGTCTTCTGTGAATCCGCTTTTCAGTAGGGTGCTCATTTAAAATCTTTACTCCCGCTGCAGTGTTTTAAAATGCATATATACTTCTCCCTTGGCACATTATCCCTAATTGGGTAAGATGCAGATGATAACTCCAACCTTGTATTGCTTTTCCTGTACCTTTCATGTACATGTTGCCAAGTACAGAACTTGCCATAACAGAGTTTAGTACTTCTGAGTCATCAAAAAGAAATGCCTTTGAAAACAAACAAAACTAGCCTCAGGTATGTTCACATGAACTTGGTTTTACTTGTATCATCACTACTAGTTGCTGCTGCTGCTGTTGTTGTTATTATTATTATAATAATATTCTGACAATGATGAGAAAGATGATTTTTGTGAGTGCCATCAAGAGAATTGTTGCAGCCATATCCCCCTGGGCTGTGATTTTTTGAGATTTGAAAAACAAAGCCACCTGAGACTGCTCAGCCCTTAGTCCTTCATGAAACAATACTACACAGTTGTGCTTGGAACCTGATGATTCATTTGATTCTTTTTTTCCTTTCTACATAGATTTAGGATAGTTTCCTGCCAGAGGTCCTGGTTTTCCTTCTGATAAGTCATAAGCTGCTAGCCTGATTGCACACTGAAATTAAATGCCTCTTTGCACTTGGGGCAAGAGCTGGGAATGTTCTCTCAGTCAAATTACAGTTTGAAAAATCACATCCTACCTTCTTAAATGCCAGCCGTACATTCAGCTGGATATAGTAACTTTCCAGCTTAAAATGCAACAACGTGGGGTGCTTTTAAGCAGCTGCTGCTCTCCACTCTTGCTCCCCTCCAGGTGGCTGTGCTTTGCTGATGGGTAAAGTGATTTCTGTTTACAAAAAAAGCAGCTTTTATAGTTTTTAAATGGTTTTAGTGTCCTTTGGGAGGAAAGGCATGGTGCAGGAATGTAAGCTATTCTGATTCTTGTTAAGTGAGGGGGACAAAAGCCCACAGGATTTAGACCAAAACTAAACTCCTGTAAAAACCTCCAGGTGTGCAATCTCTCAAAGTAGAAACACTGGGCCAATAAAATGATCAGTTTTGGTTTTAATTGAAAGCTTGAAAGGAAAAAAAAAAAAGGTAAGCAGTGAATAATGTGGAGCTTTTCTGGGGCAGAGCGGGGGGGTGCTAGCTGATAAATAAATGGTCCTACCCTTAGATGTGTATACAAAAGCAAAAAACTTGTCTAAAGTGCTGATGACATGACCAGAAACATTCCCACTTTGCAATCAGAAGCTGGTTTTCTCCAAGCTCACACGGACTGCACTACACCACGTTTTCTTTATAGGACAGAGGATGGATCCATTAAACTGTGATCCACAGGGATTTGTTGTGCTGAACATGTTAATCAATGTCTGATTAACTATGCATGCAGACACAGACAGTCCCCACAGCTGCTGGCTTGGGACTTTAAACTCAGCCCAGCACCACTGACAAGCTTTAAATCCTGTCAGCAGCGCTCTGAAGAGTCTCTCTGAGACACAGCCAAGACACAGGCAGTGCATTGGGAACATGACCAAGCAGGAACTAGACTCTCCTTTCAGTACAGAATGTTTTCTTCAATTAAAAAAAAAAAAAAAAGAAAAAAAAAAGTGATCTGGGATTTGAATAAACTTGTTAGATTTTGATCTGCAAGCTTATGTCATTTTTTCCATGCTTTCCCTCAGAGAAATAGATTCCACAATTTCAAAAAAAAAGTTCCATTTTCTTGTAAAAATATTGACATTGACAACATATCCCAGAATCCTCCCACGTGCCCCGCCTGGCTGCTCCGTGGCTGGCGGGACAGGCATTGCTGTGGCTGGAGCCTGTCGGGACCATGGGGATGGTGGGACACTGCAGGCAGACTGGCGTGTGGCACGTGGTCCCCGCACCGGGAATGGCACAGCGTGAAGCTCCGTCCCTGCCACCCCAGGGCCCACAGCATGGATCCCACTTCACACGTGTGAACCGCTTCAGCAGGTTCATGATGAAGAGATGTTGAGCAGGTTGGGTTTAACAGGGAAAATTACCAGTGGGGTCTGAAAAGGACTTAAATTAGCATCGTACTGCTACCAGGGCATTTTCAAGACTGAATGACACACTTTTTTTCTGATGCCCTTGTCTCGGTCTGCTTGCAATGCATTGGCATGGTGCTTCCTAAAGGGATCAGACTCAAGTTTAAGTGGGAATTAGCTCTGGTTACTGCTCCAAGCTGCACATTACCACCCCTGCAGCAGAGGCTGGACTGGATGATCTAACCTGCTTCTCAGCTGCTGTTGTTCGCGGTCCAGTTATTAGTCTTCACTGCAATAAGCTCATCAAGTGGGTTCACTCACAGTGGGATATGAACCATGGTGGTTCGCACCGCTCACTCTGCTCCTTCACAGCAGGACTAGCAGCAGGCAGGTGAGACACGAGGGTGTCAGCTGGGCTGTGTCCTGCCACTGCAAAATCAGGCGAGGGAGCGTGAATCAGGGCAGAGCAGGCATCCGCAGGGGACAGCCTGGCCTCGACGGCTTTCACCGCTTGGTGCAACAACCCTCCCGAGCAACTTAAACCAAAGCTGTAGATGCAGAAAAGAGAACTGAGATCAGTCCCATTGTAATGACAAGTTTTTATATGTGTGACTAGAACCTTGCTTTGACGCAACATTCAGGCAGCTTGGTGCCATCCTGGAGTAAGAGAACCTGAAAGCAATCATTTGGTAGCAGTTCAGAGGGCAGGTGCAGCTAACAAGAAATTTGGCAAGTTTGCAAGGAGAGGTGCGGTTCCATGGTTAGAAGACCAAATGCTGTTCGTCTGGATGTATGATGTTCGGTGGTGTTTATTAACTGTACAAGACCAGGTTAAGGATGAAAAAAAATGCTAATTGGCCAAGTTATTTACCTAGCCCTAGCAAATCTTGTAGCAACCTGCAGACTTTCTGTTTTCTTACAGCTCACTGTAGCCTTCAGGGTCCCATGTTAGTCAGGTATAGCTGGAGTATGTCCTAGTGTTGATGCAATATTGACCTATCCCCAAATGGTCCCTTCCCTCTTAGATTGCAGGAAAAAGGAGGTGAAACTTAATAAGCAACCTTCACGTCTGCAGTGGATTTCGACACCAGGCAAATCCCCCGGAAAAGTCTTGGAAAAAGGTTGCCACTATCTGAGCAGTAGCATTAGTACACTGACCTCCTGCTGAGTAGATGCTCTCAGAATGAAAGAAAAATTGACAACTGTCAGTTTGAGCAAAATTTGTTCTTTGCTTACTATTTTCACATAAGTCATAATTGGAACGGTGCTGTTCCTTATGTCCTCTACAGAGACTGGGTCTGATTTGGTATGAGGAACAATGACCCTGAAAGGCAAAGCTAGCCAGGATGAGGTTAGCCAGGAACCAAGCTTAGGTGGCGTTATTTCAGAGGAGACGTCTTTTCCTACAGATAGTTCAGCTTTGGGTTGACAATTCACTGCTCCAAGCTGAATGTGTTAAACAGTGCCAAAGCAGAAGAGAATAATGAGAATTTTTACACACACAGAAGCACTGGCTCTGAGATTGTGAAAGTGATTTTTTGGTTTTTATTTTTATTTTATACCTAGCTTTAGAGGAAGTAAAGATGCTGTGAAAGTACTCATTAGTAGCACAGCCCTCCTCTCTGTGCCCAGGCCATTACAGCCCAACCCATTTAATGCTTAGAGACCCTTGCAGCATCCTAGGTTCCCTCTGGCATGTGGGGCACCACTCAGAGGGGAACTCATGTGCTGTGCTGGGATGGGGACAACGCAGGTTTGATCCCATAGGCAAGTGGCAAAGGGCTGGGCCATGGGATCTGAGCTGGTGCTGGTGGCTAAACACCAGCCGGTGCACAGCTTTGGCCCTCTCCACCTGAAATGCTCGTATGTCAGACAGGGATAGCAAGTACCTCCCTACCACGTAGAAATCTGGCAGGTGTAAGTGAACCATTTTTTTCAGAAGGAGCCATGAGGGTACTTAGAAAAACACTGCCAGTGTCATGCAATGTCCTGTGCCTTTCCAGCCAGTGTGGACCAGCAGGAGGAAGCCAGGGGGTTGCAGCCCTCCCACCAGCCACTGCTCAGCCTGCTGCAAGCGTTCCTGCTTGCGGCCAGGTGGCACAGCCACCTCATCCTCCCTGCTTTGTGCGGCGGTTGTGTGCCCCTCGTTTATGGTGCTGTATAAACAACAAATAATAATATCGGTAGGTCAGTTATAAATTAAGCAAACGATATTAAAATTGATTTTGCATTGCACAGAAAAAGTAAATTATGAGGTGTTACAGTTGCAAACATTTTGTTTTATACGCTACTTCCAAGAAGAAAAATATTATGCCAAATGAAAAAGAGGTGTCGACCAATCGGATCTCCTCATGCCTGCCCCTTCCTCCAGTAGTAATAGTCCCATCGTGCTGTTTTACAAGGCGGTAAGCCAGTCACCAAGTGGAGAAACTACCAGACTAAAGTTTTCCTGGTTTATGCCAGGGAGGGAACCAAGTTACGGCCTTGTAAAACAGTGTGATAGTGCTATGATTGTGCTGGTGCTACGAACTGCTTAAAATAGAGTTTTGAATAAGTTTTTCAAAATATTCACAGGACCTGGTCAGGAGAGAGAGTCCATGAAGTTGAGTGGTATAAAGCAGAGCAGGAGACCTCAGAGTAACATACGCCTGCTCAGGAAAGGTGTCCATGAGCCAGGACCTAGTGCAGTGCTGCGCACCGTTCTTCGTGGTGGGCTGCACTGGTATCAGGCTGGGGCTTCCCAACCTTTCTCTTGGGATTTTATGCCCTTTCTTGCCTTCTGGCAGAACAGAAAACAGACATGCAATGAGAAAAACTGTTATCTCAATTTTACAAGGATGAACTAGAGTGTTGAGATGAAGGACAGTTTAGCTGTTTTTGAGCACTGCTACAATACGTCCTGCCTTGCATTTTGTGTCTGCCCAGGCCTCCCTACAACATTAATGCTGAAAGGAGACATTTTCCTGAAGCACACTAAGATGCTAACAATGATAAAAGCATATGTGAGCTACTTAACCCAGAGAGAAAGGTGGCGGCTGAGTACAAACCCCAAGAGCAGCGTCTGAAATTAACTAGGCGGGGGACCAGTGATAGCTCAGGGCACTTCTGCTCAAAGCTCTCTTAGAGGAAAAATGAAGTTCCAACTGAAAAAATGTCTGCTTCCAGTAGGAAATGTTGAATTTCCATTAGAAAGAATAAGAATGTCTGCCTGATAAACCAAAACATCTCAGTTGACAGGAAGCTTTCCCATTTTAAAAATGCTGTTGATAGCATGAGGTCTGAAATGCATTTCTTTCATGGCTCATAGGGCAGGACTCCTGAGCCATGTTTTGTCTCCCATGACTCACTACAGCCAGAGATTTTTAGTGCTCACATTGTGCCTTAGCAAGAAAGAAGGCTGGGATGCAGAGGGAAAACAGGGCTCACAGAGGGAGACAGTGCTCAGGTGAAAAATCCTTGCTAGCACTGGAAGGTCAGTGGAAAATGCAGCATGTGAGAAAGGCAACTCACCAGTTACTCAGGGAGAGACCTGCAAATGGCATCCAGGTACCCCCTGCAATGCAGCAAGCACATGCACTTCTCCAAAGCCTGGAGGCAGGGGACGTGACAGACTGAAACTCTTTAGGTTGTAAGTAAGCACTGAATTATTTCCTTAAGCTTTGAAAGACCTGGGTTGCAAAGGAAAAACAACACCAAAAAATAATAAAAAATTAAATCACAGCCCTCATCTGTGGAATCTACACTTGCATGCATGACTTGTGCTCTTGTAAGCAAGCAAAACCAGACTGGGAACAGGCTCACGCTGAAGCAGAGGGGAAGGCAGATTTAACTTGTCTAATATTTGTAAATACACCAGAGAGGATATCTCACTGCATTTAACTCTAGGCTCTGCTTGTTTGTTGCCTCTGGTAAATTAAATTTCCAGGTAAAATTACCAATGGGCATACGTCAGATTTTTTAAATGACATCATTACAAAGGAATATGGCAGAGCTTCAAATAAAATAAACAATACACAAGGAAATCTATTCATTTTAATAGCTTGAATGCATCCGTGGATGATGGTAGGGGAAGCAAAGCTCTGATACTTAGAAGGTCAGCAATACTGTTCAAAAACAACGCATAAACAAGGCCTGCTCACGTCGTCTAGAAAAGGGTAAGAATGAACTAAGAAGCAGGATTTTGTTCAAGGCCTCAGTGTAATTATATATTTTACATCTCTTTCAACACAACACTTTGTTCAAGGATGGGAATGTTCTAGCAGACTTGTAACAATATTTCCATATTGCACATTTATTGTAGCTACTCATTAAATCAGATTGCTAGCACATGAAGTCATGTGGAAAAAAGAGATTTAAGACATAACATTTGCAGGATGCAAACAAGAGAAGTGAAGACTTTTTCATCAAACTCTGGTTTGCAGTCAAAGCAAAGTTCCAACCACCGTGCAGAGGCGACCTAAAGGGAGGGGGATTGCTATCAATTGAAAAATTATTTTACATTCAGTTTCTTAGCAAATGACAACTCTTGCCAGGCTGACTGTGGCATATCTATGTGTTAGCACTCATATGAAAACAAATAAAAGCATATTATGAAGCTAAGCTTTAAAAGCTTTAAAAAAAGAGAAAGCAAAAGAAGCTTTACTGCAACCAATCTTTTAATAATTACCAAAGTGCATTTATTCTCACTCTAACAATGATCCATGTGGACACTCCAAAGTTGTCTGCAAAAAACTTAAAACACAACCTAACTAAGCAAAAAGAAATAGTTGGGGTGTGAAGGAAGCTCTGGTGATGCCTTTTCCCCTTGAAGCCACATGTGTGCATGCAGCAGATACTTTCACTTTGGTTCCATCTTCGGTTACACTATATTCATTCTGCCTTTCTGCCCTAATTTTTGGATCTTAGTGCTTCCTTACTCAGTGTTCATTGCACACAGCCATATTTCCTAAGTTAACTAAACATAAAACTGCTATCAGTGCTGCTCAGTATCTACCTCCTCCTTAGCTCTTAGCTGTTTCCACCTCTCCTTTGCAGATGATTTGGCACCCAGCTCCGGAGAGCAGGCGCAGCAGGAAGGCTGGCTCCCAGCCCCTGGGCAAGCTGGCCATATGGCCGGTATCTCTGCCATGAGCATGGCAGCTTCTCTGAGGGGGAGTCACTGGATTTGAGGATGGGCAGGAGGAAAGGTGATCTATAGGAAATATATATTTATGTGTACTTATTCACATACGTACATTTTGCAGAGGGAGTGAGACTTGTGTAACTGATGGAGTTAAAATATTGGCAGCATATCCCCGTTGGGGAACAACAGCTGTAGCAACACCAAGACAAACAACAGCAGCCACCCTCCTGCATAGCACCTGCGGTGGTCAGTTGTCAGACATTTCTCCTGTTCGTCTCATTACAGCGTGACCAAAATATGTAGCTGTAAGAAGGCCCTTTCCACTCCCTGGTGCATATTATTTGTTATTTGGTACAGCAGAAGGGGGAGGCAATAACAGCTGCAGAGGCAATAGCTAAGTGTGAAGGTAAAACGGTTTCTGAGAGGTGAGTCCCTATCTCTGGCAATACTACGTTGCCCCAACATGGACAAATGTAGGTGTGAAAGAACTGTGTATTGCAGGGGGGAAGCAGGGGTTAAGTATGGAAAGGAGGCCATGTTACTGAGAAGACAGCAGTTAAAAAGAAAACGTGAGATTTCCCACCACTCCCACAATCCTGTGCCAGCAGGACAGGAGCTATTGAGGCCTCTGAGCCTACCAGCTGGAAACCTCAAACAACGCGCACAAAAAGAAACAAGAAATAAAGGACCATGAAGGTCTACCTGCCTTCCTTCAATCCAAGTAGTATCATACAAACTGCCATCTGCCTGCTTGGGGCTGCTCATGAGGGAGTAGGTAGGCACGCCCCAGACCTGCCGGTGTTCTCAGGTCTTTATTTCGGGAAGGGTACTTTGGTGTTCTGCCTTCCTCTGTTTTGGTGTACCTCTTCCTCTTCTCTCCCTAGCCTGCCAAAATTATCCTACCATTTCAGCAAGAGTTTCACACTAAAAGCTTACGATGTATCTCAAAAGTTTGTCACATTTTCCTTGTAAAGTGAAAAACCCCCTCATTTCTACTACATTATTGGTGGATTGAGAATAGGAGCAGGGATTACATGATGGTGGATGTGACAGGGTCAGCAGACTTGGATTTTAATCTTGCATTTTTCACGAGCTTAGCACTGTCAGTCTTAGAAAGCCTGGTTAGACGTGCAGGTATTGCTCTGCGTTCAGCCCTCCTTCCTCTGTTTGTGCCAGAAAGGAGACTTGCTTACTTAAACCAGCCTGGTAAGTGTGTGTATAGCTGGGCACGCTTTCTCAGTGTTCACTTCTGAAACCAGCTCTGCTCTGGGTAACCTTCACAAGTCACTTCCCCAGGCTGTGCTGCAATTTCCCCACCTGTACAATGACTTCTTTGTGAACTACCTCAATGCCTACTGCATCACAGCTAGGTATTTATAATATTACAGTCTATTTGTTTTCAGAAGGAATGACTCAATTTTAGACAGCATTTCTTCAAAGCATTGATATATTTTTCCTTTTTATCCCTGGAACATATAAGCACAGTGGATTGCAAATTTAAAAAATCCCAAATAGTAATTTTATTAGCTGCTGAAATACATTAGTGTTCCTGGACTTTGAACTAGGAATAACAATAATAGCCTTTCCTGAGAGTGGAATTTTTTCCTGACAGATTTTTTTCTGATGTTAGATTAAATTATCTTTGTACTGCTTTAGCTTTAGTGGTACATAAATAGCTCTTTCTTAGTCTGCCTTTATGTGAGAGGACAGTAAATACAGCTCTCTTTTTGATCTGAGTTACTTATTACATGGTGATGGTTAGCCAGATGATGGCTGTTGTAGGGCAAGCTCAAGAAAGAATCCAAGCCTGTGATCTTTCCTGCTGCTTAAAAGGCCTAATTTTTTATGGTGGTTGTTATACCTGGAAGACCTGTAAGGAATCATGGAGAGGCGCAGAGAACTGGGGTTGGAGAAATCACTGATGGCTTTACCTATGTTTCTTAGTTCTGCCAGTGCTGTGTGTAAAGTCTTTGTGGAGAGCACTCACTGTCTGAGATGACCCAGTCCTGGTGCTACTGTACTGGCACCTATGGAGAGCAAAGTGATGGCAACATAGGGTATATCTTCATTCACAGACCTCTCTATGCTTAATATCAATGCACTGAATACCTTTTACTTCTGTTGACTTTGAAGCAAGCTCAGATGCCCTCAGTGGACTGACGCAGCAGGGTTTTCATTGCACAAGCTCCTTGCCTCATCTGAGGTGATACACACCACCCTGGTTAAACGTCTGTGCAGTTTGGAAAGAGACTGCCTGGGTCCACAGGTACTCTGTTGCCTGGGACTGCAACTCTTTCTATGATATTTCTTTCACTCAGAGGCTTACCCAAACATCCATAATAAAAACCAAGATTAAATTCTTCCAGTGCTGATGACAGTGAGTTCTGAGTTGCACGCACCACAGTCAAATGCATAGAAGATTTTTTATCCATAAGCATCCAAGTGCTTATTTAAAATTCTTTCCCTCCCTCTCATGAGGGGTAACAAGTTGTTCTTAAGCTCGAACATTCAATATCTGCAGACAGTAAACACTACAGGTTCACAGACATTCAGAATTAAATTCAATTGGAATCTGATCAAACCGCCACAGAGAAAAATACCTCAGTTAGTTTCACAGATCTAATTCTTACAGAGATTATAAAGACCCCAAACCACAAATTCAGAATTAAGAAAACTCTGTGCATCAACATGTATGATAAGATTAAATAATGTTTCTTTAGAAATGCATTCCTCACCCATGAGAGTACAAATTTCTGCCTTCATAGACACTTAAAGACACATTACATACAGTTGTTGTAGCTGAACAATCAGAGGCCAGAGAAGAAAGCAGAGGAAAACAGAAGAGAGAGGACCAATGAGAGCCAGGATTTTTAAAAAACAGCGTAATTGTTACTACTTTTGAGTGGACTTGAAGGTGTATGTAATCACTGTTCCCAAGATGGACCAAAATGATTTTTAACAGGACACTATACTGAAAAATAAACTCTTTTGGACCACTGTATCTGGGACACTGAAGAACTTTCTGGTGGTCAGTAAACGATGATTAAGTAGTCCTAGCTCTTCCAGAAATATTGATAATGTCTGTAGGATTTTATCACGGGCTTTCTGTGATTTAGATATCAAAAATTTAGAATCCTCAAGACCAGTAGCTGAGCATCGTTTTTGTGAGCCACCTCCCCATGCAGCCAGTGGGAAGAAAACTGCCCACTGAGATGAGACTGCAATGCCCCTGGGTAGCCCTCTCTGCAACAGCCTGGGCACTTCAGTCACTATTTCGTCTGTCAGCTGGTCAAACAAAAAAATTGTGCACAGGTGAGAGGCAGAAACTTGTCATCTGCACAATGAACAGTGTTCAGACACATCAGTAAGGTCCTGGTCTATGTGGCAGTGGAAGGGAGCACCATGGCTGGGTGTGAACTCAGGGAAGTCTTTATGCCTATGAAGAAACTTTAACACCTGCTTAGTCTCAAGGAAGGTAAAGGAACCACTTGCAAGTTTAAAGTATGTGTGAAAGTCTCCTGTTAACCAGTGAGAGTAGAATTTCTAGGATGAAACCCTGACACTTGGCCTTCATCATATAGAAGCAAATACTGGAGGTTCACATTTTCTTTTTCTTTTTACAGTCATATAATGTTTCTTGTGTTACATTTTAAATCTTGGCCATATTAATTTTTGTTGTTAGAAGATGCAGTTTTTCCGCTGCAGATGTATTTTACATGCCCTTATTTTGTACTTAGAATTCAAAAGCAAGCTATTACTAAATCCCTTTAAATACTTTCCCTCCAAATAAGAGAGTGAAAGTGCAGGTTCTAAATGGTCCCAAATTTGGAAAAAGACCTCACTTCTGTAGCTGAACACCATCTGTGCATCAGTTGTGTGGTGAACAGGAATAGGAAAAACATACACAAAAATGACCCTAAAAGCCCTGTATTTCCCCATGCTCTCCAGCCTACCTGGCTGTGGCTGCAGCCTTCCCATCTTCCTGATTGAAGACTTTATTGAGAGTCTGCTCTGAAGCTGATGGAAATCATTCTGTTGCTCTGCCCATGATTTCAGCAGGCACTGGATCACACACAAAGACTGGGAAGAACAGAGAGTTTGTCCTTTTTTTAAAAATAATTATGCAGAGACTGTATAATTGTTATCAAATTGGTTGGGTCACTGGATTTACAGGTATTTTAAAGCTTGCTTTTATCTTTTCAGAGTTGCTGATACATGATTTTATCCAGATCCTCAGGTTATTTGGAACATCTTTCTTAAAACTCCAAGCAGCTAAACTGCTGAAGCAAGTTTTTCTGTGACCAATGTCTGGACTCCCTAACTGAAGTTTGAAAACTGTGGTGGAGTCATAAGCCTCAAAGAAAGAAAAATGAAAAGAATGTGACTTTCATAATCACATTTTTAACTGTTGATTTAAGGTAGTTTCACAAAATTTGGAGGCTTGATCCACTGTCATTTAATTTTTGGAACTGGCAAAAACCATAACTTCTCTAAATTTCTGTTGTCTAGTCTTCAGCAATACTAGTATTAAGTGTTCCCTAACTACTCACTCTAAACAACATCGTGCTTGGTGACTTTTCCTCTAATATTATGCATCTGCATCTCTTCCTTTGCATCTTCTGAAGGTGGCTTTCAAACTGGGTACTAAATGCTAGTCTATCAGACTAGCTCTGTCATGAGAGTAGTAGAAGCTATAGGTATTAAACACTTGTGAAAAGGTGGCGTATCAATGTACATGCTACTCAGAGCACAGAGTTAAACAATTCAGGGACCACTTGCAAAAGGAGAAGAAAAAAAAAAAAGAGGAAATATAATAATCCACGGTAGCTGCCTGACAACAAGCCATTTTATATTGCAAGTCTATAATGGAGAAATGTTACCATGGGACTCTGAGTGCCACCATTTCCCAGCATCATACATGGAATGCAAAGGTTAAGAGCAGAGAGAGTGGAGGGTTGCAGATGTACTAAATTGAGTTTATTAAGCTGTCACACACTATTTATACAGGATGCTCAGGGGAAAACAAAATCTAGTATCTAATGTCACAATGGATGTACTGCTTGCACAGCAGAAATTGATAATATTTTTATTTATCAGTTTTATATCATAGCCATTTCAGGATTTCCCAGTAACAAAAAGGGCTCTGTTCTCATCTCCCTTACAAAAATTAACCACAGAAGTAGATGCAGAAGCAGCCCATGTCTTTTCTGCTCAGCTAGTAATAGATTACATATGGGAAGACAAACTGCTTTTATTTTCGTGACTTCCATTAAAATGATGTGATGCTCAGTAAAGGCATTCCTGAAGGCCATTTAATAAACAGCAAGCATTCTAGGCTACTGCCTTGCCAGTCTTCTTTGGGAGGCTCAGTGCAATTTTTGCTTCTGTCTGCATGGCTACTGGAAAGGGTGTCTGTTTAGTATCCCATGCAGTACATTACCTTTAGAAGAAAATGACCTGTCTACAGCTACGCTTCAGTGTTGGTACAGATAGGAGCCCAGCTCCTAACGTACAAGCTCAGCTATGTTGCCAGGTGGCCCACAGTACCTTGCATGAATGCATTCCCATGTTTAAAGGGATGGGTTTTTTTCGTAACGATGTAAGCAATACATCAACACAGCATCTGCCCATGCTGAGGGCTGAGTTTAGGGTAGCCTCGCAGAGACAAATACAGCAGGGGACTCTGTCAGTGAGTACATTCACATAGGAGGATTGGCTTGAGTCTGTAACGAAGGGGCAGCACACCTGGTCTGTGAGACTTTACACACTGTCATAACCTGTAAGTTAAGATCCTCTAGAGCAAAACCAAGGCAGCCTAACTTTTCCACACTTTTGAATGGGTTAGGAAGATTTCAGAGCTGCGGGTATAAAATGCAGATGGAACAGAGGAAGGGGACAAGGGAACTGGGAACAAGAGATTAACTAATTAGAAAAATATCAGAAGCAGAGACTCACATGTGAATATTATTTTTGGGAAAAAGATTTTGTTAACTTTTTTTTTTATAAATGGAAAATGCTTCAAGTTCAAGCCATGCTTAAAAGCATAACCATATGGGACAAGAAAGCAACAGCTGCACTCAAATATTTTTTTAAGAGATGAACATTCATACTCACTCTCTGCTATATCAAAATAACATTTCTGTATATCAGCTTAGTTCACAAGTGCTTTTGAAAGGGAGTCATTGTTTGTCCTTTCCAAAGCCATTTTTAGCTGGAGCCATCATTGCTCACTCTTCCCTGGTGACGCACAGTATGCCGCATACTCATACGCAGAGTAAAATATCCCTTTTCTGGCAGTAAAGAGGGCATTGGCCCCTCAATATTGCCTGAAGAAGGAGAAAGTGAGAAATATGTTCTGCCCACATAATTTCAATATTTATCCATCCTTGAAATAAACATTCAAGTATAACATGTTAAAAATAAAATGTTCAAGATCTTGCTCATAAATACGTTATTTATGGCTTTGAAAATATAAGTTGGAATGTCAAACTGAAATATGTCCTGCACTTACAATCACAAATTATACAGTACCATAAATTTACTGGACATTTTACAAATACAGATATTTCCCCTGTCCCAAAGAATTTAAATCTAAATCATGTATGGCAAACAGAAAGCATGGCAGAGGACAATAGTTCACGACAGGAATGATGAGAAAAGAGTAAACATTGTCTGAAGTGATGGGTTTAAAGGAGAGGGCAAGAGAGAAGATTAGGTAAAGGTCTCCTTGTAGGTGCAGGAAAGATTTTAATATGTCTCTGTTCCCCAGAGAAGGACAAAATACAGCTCTGGAGGTCTTCATTTACATGCTTACTGATAAGTCCACTTGCTGAGTTTTGAAGGTTTGCTTGGAACTTGTTTATGTTTTGATTGTTAATAGATTATTATTCTAAGTATACTTACAGAAGGACACTGAATTTACAATTGAGAGCTTTTGGCTTAGTAACAAAGTTAAAATGCTCAGCCAGAGGTGGCAGAGGGCTTTGTTTTGCTCTGTGTTCCCAACAGGGAGAGCCTGTGCCAAGCACAGAGAGGAGCCATGGTCACGGTGCAGCCCTGACTTCACAGCAAGTACAGCCAGCCAGCAGCATCCGCACAAAGCTGACTGCACAAGAACCTAGTGGTGGCAGCCACACAAAGCTAACGCATTGCAACTTCTGGCTGGCAGAAGCAGGGCTGATACCCCTGAACAGTATGGGTGTACTGTGGGGTAGGACCTAGCAAAGGGGTGCTGGTAGACTTCAATGGATTTGCAGATGGTTGACGCTTTTCTACCACAGAGGCAAGAAGGTGTTTTAGTGAGGTGGTGGACCAAGTTTGTAGTTGGGTAAGTAATGTGGACTCCAGAAAGCTGGGCAATAAACACTTGGAGCTCAAGGCTGAGCAGACTCTACATACGGTGTTTTGAAGCAGTCGCTTCCCCAGATACGAGCTTAAAAGCACAGAGGATTATCCACCTTCTCTTTGTTGGTCCTTTTATCCCCTGCAATAATATATTAACTTCCTCTTCTTAATAAATGCTTGTGACTGGTAAAAAGCCAGACCTATTCCTCTACACCATAGCAGTGGTGTCATAGCTAAGGTACCTCTTGGGAGACAGAGTCCAACTGCAGCACCAGCTGCAGTTGCTTTGACACGGGAGCCTATTGTGATTTCAGACACCCTCAGAAACCTGAAACCCTTGTAAAGGACTTCTGGGAGCTCTGTAGTGCTCTGGGACCACAGCTGGTGGTAAGGTGTGATACCCCACAGCACCTAAAATGACACTAGACATAGAATCATAGAATCATTTAGATTGGAAAAGACCTTTAAGACTGAGTCCAACCACTAACCCAGGACTTCCAAGTCCACCACTAAACCATGTCCCTAAGCACCACATCTAAGAGTTTTTTAAACATGTTCAGGGATGGTCACTCAACTGCTTCCCTGAGCAGCCTGCTTCAAAGCTTGACAACCCTTTCCATAAAGAAATTTCTCCTAATATCCAATCCTAATCTCCCCTGGTGCAACTTGGGGCCATTTCCTCTCATCATAGCAGTTGTTACGTGGGAGAAGAGACCGACCCCCACCTCGCTACAGCCTCCTTTCAGGTAGCTGTAGAAACCAATAAGGTCCCCCCTGAGCCTCCTTTTCTCCAGGCTAAACCACCCCAGTTCCCTCAGCTGCTCCTCATCAGACTTGTGCTCCACACCCTGCACTGGCTTTGGTGCCCTTCTCTGGCCACGCTGCAGCACCTCAATGTCTTTCTTGTGGCTAGGGGCCCAAAACTGAACACAGGATTTGAGGTGCGGCCTCACCAGTGCTGAGGACAGGGAGACAAAGCAACTGAATTTCTCCCATGGTGTCAAACAAAAGCAAAAGAGGAGTAAAATAAAAAATGTACTTTAATGTATGGAACTGAAATGATACTTTATCTCAGCCATTATTTTCTGACTACTATAAAGCAGTGACAAATTTAGGTGAATTCTCAAGCTACAAAAGACCCTGTTTTTCTACCAGCAGCTGAAGTTGCTGTAACTTTTGAAAAGGTCTCTTGCACCATCATACCCACCTCAGCTTTAGACAAAACCAGCCTCATTTTTTTGGTCTTTGGCAGTAAGTGAAGTAGTTGAGAGATGAAAGGGATATCAAGTTGCCAGAGGTGTACGGACCAGCCTGAGCCTTGGTGGTCTGACATGTCTCAGGGAGGCGCGGGACAGACCTGGAGCAGCACATGTGATAAGACATCGTGTGAGGAGCTCTGGCAATTGATACAGTTTGGCAGCAGAGAAATCACCCACCTCTGCAGTCTCACTGTATTTCATAGGCTGCCAATGAGGTCAAAGCTCCCCCAACACTTCTTGTTCTTCCCAGACCAGCTGCATGCTGCTGTCAGTACGCAGAGTAGATTGGGTGTGCTTGTAGTACACAGGACACTTAACCCTCTTGATGGCAAAACAGCCGTCACTTCTGCTGACTTGATTAAATGTCCTAGTCTGAAATCTGCATGTAAAGGGCTCTGTTCACTTGTTCATTGCTGGATACATATGAATGCCAACAGTTTACTTCTACTACGACAGATGCGCTGGACAATTTTTTGAGATGTACAGATTTCAGTGATACCTCGTGACTTCCATGGCCACTTATAGCATACGCCCCTTTAAAAAATGACATTAACTACACAATCAAGACCACAAACATGATCTCCAGTTGCAGATCCAGGCTACCTTCTCTTTCCTGATGGGACAGAATGTACTTACACCTGGTTAATGCAATCACTGTTGTCCCGAGTCAGTATCTTGTTTAGATCCAGAGACTATGCTTAAAGCTGTTTTAATGATTTATCTGGGTCTCTATCCTTTCTGTTTAGTTCTAACCAAAGATTAGGACAGGCACATTGATCTCTCATCACTGCCTGCTGGGAATGCAAACTAGCCGATTTGCTAGAAGTCATGGGGCCAAAGCGTCATGGTGCCACAAATACATCTTTACATAAAACTATGGCTGTCATTTTCCTAATTGTTGGATCCAGCTACTGGTTTCCAAAGAGATGCACCAAGGTGCCCCTGAGCAAATCAAGGATGAACTGTACCTTACAGGAAATTCTTGTCATGGATTGTACACAAAATTTTAGAATGTATCGGAAATAACTAAATTCCTATTCCAGACACATTTAAAAAATTAAAAATTACATCAGCTTTGCCTGTGACAGCATTGATGTTACCCGCAAGTCTAATACTGGTTGTACCCAGGAACAAGCAGATCAGAAGAGGCCACTGCTCTCTGCTGAGATGGAGTGATGAAGCAGATGTCTGATCAGGCAGCAGTGCCATGGAAAACGGCTAGAACTCAGCACCTTGGATTCCCAAACTGAAGAGAAGAAGGAAATTCATATGAAAACTGCTAATATGCTAAATCCTGGACTATATACTTGAATATCTGAGCTTAGCACAACAGTGCTGGATGGGGTATCAGAACAGCTTCTGACTCCTACA
Source organism: Falco cherrug (assembly GCF_023634085.1). NCBI lineage: Eukaryota > Metazoa > Chordata > Aves > Falconiformes > Falconidae > Falco > Falco cherrug. Next base: position 45,602,895 of record NC_073720.1, on the reverse strand, counting down.
GATGGTAGCAAAGAAAATGTTTCAATCAGGCCACAGCTGTAAGATGATAGGTGCTGATGTCCCTGCTTAGATGAGTTAAAAACATCCAATTCGTCAGTATAAAAAAGCTTTGTGGGAATTGGTTGGCTTCCACAAGTTTGTCAGGAAGTGGTTGGAATATGTAACTTACATTTCTCTATTTTGATTAAGCTTTAGTTGCTCAGACTGTAACAAATACTGCGTTTATGTAACACTGCAATCTATACACAGACAATATTAAATAGTTACACATTATGGACATTATCTGTTACATAGGCGAATTTAATTTAATCGTTAAAGTTCTGTAGAACTAAACCACTAATACTGAAACAATTTTTTTTTGGTTTTGATTTTTTTTTTATTACCACAGTAATCAAACCTTGTCAGACTTTTTCTTTGATGGGAGCATGTTAGCATTTTGTTCTGTTTTGGAATAAGCTTTGTTTGAAACCATTGGAATTTCCTTTAGAACAGAAAGCCCAATGCCCAACCATTTTTGTTCCCATTGTTCCTGTATCCCAGATCCCAGCACCCAGAGGCTAAACTTCTTTTCCAGTGCATGTCCCTGTTCCACCTCCCCATGCCCACAAGTCCTGCTGTGTAGAGTCTCACAGGCTCTTTTTCAGAAACAGCCTCTGCAGGCAGCACAGGCACACAGCCCACTCTTTGGAGAGAGTTGTATTGTGTTAAGTTCCTGTGCCTAGGGCTCTTTGCAGCGTAATCTCACAGCACCAATTTAGCCATCTGGTGCTGCTTACCCCAAGGAGGGGCCCTGTGTACTACACTACCCAGAATCCTTGACAGGGGAGTTGATGAGTAGCTAACGAGTGAAGAATTATGCTCAGTCACTGTGTTCCACAAAGCCATGCTATTTTTCTTGCATAAAACCTACTGGCCAGAGGTACACAATGGATGATGCGACAGCAGTTACAAATGTAAGTCAGAAATAGGTTGCACTTAGATTCACCTAAATAATAAGTGAAAAATTCAGACCGAGTCTTTCGAGTTCAGATTCATGTGCCCACTCACAACGTGAAAAACTTACTTCTGCTCTGTCTTGATAGAAATATCCAAAAAGTCACAGTAATTGTAAAATTCTAGTTAAAAAAAAGCCCAGATATATAAACAAAACACCCAATGAGACTAACCCACTAGGAGAGTGGGAGGCAGTAGTTAAACCCAGACAACTCTCCAGATGCTGTAGCAAGACACGCATAGTGATTTCATCACAGGCACAGCTGGAGACATGTCAGACTTCCTCACTGCAACTGGAACAGGTAATAGCACATCTCTGGTTCTTCCCTAAGAAGCCACACCACTGACAGCTTTGTACTTGCACTGCCCGATACCAGCTCTTTTGGGTCAGAGTGTTGCTGCTTTTAATGCTGACAGCAGGCATTCAGTTTCAGAGATGGATCTCTACACTTTAAAAAAAGCTTCCTTAAAGTTTACGATGGTGGAGATGTCACATAACATTTGGCTTTTGATGTGATGCAGTGTAAATGCTATAATGATATTTATGGTACATGATTGATCACATGCTGCGCATGGACTCCCTCTTTTAAATTTTCCCATAGAATGCATTAATTTGACATTTCCCAATCCGAAATACCAAAGGATCCAAGTGAAAAATAAAAATTAAATAGGTCCACACAGGCTAAATAGGCCATGAATGACTGGGCAGGAGCAGGAGATGAAAGTTCAGCTCTGAATTTGAGTTTGCTGAATTACTAGGCTCTTCCTTCAAAAGTCTGTGCGAATTAGGGGTTTGGTGCTGTTCTGTTTGTTTGTTTGTTTGACCAGACAAACTAGACTCACACCCTATGTAAGATGAACATGAGATCCCAATGAATGCTAAGTCTCACAGCAAAGTTGTTCACTTGATTACCAGGTCAATTAAACCTTTTTTTCAGCAATGTGATACAGAAAGTTACTCCGGAGCTCCACTGCTGTACAGGGATCTATAGGAGATGCAGTGGAGGAGACTATGGACTTATTGAGCTGCTCTGCTGCCTGATAATACCCTCCCCTTAGCTGCAAGCCACAGTGAATCACCCTAAGTGACTGCCAGGTTAATATAGGCAGCTCCATTGGCAGGGAATCAGGGAGCACTCTGTCATCGTTCTGTCTCTGGGGCTGGAGGTGATAATTCTCTGACACAGGGCAATCACAAACGGTGGCAGGGAGTAGTCCTGCTAGACACTAAAGACTTGCCCTGCAGCCTTAGGCACCACAGCCTGTGTCTGGGGAGGGAACATTTTACAGCAGAGTCAATCAGTTGTGCTCACTTCCCTTGCTTGAAACTCCCCTTCAGTACTCACACAGGCAAAGTCTGACTCTTGTAGAAAACCAGGAATGTGATCAGTTCACACAAGAGGAAAGGCATTACATTCTTGTAACTAGATTGTGATGGAACAGTTAAACCAACAGTAAAAATGCAAACTTGCCAGTGAAGGAAGAACATGGTACATAAGCCCAAGTGAAATGGAAGATCTTTAATACACATTTGTGTTATGCTAGATTTCCACATGATTCTGAGAATAGGGCTACCAAGTAGCATGTACTAAAAAGCTCCAGTTGCAAAGAATCAAATTCATTTTTTGTGCCATACAGCAGTGTATTAATTTGCTATAGCATGTTTGAATCTACAGCCAAGAACGTCTAAAATATGCTGCAAACATTTGGGCAAACAGGTAATGAGGTTAAAGCTGAAGGAAAATCATCCTCCCAGAAGTCTGGCATGTGGTAAAGTCATGCTGGAATCATTTAAGATTATCTTGTGTAGTAGCGGAAGACACTGTGAATGGTAGAAGGACATCCAATCCTGCAGATGTTCAGATAAATGTTTTCAAGGCACTTTGAAGATGAAGCACATAAATAGAAAGTTTCATTATTAGATATTAGGAAAAGTAATAAAAATAAATACAGTTCATACTAAAGAACATCTGAAGGCTCTTTTATGAGACATAACATTTTCAAAGTAGTGATTTACTTTTCCACATTACTCCTTGTCATTAGCAGAGTTCAGAAATTTGAAAATTTCTGTTTCATTCAATCCAGCAGCATCAAACATTTTTGCCAAAGAAAGACACAACTACTCAGACCGCGTAAAGAGGCTTGTAAAAGCTACTAGACAGAGAAGTTCACTCAACCACTAGCAGCACTGATTGGATCCAGAGCCACAATAAAAATGGATAGACAATATATGCCCTTACCTTAAACCATCTCAAATACCGTGCAAAGGTAGGGGGGACAAAGGAACAAAAGAGCGTACTGTAGGAAAACAAAATGAAAGCCATACATCCAACATCTCAATTTTGAACAGCTGTGTAAAAACATCTGGAAGTTGCAAATCCTGAAGAACCCAGCAGTCCCCTGGTCTCCTGTTTCACCCAAGGACACCACATTTGGTCTCTACGAACTAGAGAACAGGATCAAAAAGAAGCATAGCACATCAAATAAGGTGCAGGCACAAGCCAGAGGTTTGTTGGCTTCATTACAAAATAATCCATTTTCTGTGTGATGAACAAGAAATGTCCTGCAGACCTGGGCTGTGAGAACAGTACACTACAAAATTCCTTTTTTATATGGATAGGTGTTGGATGGGTATCTTACATCCTGAGGCTTATATCCATAACTGTGATCTTTCAGCCATGTCCCTAGTTATCGTAAATATATACTGTATCTAGTCAACATGTTGCTTTTCCAGTGATGATTACATACAATGACAATTGTGATGGATATGTCTTCAAGAAGGGAAATACCAGTAAGATCGTAGAAGTGCCTTTGAAGTAAGTAACATACTGAATGATAGCCATTAAAAATTTATGAGGTTTCCTTTACTGGTAGAAAAGAAAGCTCTGTGGTATTTGATAGACTTGAAGTGAGACATACTGCAAATTTAACTACCACTTACAAGAAAAGATGAGAAGGCAACTCATACGGTGTTAGAAAAAGAATATGCTACCTTGTGCATAGTATGAGGCCATTTTTGTGAATGTTACTACTATCAGAGAAATCTTTTCATTGAAATACCAGACAGGACATCCTCAGAAAGAAGGACAGGGCAGGGAGTATGGAGGTACAAACAAGGCAGATGCTAGATAATTGCCATCTGGATCAGTAAATGACCACTTACAGAACTGAGAACGAAAGCAGGTAAGCACAGGACAATCCTACACAACGCAAAGCTCTTAATTTTCCCTGCAATTCCAGAGGGAGGGAGCATGCCTGTGTTTGTGGGCAAATAAATACTTACTTCTCTGATTTAGACATAGAAGATGACATGATGTAGAAAACTCACAAGCTGTTTTGTAATGAAAGAGAAGCCTAGAAATATAAGGAATATTTTAGGAACCTCCAACTAGAGTTAGGACTATAAAGATCCTGAAAAGCAAAGCTATTAGGGACAGCAGTCTTTTGCAAGTGTGGTGCACACATGTAGAACTAAAAATACACAATGAAGTTGCAGATTCAATTCTTTAAAATTAAGAACACCAGAACTTCCCTTGCCCATAAAATCTTCCCTAGGTTCACTTGTGTGTGTGCCTGAAGGTAGGTATGGTGAGGGCTCACAGAGTGGGCTGCTAGTCATCAGCATGTCCCCTCCCCAGTGTTTTGCATGTGCCTTCTGCATAATTCAGACACAACTTTGAAGACAGAAGTGCTAAATTCCTTGCAGGTCTCTCTGTTTTCTTTCTTATTATAATACTCGAGTGCTTCACAGACTGCATTTATAACAAGCCTGTGAAATGAGGGACTACTATAAAAGATGGGAATTGAAGCACAAACAGATTAATGTCCCAGGGGCCCACCTCTTTTGGGTGCCTAAATTGAGGCTCCCAGGATCTCTTTTTTTTTCCCGGACTTCTTGGCACTAGCAGGCACTTTACATTTTCCAGACACCACTTCTATTGACTTCCATGGCTCTTGCAAGTGCTCTGCAGTTCTGCAAGTGAGACCCCTGCACACAGCGAGCAATTACCTGCTAAATTCTTGGCGACATGCTGCATGTTAAATGTGTTGGAGGGAGAATTCAGTAGTCAGTGGCAGCATTTCACCACCCGCACTCTGCTTGATTCAATAAATACCTTCCAGTTTCCTCAACAAAGAAGGTTAAAAAAAGGTAACAAAGTCTTTCACAGAGTCCTGTCCTACTGCATTCAGTGTGTTGAATAGGCCCGCTCAGATTGTTGCCAGAAAAAGTCTCTCATGCAAACTGAACATAGTGGTTTTCTCCTATTATACAATGAGTTTCTTCCTTTTCTTGGACAATTTCTAAAATCTCACTCAGGAAAAAGAGTCCAGTCATGAAAGATGAACTCCATATTGGAAGTCCCATTGGAATTCCTACTCAGTAATTTCAAACCCAAGCCAGGTAGTGGGATGGAGTCTGGAAAATATAAATCTAGCATCATTGATCCCTGTATTTCTGTTTCCAGGAAAAAAAATTATCTGGTTTACTGAAAATCAGTTTTCTTGGTTTTGACATTGTGTGCAGATGAATAAAAGCGGATGATGGAACAACTCCCCTCATATCTTCTGGTCTTGATACAAAGAAATCACGCAGATAAATTGGTTGGCTCTTGGATACTATGATTTGGTAATTATAATGAACATCTGAAGGCTATTTATGCATATGTTGCTCTGGCCATTCTTTAAAGTCAAAGCCATTTAAAGTTCCTGTACTGTAAGTATGCTTAATGCCCTAACATAAAGCAAATGAATTTCAGTGGTTGTGAAAGAAGCTAATAGTCCCTCCTGGCATTAAACTCTGTGAAGATATTAAAAGTTACAGAGGCATTACTATTAATAAAATAAAATTTTCCCCTTAGTTTTATATGAATACCTGATTATCTCTTTCAAATACTTTTGATACAGCATCTTCCCAAGACCCTCATGTTACTTGGAGCATAGAAGACCCATAATTCACAGAAACAATCATCTGAAAAAAAACAAATTAGGTACTCTTAACTTGTTTTCAGCTAAAGAAGGCTACAACGTGTTGTTTGTGTATAGGAGTCAATCCTTTTGCTATAATATACTATGGTTTAGCCAATGTGGGGTCATATTAGATCCTACCTCACCCTATCAGATGATGCCATAAAACTACTGTCTCCAGGTCCTTGTCACTATTGCTACCTCCTGCTTCCACTGGCAAGCAAGCAACCAACACTTGCAACTTGATTGATAGCTTGAAACGAATATTGTAAGAGCTGGTGCCAGAAATGACCACATGTCTCTGTCTTTCTCCTAACACCTTTATATGTACTCCTAGAGCAAGATTTAAAATTTGGTTATTTGCAATAGAAGAAAATAATTACCTATCTGCCCTTAGTAGTGGCTAAGTTCCTCTGTCAACACAAGCACAGAGACCTTGTGCAGATGTGCAAGACTGAAATGCAAGGACAGGAAAGACCTTACAGCACATGGGACGGTATGCCTCTACTCCATGTGGGAAAATATAACATAGGCTTCTTGGACTTCCCAGAAGTTTTCATTCAACACTGACACACCTAAAACTGAAGCTCCATTTTTGTTTGGGCAGGCATTTTTTTTTTTACCTCTTTCTTTCTAAGCTCTCAAGCACTCTAGGCCATTTCACTGACACCGCATGCCTATTGCAGCCTCCAAATTCAAGAGCATAACGAGTGATTCAGACGAAAGCTTTAGTGGGGGAAAGCAGTGAGATTCAGCACCTAATTTAGGCTTCACAGTAAGCCATCTGGATAGTCTGTGCTTCAGCAGATCAGATAAATATCCTTTTGCTGCTCTCTGCCAAAGAACGCAGCACTCCCGGCACTTCACAAGACTGTGTTTTAGCCTTAGCTTTTTACAGCTACATGTGAACTTTACTGTAATAACACCCAAGAGAAAGAGATGGATTTCCCATTTAAGTTACTCATAGCACCAATATTTTTTGCATATTCTTCCCTCTCAGTTGTCTGTGACAGTCTAGCAGCTGAATTAGAGGAAGCACAGAGGTTATATGAAGCTCCGTTTTATCTCTCATTTAATAAGACATTGATTCTTGTTGTGCCATGTAGGAACTGCAGAACTGCTACATTTTCAGCCAGCTCTGTGCTGTCTGTCACCTGCAACCTGATGAATCCAAAATAACCTGGCATTGCCTTCCTGAAAGGCTCCCACTGAACTGCATATTTTTTGAATTTGTTCCAATTTTCAGCAGTTTCTTCAAGGTTTGTTTGAACCAAATAAGCATTTGCATTTGAGGCTGCTTCACACAACAAAAGGACACAGTCTCTGAATGTGGTCTTTGTGCTTTCACTGTGACCCCAGTTATTTGCTGCACAGATGACATGTTGCTGTTGCAGTTCCCTGGCATCTGTAGTTACCGTCGCCACTAATCCAGTAATTTCTAGTGCACATTTTAAGGCCACGTCAGCCAATCACTGCTTTTTGATTGCTTTCTTTTGCACACCACTCACTAACCAAGCCTGCAAAACAACATTGGAACTCTGCAGCAAGGCACAGCTCCATTAATTTTCTTAATTGAATCAAACAGTCAGAATGTCCTTTGTTTCATTTATTTTCCATTTGGAGACTTCTTTACTAATAACACATACAAACTGCATGGATTCACTATGATCTTTGATAATTGTACTTAGTAAATACACACTCTCATGAAGATTAGCTTTATACAGGCCATTTTGTCTGGCTTCTCAGGCAGGACACATCAAGCACCAGCAGTCACTCAGATTTTAATTTTAAAAGTTATCACCAAATGTTTGTATGTCACTACACTATATTTCAGTCTTTTTACCTGATAGCTTCTGGTATGCGCTGAAAAGTATATGTAAATTCTGATAAATAACTCAATTTGTGGTACTTTGATGACACATCTGCAGAACAACAGCACAGAGAAGGAAGGAGATGAAATCTTTCCACAGGAGAGAGGTATGCTGGAGTGGCGTGCAATCTTTTGGTTTTCCACAGGAGACTAGAAGCCTAGCCCTCCTGAAGTCAAAATGAGTTTTACTGTAGATTACAGCTGCAAATCTTGATTATTACAGCTTTTCCTTCCTTCAGTGTTTTACTAGAACAAGGCTGAACAGAAGGAAATCCTATGACAGATGTGTATCGTGCTGCAGAGGCCTTATTTGACATTTTGATGCATCCAATAATATTTGCCATATGTGTTTAAATGGTGCAAAGGACTTTGTGGGAGAAACTGGTCAACAAATATGTCAACTAAAATGTTAAAATAGCATTGACATCAGGATGGTCTCCAGATGAGGTTCCTCCCTACACCGAAAGCTCCTGATAGTCACCTCAAAGAGGAAAGGAGAAGCTAATGCAAGCATAGTCTTCAATTATCACATCATTAAGCACAGAGGAATTAAAACTCAGTTTGGGTTGGGGTCCAGAAAGCTGACCTCACTCCAAGTGGAAAACTGCCAGTAGGGTGGTAATGGAGATTTCCTGAGGAGACAAAAGAGACATTTCAACAGGGAGAGAACCAGCCACCAAGAATGGAGGCAAATGGCCAGGATGGAACTGAGGATCTGGAGGATGTATGCTGTTGCTGCTGCAAAAAGGGTATACAGGACTTTGGAACAGTAACTCAGGCCTTCACATAGATGTACCAAGATGCCTGCTATGCTCTGAAGTTACAGAAAAGCACACTTTAAGCACTAAGAATGTATGTACTTAATATCGAACAAAGCCACAACACCCTCTGGAAGCAGTTACTGCTTACAGACCATTATCTCCCCTTTGCAGAAAAGGGTCAACCTTTCTGTTCAGCGTTTTCCTCAGATTTAATACATATATCCCGGAAAAAAAGGTAGGACCAGGGAATGAAGTATGGAATATAACAAGCCCTTGCAGCGAGTACAGAAGCAGACAGCAGAAAAAGCCAAGCAAGATGTGCTGTCTCTCGGGGATTTCAAAGGCATGTTGGGTTTTTTTTGGTTTTGTTTGGGTTCTTGTTTTGTTTTGCTTTGTTTTGTTTCATAATGCAGTTAATGGCTTTCAGTGAGCATGATGGGATTCATGAGAAGAATTGTCAGTGTTTAGGAGCTTTTTAATTACGGATAAATGTTATACATAAAATGCTGTATTCTCTTTTCTGCATTTCTCTCTCTTACTCACACCTCTTGCACATTTTCCTCAGGGCTGAGGCATTTATTGCCAGGATATTCTACCCTTATTTGAGCAGAAGAAACGTATCTTACATCCATTGCCCAGGGAGAGGGAAAACCATGGAAGTGAAAAAAAGTGTTTCCAAAGACCTACAAAGCTTCACTACTTAAATGCCTTGCAAAATAAAAAAGAACTACCTGGCAAGAGGACTGAAGAGCAGACAGTATTGCTTAAAACCCCTAGGTTACTGCTTCAGCTCGTGTATAAATTACCCCTCTAGAGGCCAGCAGAGTATCAAAAAAGTTACCATGAACTAGACCATAATACCACTGTAGAGCCAACTCTTAACTAAATTATTAACATTTAAAACTTCTTCCATCTATACAAAGTCTGCTTTTTGCATTGAGACTGAACTGTCCTGCAATTATAGTAGGAACATAAAGAGCATGTTGTAGTACTACCTTTATCCTGGATCTAAATTCTTTATGTGGGGTAACAGATGTTAGCAGTAGAGACTGCTCACCAAAGCAGATATATTGCCTTCATTTATATGGGGAAGGTCTGCTCATTTAAGCAGTGTGTTTGAGATTAGTGTATACTTAGGAGAAACTGTGTGTATTGTGGTCAGAGTCAGGAATGGGACTCTACCATAGTTCAGCACTGATTTGCTGTCTCTGAACTTTGTGTCTTGGTTTTACAATCTGTAAAATAGATACTGTAATACTTACAATGCACAGCTGACCTGGGAGAAACACCTTCTGCCTCACAGGATTGATGGGAACATTAATTACTGTAATCAGTTACATGGAAAAGCCTCAATAAAAAGTCCAATGGGAATGCAAAGCAATAAGAGATTTGGCAACTGAAACAGCTATATGCATGCCTTAGTATTTTTTTCTAATGAGTGTGCTGATCTAACTCTTTCCCTTTGAGTGGGTCTTACTCTACGGCTTGTTCCTGCAGCCCTCACACAGCCACATTCCCACACAGTTTGTTTGAGGAAGGCCTTGAGATTCAGCTTTGTGTATTTTGTCTTGGTGCCAGGAAATACTATCCTTTTAATTAGTAGGTCCATTTCTTTGATAAGTGTTTAAGTGGCTTCACTGCAATTTCATCTCTTCAGTTGTCATCCAGCACCTGGGAGGTAAGGAAAAAGGAAGCAAGCACTGAATTTCTCCCTCATTTCTACAGAGGGATATTTCTGAGACACTGTACTTGTGTGGGTGGGCGGATGGATGGATAGGCAGATGGAAAAGGGAGTTTCCTTTATGGGATTCCAATAATTGGTATGTGGTTTACATTCCATTCATCTGAAGGACTCTTATTTTAATCAGAAACAGGCTTGGGCTACTAAACTACCTCTAGTGTGCAAAACATGTGCCTGCTTTCAGCTGGTGACTTTTCTCACATGCGTCTTGTCTTTGACACCCACAGGCCCCAAAGAGTAATGTGGTCACTTACCACCAAGAACACAGGGTCAGGTCCTGTAACAGGAGTTGGTTCAGAGCCCTTGTCCAGGCAGACGTTCTCTGATTGCTAGCTTCACAAGCAGAAGCACTTTACAGTGTGGTATTTGAAACTGGCATTGATTTCTCAAAGAGGGTTTTGGCTTTGGTGTTTTTTTTTCCTAGGCTCATCCAGCTCTGGGAAAGCCTTGTCTGGACAGTGTCGTGGAGGTCTGGCAGCACAACTTTGTCTCAGTAGCCAGACGTTAATGCAGACAACTGCTGAGAAAAGCCCCATATTCAGCAGCTGGCCTTGCTGCTGTGCATTAAGCACAAACGAATGAGGGGCTAACACCTTGTCCAGAAATAGTCAGGCTAAATAAACAATAACACAAGACAAATTTCAGCTTTGGAGCTGCTGAAAATGTGGACATCAACTGCTGTTACCCAAGGGCAAGGGAAACATATAATGACTTCCGTAGTGCATGGGTACGCTGCTGCTCAGAACTCTCCCTGGACCATTTGTGACAGGACTGTAGTTAATCGAAAAAATTTCTTCACATCTCACACTTCCCCATCAGCTCAGTTGTTCCACTGTCCAGATTTGTTTACTCTTAACTTTTAATTTGCATGGTTCAACACATTTATCTTTTCTGGGCCTATGTTCACTAACCTGTCTAGATTGTAACTGCACATGCTTTGGAGAATTCCATACCATCCATCCCTGACTGCACAACGTGCTTCATGTCACACCCCCATCCAGTGCTCACCGTTTGGGCAGATCTGTCAACCAGCCCAGCAGAAGATCTGCTGCAGGGTGATACACCACCTAAGAAAGGAAGCACAGTTTCTCAGATTAGGTCCACAGCAACCTGGGTCCACCACAGACATTTACCTCCCTTGTGTCTCAGTTTCCCCATGGGGAAAAAGTAACTAGGGACAGATGCAGATCCAACGTCAAAGGGAAGGCTGAGCCTGCCTCCTCCTTCCCATGTGGAAGATGTGATGAGGGAGGTCTTGTGGCACTGGGCTGTGAACACAGACAAGAACTGCACAGTGTCACCTGTTGCTTCCAGCTCCGCGCACCCTGCAAAGACAACATACAACACGACTTTGGCAATTCATCAGTCTTTGGCCTGCACTAAGCAAGTAAGAATTGCTAACATCATGAAGGAAGCAAAAACGTCAAATGCCTCCTCCCTCTTGCTTGTGATTCAACAGCTTCTCGGCAACGTTCATTTCTCCACTCTTTACTCAGAATGTGAGACCCTTGGGACTTAATTAAACACTGGCACTGGCAAGTGAGAAGCATTCAAAGCTGCATTCTGGGTTGCAAAGGTCTCAGCAAAATCCTCCATGTAGAGCCTGATGATTTCCTCTCTCATGCCACAATGAAGCCTGAACCTCTCTCCTCGGGAAAAGGCCTTTAGCTCTGCACTTTGCTAGACCTCTGAGAGGTGTAGGTCCACACTGTGCTACCCAGGGCAAGGAGATCATTGCTTTGTACCTGTCACAGGATGCCTCAACCAAATTACATTACTGTGCTTTACCCTGCCTAGGCTTTCACAGATCCCGATCTCTCAGGCTCTAAGATTTCTGTCTGAGATTCACTTTAAAAGAGTTTCTTACATCTTGATTTATCTCAGAGCAGTAACAAAGTTAATCCTGTAAATACATGGGTCAGACAGTTGGGGTCTTGGCTCCACTGCTAATTTGGAGTAAATCTATCAAGATCAGTGATATTCTGATCACTGAATACTGGACTGAAAATAGAATTTTGAGTACTCAGCCCTATTCTGGCTGAGTAATTTCCAATTAGATGTATAGTAACATTTTGTAAGGCTCCCTGGTGCTGTCCTGTCATTTGAGTTTCACCCATAGTTGCTGGTTTGGTTCATTAGCATCCTGACTGCATTCTGGGAATTTTTTTCCTAGTTTTGGCTTTTTGTTTGTTGTTTGTTTTCCTGCCATAAACTAAACTAATTTATTTCAGATGCTGAGATTTAGCACAGAGTTAGCATTTGCTACAATAATGCTTTGCTGCTGGACATCCACAGGTCGAACCATTTACTTATGTTGGACACCAAAATAGCTTGACACAAGGAGTCTTTGGATTAATCTTTTTGGGGGTGACTATAATGATTTAGCACCACATTTGATTAAAGGAAGGTGAAATGCTGAATAAACTACGACCAACACATCACAGGGGACTCCTAGCAGCACAATCAGTTCATTTAATCATTCCCCAGTGCTCTCCCTGGACTGATCAGACAGCACCTTTACAGACCAAGAGCTATAATTCACAGACAAGAACATTAATGTTAATTAAGGTGTGACTGCTTAAACTTCTGTGGCTTTTTTCCCTGCTCTTCCCTTGGTTGGCCACAACTGTTCAAGTGTTGCTGAAGGTTATTCTGTTTAAGTATTAAAAAATGCTTAGCTAAATAGGTTAGCTTATTTGCTTTTGCTGATAGTAGCAGTCCACCCACAGAGCCCTTTCAAATCTTTTCAGTGTTTTGGAAACTGGATAAGGGACTTATTCAGTGACGTGCAAGTTTTGCCTGAGCCAGGAATGAAACGTGCATTTCATGAAATGAGAAATAACCTCAGACCACACACAGAGTGTAATTTCTGAACTCTGGCTCAGGCTCTCTTCCCCTCGTCCCTGTGCACACATACACACACTCCTGCTAAAAAACAAGATGATGACTGACATCCCTAAATCCTTTAAGCATTCTTCTGCAGCTAAGAGCAGAGGGAGGTTTTCAGAGCTTAGGTGGCTCATTATTAGCAACAACCTGATGAAAAAATGGATTACTACAGTATGTGCATACCACACCAAAGAGAAATAGCAAAAAGTCTATGCCATCTAAACACAGCTTTCAAGAGGAGAAACTGCTGATGCAAACATATTACAGCTATTTTTACTGCATAGAGAGATGACAAAAAGTCCTTCCCACAATTTTCCTAAAGAATATTGTTGGTTCTGTCACTCCTTGTTTAGTTAAGCCAAAATCATTGAGTGTTTAAAATATGATTTTCCATTATAATCCAGAGAAGTAAACCAGACAAGTTTACTGCATACAAAAAACTCACATCCTTTCCTCCCCCAAGCACAGGAACTATGTTGCATGGCTGGTGAGAATGAACTACAGAAAGAACAGGCAAAGGGCAAACTTTTCCGCAGTTGCTACTCCATTGCTTCAGTATCACCTCCAGAGCTTAATTCTCCACAGCCTTACAGCAAGCGAGTGCACTTAAATACTGAGACACTGGCCAAACCCCTGCTCAGCAATCTTTAAATATTTCCTTTGATCTGGTCTAAAAGAAGCAGCTTCATTGCCTCCAGCAGGTAAGGAGTTCTCCTGTGTTACAGTTGCAGCACCTCTGCTGAACTGCCCCTGCAGAGCTTAAAATTCAAAACCAAATGTGCTTACAGACTGGCTTCTGTACTTCATTCATTGCTTTGTGCCCGATCAGTAATGCTATCATACAAGTAAGCCATTGATACTTACTCTATCATCCTGGGTACTCTGTATCTGCTTATGCATACAAATACATATACATCTGTACATGTATACAAATGCAAGTACGTCTGTACTTGTATTATACACACTGCTCTTACTTCCAGCAATAGCTGAGCTTGCTTAACACTTTCCATTATAGGGCCCTGCTTTCAGTTGTTTATAACTTAGCCAAACTCTAAATGCTCAAGCTGAAATTTTCCATGCTGAGTGTCTGCGTCAGGCTGAATTTTTTCTGGTAAATTTCAGCTAAAATAGTACAGCTGTTCTGAATGTTGGGTTAAAGGGGTGCAATCTGCCTTCCTCCTTGTTCTTACAGCCATTTCACTGAGAACCTATTTTGTCTGCATGCTTTGGGAGAGATCCTGAGGATGGGAAAAGAAGTTACCTTACTGCAAAGGATCAGACTGTCAGAGTCATGCCCAGTACTAGCCTTCAGAAAACCTTGGCCAAGTTACAAAGTTTTACAAACTGTGTTTTATCCATGCTCCATATACATCTCCTAGAAAGTACCATCATGATTTTCTGAGCACTTCACTGAAACAGAAGATGACCTTGACCTCACACACTTTCTCCATGTCCACCACCAGACTGTGTGTGCATCCTTCCCACAAATGAACTGAGCATCCCAATTACAAAAGGAGCTGTAGGGCAGTTCGGGACTTCTCATGCAATTTCTGGTCCTGACCCCCAGGAGCTGCTGTGGCACCAGAACTGAGAGCTGAGAATTCTGCCCCTTGTACCATCAATAGTCGTTCATGGTGCCCATGCACTACACTTGAGGAAGCTCGTTAGCTTGGAAACAAGCCAAAGAGCTTGGGGTAACAAGAAGAAATGAAAAAGCAGAGCAGACTCCAAGAGACAGACGCAACATAGCCAGGGCATAATGATCCATTGTGTTAATTATACTAACACTGTCCCCAGAATGTAGAATAGAACCAAGAATTCACAAATGCCAGCACTCTTGTTTTCAATCAGATTCTGTGACACCTACTAGCAAGTACATCCTTTCTTCCCCTAACTGCCTGGCCCACAGAAGTGATTGTACTGCTTCCTGCTATTAGCCACCCCAATCAGTCAAGTAATAGAAATTGTGGTTCTAAAAGTCCATGATGATCCATGTGGGAATCAATCACTTTGGAGTAACAGAATTCCTTTTGGATTTTGGTTTTATTTAAAAGTTTTCAAAAAGCACATTGTCAAAAGCTGCACTAGAAATATTAGTTATAAAACCACTCAAAAGTTACAAAATTACAGCATTACCAATGCTCCACTGGTGTAAATGCATTATGGTATAGTCTTCAACTGTACGCTCACCAATACCAACTTTTAACCAAGGACATCACCCTTCTTCTCTGCAGAGGACACACCATTTTTGGAAAGATCCCTTTACATCTTTCCCTTTCAGATTTGCAGTTTTTCCCTATGACTGTGCCAGCATAAAGCCGAGAATGAAGAAATTCCAGGTTGCACCCTAGATCAGCTGCAGCCTCTGCAGCTGTGAAGAGGCCACAGCTGCACAGTGGCTACCATCGCAGCTCACCCAAACCAAGCTACTGGGTAGCTGTAATCTTTTCTAGTTAATTCCCAGTTCCCTGCCTGAACAAAAACAAAAGGTAGAGCCAGACACGTATCACAGACTTCATGTCTGTTACCCTGTAATCCTGCAAGGCTAAAAATGGAAGTTCTCCGCTACTGGGAGGAACAGACTCACTGCAGTTTCCCAGTGGTTCTGGATACCCACTTTTTGCCTCTGAAGGAATGAAACAACAAAAGCTAAACTGGTGACATGATTAAACTACAGTAACTCAATTACGGAAGGTTTTATTGCTTGCTCTGAGTCTTAAACATGATGGTTTCTACTAAGGTGAGCCTTGGGATTTCTATGGTAAGGCGAGTAAAATAAAAATATCTCATTCTATTTTTTTTACACTCCCTTAAACTTTCTAAAATTATTTTCTTACCATGATTCCCCACCCCCACCCCCAACACATCACCCTCAAGACTACCAGGAAACAGCTGTCTGTTCTCATGTTAGAGGCTAAGACTTCATGTACAAGATGAAAAAACTATCACCACACTGAACCTACCACCATGGTCTAAACACCTAACCATGCAGAGAAAACACTGCAGCACTGCAAAAAGGCCTAAACTTTTACCTTTCTTGAGCTAAGGGTGGCAGAATAGTTTGATGTTCTGGACATCAGGGTCTCCAGGTGCAAACAGATTCCACATCTTTGGCTTTTTCAGTCACTAGATAGAATTTTACTTTTACTGGTGTCCACAAATATTAACATGTAGAGTGCCTGAATCAAAGCATAAAGGAAAAGATTAACAACTTTAAACAGCTTTCCTCATTATTACTGAGGATTTTAACCTTTCCATTACATGAAAAATAGCAAGTCAAACTTCCCCCTTTAAGTGCCTTCCTACTGCTTCTATCTTTTTCAATGAAGTGGCATTTATGAAGAGAATCCTTTCATATGTATCCAGAAATTTTTCAAGAGAAATATTATAGTCTTGGCCAAGCACATTTTCCTACTTAACTTCTTCTTCCTTGTTTGTGTGGGCAACTCACAAAGAATCAGAGGTGAATGCCACTGAATTCAGGTTTTGCTATGGATGCAAGTTATGATTTTTCAGTGTTCTCTTAGCAGCCTAAGGTTTCTGAGTTTGAAACAAGTGCCATCACATGGTGAATTACCCAGTTATAACAATTTGATAGAACATAGAATTCTAAACCAGAAAACTATTCAACGTTCCCAAGGTTTGGTCTGAAATATGCATGTCACACAACCATTTCTCTCCATGTATGTTAGAAGCTGATTATATTGTATAATCTACAATATAACTGTAATTATACTATAGATATATCATATATAGGTAGAGTATATAACATACAGAGCATGTATATATATTTTATATATATCTATAGGCCCGTTTATCCTGGACAAAAGAAGACTTGAGAGGGGATCTTACCAATGTACACAAATATCTTATGGGCAGGTGTCAAGAGGCTGGGGCCAGTCTCTTTTCAATGATGCCCAGCAACAGGACAAGGGGCAACAGGCACAAACTGCAACACAGGCAGTTCCACCCGAATGTGAGGAAAAACTGGTTTACCTTGAGGGTGACAGAGCACTGGGACAGGCTGCCCAGAGAGGCTGTGGAGTCTCCTTCCCTGGAGACATTCAAAACCTGTCTGGATCTGATTCTGTTCAACCTGCTCTAGGTGAACCTGCTTTAGCAGGGGGTTGGAGTAGATGGTCTCCAGAGATCCCTTCTAACCCTTACCATTCTGCAATTCTTTGATTATACATAAGTACATATATCTTAGTGTATATATGTAATGTATTATCTAGCTAATGATTCAGGCATGTAGTGTTATAAAGTAACGATGTCCATTTCAAGGAACTTAGATTCTGGTTTGTCAAACACTGCATAGACTGACACTTCAGAAACAGAACAGAACCTTAACATTTAATTAAAGAGAAGATATTTCTTGATACTCCCTCCAAGTAAAAGACTCTTAAACTAGAAGTAGCATATTGTAATACAGCATTATATATAACCACAAGTACAAAACAGTGGGGGGCAGACCGGGAGGCGAGAGAAGCCTGAATTACTCTAGCTATGCTATTACAGTATCTGCATGTAGAAGGACCAAGCCAAGTTCACATCTGAATCTACTGCAGAGGTGATGAGACCAAAGCAAAAAAGAGAAGTTTTAAGAAAACAGCTTTCTCAAAGGTACTTAAATTACATTCCCAATTAGACCATAGTATGAATTTGTTTTCTTTGCCATGAATTATAAACCAGAACAACTAGAAACTGTGCTGGAACTTCCATCATAGCCTGAATCACACAGAGGCCACTGCTGCCGACAGTTGTGAGCGTTTACCTCAAAAAATATAAACAGACATCTGGTATTTGTTTTTAAAGTAACTGGCATAGAATGACTTTCAGGGTGATACAGGAGATCATGTTTACATGAGCGTTCACTTGATGGAAACAATATCAAACCACAGGGGAAGAAAATCCCTTTAGTATAAACAGTTCTGTTGAAGTAAAATACAGATTCATTCTGAGTTGATCTGGGTTCGTTTAGCATTTGAAGTATCCCCACTGTTTTGCCATTGTCTTTAATAGATGCAGCATTAGGGATTGTGAAAGTTGATAACAAATGTTTAGCCGCTGGAACATGCTACAGCAGACCAGTGCAAATTGTAAAGTAATTATGCTGCACACGTGCATTTTCAGAAAACAATGCTTTGGCGCAGCAGGCCTGCTCATGATCCAGACTGCGTAAGTTATGTGTGCAATCTCAATTCAGTTATACTGCGTGTAGACATGTAGACACAAGGTCAGGTCCCGACTGCTCCATTCCATCCTCTCAGCTCAAGCGAACTCAAGGAACAATTGAGATAATCTGTCCTCAGTTATCATGCATATACAACATGACTGCATTCTATTACTTCTTTAATTTTAGAGCACAATCTTCACTTGGTCTTTGAAAAAGGGAATTCAACTTTTTGGATGCCAATTAAACAAATGTTGGGATGTCACGCAAACAACTCTGAAGCCCTCCAATTATCTTGTTTAGATGTACTTTTCTCCTCTTTCAGAATCAGCTGGCAGAATCACACACAAGATACAGACTCATTTAGCAAGTAGCCTCCTATGATCCACACATGATCTACAGGAAAAGAGGCATACCTATAAATGCTCTGAACCACTGCCTATATCTCTCTTGTAGATTGCCCATCTAGACAACCATTTTCAATAGCAGGAAGTGAATTTTCCAACTTACCTTAGGCCAGTTATCTACTCTTCAGGTGCCTTAATCAGGAAGGTAGATTCTAGCACAGAGTCTACTTAGATGGTCATTACTCTTCTTTTATAGGATGCACTGAATCAGATGTACTGCACAGTGGAATATGCAAACACAAGGAGAGAGTTTTCATAAGAATATTCTTTTGTTGCATATACTGGAAAGTATGCAGTGAATAAAATATGCAGGGCACTGCAGGAACACAAAAATACATAGCAGCAAAGGCAATTAAATGCTTCCTTGGAAGAACAGAACCCTCTCCTGGTGTTAAAATTCCTACTCAAGTACTTTTAAACCATCTTTTTCATACATAGTAACTGTATTGCTGTCTTTGAAGCATCCAGTGACATTTTGATTATGCTATTACCAAGTTCCCTTCCCTCCTATTAATGCTGCTTTTACTCACTGTGCTGAAGCCATGCACTGGGATTAGTCTGCCTTTCGGTGCTTGAAGTCATAACCTGCTAAATCCGAGCACATACATCCTTTCAAACTGCCTTAAGGCGCTCACAAAACATATGTGAACATCCTAACTTTCTCAAACATACACGTTATCTGAAATCATTCATTCTCCCTCCCCCAGATCAAATATGGTATCTATGTACCATATGGCTACTCCCAAATGTAGTTATAAGCACAGGTCCAGTTTGCAAAACATGCTTGAGATCCAGACTACACTGCAAATCAGACCCAGGACACACACGGTGTTTTAACTAGGTCTGGTGACAGTTTTGTAAACAGGTTGCTGACAGAGCTGCATTTGTTCGCATAGGCAGGGTCAGATTTCTTACTAGTTCACTGGCAACCTGGTCTTTCCTTCCAGTCTAAGAATTTCCATTGAAGGCAATGGTAACTATCAGTACCCCGTTAGGTCAGGGACCCAGAGCCAGACCCAAAGAAACACCATTAAGTGAAAGAACAAGGAAACTGCAACAAGGAACAGTAAAAACCTAGTGAGCCATTTCCAGCTGACAGCTATGATGAAAAAGACAACCTTTTCCTCCTGGCTGATTTATATTGAGAGCAGGTGGTGACTACCACAAGGCTACTTCCTTAGGTTAGGAGGCTGTTACAGTTTCCTTGTAGCCCATCTCCCTGTAACTGTAGGGGAACCTGCACACAGAAGCTGTATGAACTCCACTCCACCATAACCCTAAACACAGCATCCCCCCAAAGCCTCCTTCATTTTAAAAGCCAAATGAAATGATAATGGCAGATTTCAAAGATGACAAAAAAAAAATCTGTTTTTATTATGTGAAGGATATACCTTCAAATACAGGTCAAATAATTCCTTTTTGAGTTTATTCAGATTCTTTTTTTGTAAAGCATACAGACATCTTCTTCATGACAAAAATATTTTATGCTCAGATCCCTAGGGCACTAAATTGCAGTATTTATGGCTTCAGTGATATCCCCTAGTAAAATATATTAAATTTGCACAGGAAGCTACAGAGTGCCATAAATCTTCCTTCAGGAAATCTTCCTGTAGCTCGGTTCAATTGCAGATAACAAATGTATTTCCACAAATCTATCATCAGTACTTGGCATACATGTGAATAAAACATGCAATTCTATGGAGGTTTTGATTTATGTGCATCATCACCTTATAGATGAGAAACGTAATTTCCTGATTACTCCACAAAAATGGTGACAGCTTCGTACTTGGGAATCAGCTCTGCAGTTCAGCCTTCTACTTGTACAGTTCCACTGCTCTGAGGTTCTTCCGAAAGAAGTAAAATGAGAAGTCTTACCTAACTCAACCAGATTTTGCCCTCCCTAGGATCTATTGACTCAGACCATGACTGACAAACCAGTGGCGCTCAGGTGAAGCCTCTCTCTAGTGCCCCAATATCAACTGAAACCAACAAGGTTATTTAGCCCCATCCAGCCCTCGGACTCAGAAGTTACCAGTCCCTCCTTCTGGCCTAAAAAAATACTTTATCATGTAGGTTAAATACTGAGCTCCTGGTTCCAGGTAGTTAAGTCAGATTTCCCAATCAGGTTCTTAGATGGATTCCACTTACAATAAGCACATAATGGTTAACACAGAGACAGAGGAAAGCCTACAACAGCTTCCCATGACCTAAAGCAGAAGCTGGTCCAGATCAAATTTAAGCTTATTTTCCAATGGGCAGTCATCCAGACCACAAAAACTACCACCATTCATAGACTGCTGCTGTGCAGCTTCAGTGTCCAAAGTTTTAAAATTTCATAACATTTACCCTTCACATAAAACAATTTATACAGTACATTCAATGTAAAACCCTGTACTAATACACCATTACATCTGAGATTTCAAAGCTTACAAAACCCAAAGATTAGGTTAAGGCTTCCACAGCAACATGGAGCCCTGGCCTCTTTAATTTACATGTTATGACAAGGTACTCCTTTCGTGTGAGCCCAAAGCACTTAGAAATGTGACAGACTATGCAGCAAATGAGATAGGACATTGCTTATCTTACAACCACTCCTTCAATCTATGAAGCACAGTTTTCATTTGGAAATTTTATTACAGCCAGCATTTCATGAGTAAGATGGTAACTTGTCAGTATGTAGAAAATCCTTACTCCGTACATACTATACTGCTTATTTACAACAACCTCCTTTCTGAAATACTGGTAGTTTATTAAGTACTGGGATGAAAATGAGATCCAGCAGCTTTTTTGTTTTTTCTCCCTCAGTACACCTTGGAAAGTATTTATTATGTTCTACAGAGATGTATAGATTTATCTAGGTTTTCCATCCAAAATGCGAAATAGAACCCCAAGATCCCGTTTCTCACCATCCTAGGAGGAGGAATTAGTATGTTCTGTTAGAGAACTAGTTGAATGGGGTGCAGCCTGTGTATATTCACAACGGGGTAAAAAACATTATTATCTATCATTCTATTTGATAATATGTGCATTTGATACTTGCATCACAGAGAGGAGATATGGTTGAATCTGATCCCAGTTTTAAACATCTTTATCCTGAAAGCTTGGGACTGCAACCCTACATAGCACTAGCGAACTGTTGGGAAAAACTAATGTTTAAAAAGCCCAACATAAAAATTATTTGCCCTGAAAGCTATGAGTGCAAAGTAATAGTACACAAATCTGATGTTGTGAGAAGTGCTATGATCATAACTAGGCCCATTCCAGCTCTGGTGTTGAGGATAAAGTCAAATATGGAAAGCACATGTATACATTTGCTCTGGCTGATACACAGCAGCGAGGACAGGCACCCAGCAGCTGTTATGCCAAAGCCAAAGGAACACACAATACCCAGTACTGCAGACAGAAATCTGCCTATGTAGCAGAGGTGGCATAAAGCAGGGACTGGCACCAGTGCTTTCCTCAGGAATATGCTGCTGTATAAAGAGGCTCAATGAGTAATAAATACTCTTCTCTCACGAGACCCCCACGTGGAGTACTGCAGCCAGGTCTGGGGTTCCTAGTACAACACAGACATGGACCTTTTACAGTGCGTCAAGACGAAGGCCACGAAACTGCTCAGAGGGCTGGACTGAGAGAGTCGGGGTTGTTCACCTCAAGAAGGGAGGTCTCCAGGGAGACCTCATTGTGGCCTTACAAACCTTCTTTAAATATTGAAAGACAGACACAGGACAAGGGGCAGTAGTTTTACACTGGAAGAGCATAGATTTAGGTTAGATACAAGGAAGAAATTCTTTACTGTGAGAGTGGTGAGGCACTGGCACGGGTTGCCCAGAGAAGCTGTGGCTGCCCCATCCCTGGAAGTGTTCAAGGCCAGGCTGGATGGGCTTTCGGCAACCTGATATAGTGGAAGATATCCCTACCCACATCATGGGGGTCGGAGAAGTTCTTTAAGGTCCCTTTCAACACAAACCATTCCGTGATTCTATGATCCTATGGTTCTTGAAATTCCCTTGGCAACTAACTGCTGCGTCCAGTCTAACTTGTGCATTTCAAATGCAGTAAGCAAAATCCTTGTTGAGATGTTCCCAAGACACTCATAGGTTATTCCTGCAGCAGAAACAATAGCAGAAGCAATTAAAGCATAATATTGGAGCAAACTGGTATAGTACAGCAAGAATTACAGTTATTGTTATTAAACATAATACGACTGACAAACCTTTTGACTATCAGCAGAAGCTGAATTCAAGCTGTAATACACTTAACAGTAATATTCAGTGTCAGCAGCAGACTAACAGAAGATTAATTTCCTCAAAAAGCCACTTCATTGTAACTTGAGTATGCACATCTGAATTTAAAGAAATGTGGCCACACAAATGCCCACAAAATTGCTTATACTAAATATTCTTGTTTTAAATAACTACAAAAAAAAATCAATCCACAATCTGCACATGCAATTGCATATTTAAGTACACATGCAACACAATGTGTTTAAATTTTTTCAGAATACAATGCTCATAAAATGGAACTTGTTTCTCTTCTTAAGCAGAGTAAGAAATAACAGTTTTCCCAGTATAAACCATATTTGGCGGTGGTTTTTTTTTTCTACCAAATACTCACATAAGTATGTACGTATAAAATACATGAAATCAATGGAGACAACAGTGAGTCTTAATTACTGAATGGCATTAGATTCTTCCTGAAATTCACTAGGAAGCAGTGTGGGTTTTTTAAAATTATTTTAAAAGTCTATTCCCTCTCTTCTTTCCTTGCACAGAAAGATGAACGCCACCAACATAATGTTCAGACCACATAATCTCAAAGACGTAACAGAAGTCTGTACAAAAAAAAAAAGGGGGGGGGGGGGGGGGGAAGAGAGGAAATTTGACACCTAGCATGATTTAATGTGCTGTAGGTCCTGCACTGAGAAAAAATGAACAAAAATTGGTGATTCTTCACATCAATCACGCTGAGAAACTCACTGCCATAGGACAGTGAATATAATTAGAAGCTCCACAGCATCAAAGACAGACTCAGCAAAATCACAGGGTGGGAGAAGGGGAGAATCCATCAAAAGCTATTAGACACAAAGGCATCATCCCCATCTCATGAAGTCCCTGTAGCTCAGAAAATATGTGGAATATCATTGTCAAATCCCGGTAATATCACTAGATTCAGCTTTACATGACTGAGGGCTTCCAAGTGTAAGTAAAGGGGAAAAATTACTCAGTACTGCTAATGAGTCAAGGAATATAATCAGAATGCAAGAAAGCAAAGTGTACTCAGAACATTTTAAAAAAGTTTACTTTAAAATTAATATACCATAGCTCACAATATATAGTACATACGCACTACTATGCATACAGGTACTATACATTACATATGCAATTACATATGTAAGAGCATATGTAATGTATTCACATCTGTAAAATGGAAATCCGTATCATGATAAATACAAATTCATGACTTTGCCTTTAATTTCATGGAGGTATCATGTTTTGCTGCACACTGCTAAAGTTGTGGATATTTAAATGTTCAACTAAAATAATTACAGTGCAACTCACATAGAAAAACTTTCATTTTACTACATTACAAGATGTAGCAGTAGACTGTTCATCTGAATCACCTGGACTGTATTTTTTCCACAGAAAATTTTCATTTTTTTTCCAAAGAGAACTTTCACACACTTCTCTCTCTTCTGTCACTGGGGCATGAGGTGCTCTTTCACATAGCTTCTCTATGACTGCTATGTCTGTGAGCTTTTTGAGGCTCTCCTCATTCTGCTCATTCAGCATGTCCCAGAAATCTTTTGGTCTCTCCTTTGATTTTTCTACTTGCCCTGAAGGGAATCTCCTTGGTGATTCTGTAGGCCCATTTCCATCATTTCTGAAGAGGTCATTGAGAACAGAGGTATCTCCAAGTAAGTCCACAAAAGACTTTTTCTTACAAGTCTGAGCTTTTCTCTCCCCATTTTCTGACTGAGACAGGGATCTTTTTCTTGGCAGCTGTGTTCCTTCTGCGTCCTGCTGTCCTTCACAACTTTTTACAGGCAGCACCTCAATTATTTCTGATTTACTGCTTAATGAGCCAGATGCCATAAAATCCTTGAATGCCTGACTGTTTCTCCTTTCGATATGTTGAGTAGCAACAGTGGGTGATTGTTTATATTTTGCATCAACACACACATCTTGCAAGCAGGAGTCATTGTGAAGCTGCTCTACTTCTTTACAGCTCTGCTGGCTCCGAGTTTCTGTAGTTCCATTCAGAAGTAGTCCTTTAGCTGATGAAGACCTAGACTTAGATCTTCCAAAATTAACAATAGATTTTCTTTTTCTAGAATGTGTTACACTCAATTCTCTTTCCTCACAGTTATGTAAAGCTTGTGCTGGTATTTCAGCTGGGAAGAAAAGCTCTATCTCTGGATGCCTGGAAAGGTAGAATTCCTTCAACATCTTCTGCCTTGTTTCTGATGTAGCTTTTGCAATATGTTCTGCAAGTTCTTCCATTGATCCCATATTAAAGTGGGATACCATTTCTTCAAATTGTCTCCTGTAATTATCAATAAAGAAAACCACATTAAACACCTTTAACTAGAAACAAAAGCAGCTTTCAAGCAAGTAATTCAATTTACCTACTTTATATATCCTGGAAAGTAATCACTGAAAGTAACTTCCTTATTAGGAGCACTGTTTGTTTTTATTAGCAAAGAGAAGAAAGAATAATGACCTTAGAAGAACTGAAGTGACTTCTGAATGCCACACTCCAGTGTGGTTCCTCAGTTTACAATCCGAAGACTTAACTTCCAGTGTAGGTAAGATACTGTATCAGAGGACCAGATTTCAGAAGGTATTTAGCCACCAAAAAGATGCAGATGGAGAGATAGCTGGGGGGCTGGGAAAAACAATAGTAGTTGCTCAAACTCCTTTTAAAAAGCTTGCTAAACAAGAGCTGGATAAATACATTCATTCACAGGAGATTGGGACTGTCCCCTCCATCCTATCTAGTGAGCTACGTAATATTTATTTCTGCTAAGAGGCCAAGTTCTAACTGAAGGAGCAAATCCTAATTGAGTTAGCCATAGTCTGGGGTCAGGTAGCCTAACTGGAAGGCTGGAGAGGTAAGTTTATGCTCCCTTCTCAGAGAAAGGATATGAAACGTCTTGCCTGTCCAGTGTGAGGGCTCCAATAGGCAGTGAGATTTAACCCTGTTTGGCCTCAAATACCGCTCGACGGGCTAGCTCCAGCTATACCTTTTATACAGGGTGACTGCAGACAGCTTCCCACTCCACCTTGCTACTGCAACACAAACGGAGGCACCTAATCATCTTCACATTCATTTACAGCACAGCCAGATGTACTACAAAGTCTAACTGAGCCAGGTGCTAACAGATGACTCGCCTCTCATTTAAGAGTCAACATGCTTTAAGCTTTTTGCTAGACATGGCTTTAGGATCTTGGAATAATAATCTTAGTCTCTTCATTGCCTTTGAAAAATTTACCCCAAAAAACTATTGATAACTATGATTACAATTCTGAGTATTTTTAGCATGAAGGGTTCTCCCATATCTGCCTCTCAAATATTTAGAATTTTCAGTATCTATAATAGTAAGCACGTCTGGCATTTCAACAATAACAGTTTGGATAGCTGAGGCCAGCAAGCTAATATGACAGATTCTGAACATTTACAGGTATTACCTAGATACCAACCCTCATGCAGTAACTTAACTGTTTCAAGGCCAGATTGCAAATACATACCAAATCCCAGTTCTATGGGTTTGCCTAGTTAGCTACAGCTTTCTGCTTCCTATTTCCACATACCGTCTGGCTAATGTTATTGAACTTCCATCTCTGTATGAACGGAATTTAAGTATTTATATTAATAATAGCGATAGTCTGGGGAAAAAGGAAAAATGGGAGATAGAAAAAGTATTATCTTTCAAAAAATGAGTGGGGAGACAAAAACATTAAAAAATATTAAAAAATGTTGAGCCCCATGTTAAAAAATAAACATGAAGTCCGATTTTTTTTTTTTTAATAGTCTTTCAATGAAAGTGATGAAATCAGGGCAAAACGAGTATGCAGTCAGAAGCTCACATTATAGAAACAAGAAATTGTACAAAGTTTAAACACTGGTTTGTAGTACTGCATGATGCACACAACATGAACACTTGTGGTGATGATATCTGCACAGCTATGTAATATACATAGACATTAAATCAACACATTAAAGTGATCTGTGTGTTCAATTTGTTTTATTCATCGATTATGGCACACTTTGTATAGTGTGAGTGGAAGATTCCCATTAGTTCTGCTCTTCCCATAGAAAATAATCAGAATTCCCCAAGTATGGCTGGAACAAAGACAAAAGCAACTTCCCAGAGGGAAGTTCATTTCAACCTTAGAATTTTAACTTCATCTCACCAAAACAGTCTTACCTGCGGATTCCTTTCGGTGTCTTCCCAAGCAAGAAGATGGTTGAACCTACTCTGTGTACTTTTTTGTTTTTCTGGGTAATAGGATGCATAACATACAGGTGATGTGGATTACTGTTTGTCAGCATTTCTTGCCCTCCCTTAACAATGTTATTCTCTGCTGTGTCACCTTCTGAGTCTTCCTCTTTTTTCTAGTAAAATGAGACATAGAAATCATCAAAACAACCATGTTTCTGACTTAATGATAAGTTCTATTGTGCCCAATTCTGCCACTCTTAGCTAGCACTCAATGGTTTGAATGTTAAGACAGATTCAGAGCTGCAGTGTAGACTCCCTGCTCAGTCACAAACTTCCAGGGACACTGAAAGCAAGTCTTGGGTTCTCCAAGAGTAAGGTGGGCTATTTTTCCAAACAGGTTAATTGTGAGCTAAACAAAAAATCTCTTAATTTCTCTAATGTAAAAACAGGGGTCGTACAAATACTTAATCCTGTGCCACAGGACCCAAATATCAGTTACACACTTCAAATATTACTATAAAACAGAATATGTCCAAGTCTTATCTTAACAGATACATAAAAGCTTCCTGGATTCATTTTATCAAGATTAGTGGATTATTTGGAATCACTACTTCCTGCCTGTCAACATATGTTACACAATTTTTGCACAGTATATGTTCAGAACTCTTAGTTAATTCAGCTATTTAACACTTGAAGAAAAATATAAATAATCACATATTGAGAGATAACAAAGTTAAGGTAAAAACATTTTTGTCAGTATCACAATTTCTAACACAGTTATTCAGAATTGTAAAGTATTTTGAAAGAGGTATCACTATATTCGTGTAAAGGAACAAGAAAAAAATTACACGACAGTTTCATTATAATAATGGTAAGATTAAAACATTAACAATCCTGTGACATTTCTTAAAGTGAGAATGTCAATTTTAAATGTAATAGCTATAAGAAGCTAATGTTTTGATCAGTTCCAGTAAGATTGTGCTACAGATCAACTCATCATGCATTGACAGTCAAAGTCTTGCACAAAAATATAATCCTATCTACACTTTAGTTATTTCTCAGAAATTCTCATAAAAATTTCCCCTTGGCCAAAAGGCAAGCCAAGGAAAATGCAAAAATTGTGTTTGAAGAGCAGGGAAAAAACAGAACACCCCCTCCCAAAATCATATTACCTTCTTTTTTCCCCCCAGATGAGATCAGCAGAAAGAATAAATGCCCAGTCAGTCCCCCTACTAATGTTACTTTAAAGATGAAAACACAAACTGTGTTCACACCTTGTCATCTGTAG
The DNA here is from genome assembly GCF_023634085.1 of Falco cherrug. Taxonomy (NCBI): domain Eukaryota; kingdom Metazoa; phylum Chordata; class Aves; order Falconiformes; family Falconidae; genus Falco; species Falco cherrug. Next base: position 45,574,362 of record NC_073720.1, on the reverse strand, counting down.
TTCAGAATTTGGTTTTGGATCTACAGTGTTTCTTCCCAATGTGTTTCTATTTGATCCATGTCCACTTATTTCCATGGGCTGTTCACAATGTTCTTGAGCTTTAAGATCTCACATCTGTTCTCAATCCATTACTTAGGCAAGTAACCTCAAACTAGTATACAGAGAGAGATGTTAATATTAAGGGACCTAGAGGCATACATTTTCACTCTAAGCTAAATGCACAACTCCAAAGATTAGAATTTCACTGTACTATTAGAAGTTATATTACACAAGCTGAAGCCAAGACCACAATTAAGATAAAAACCCTATCCTCCCAATAATGTTATGATGATAGTAACCAAATAAAGACTGAATTAGCAGATGTATACAGAATTAGCAAGATAACTGAGAATTCTTATGCTGTAGATAACATTTAAGATGTTTACATGTATTTTTTTTTCTAAGATATGCATGGATAATATAGAACTTTACTTGGAAAATCTATTTTTAAAAAGCAAGCAATGCTAGTTTTAACATATATTTATTGTTAAATATGTATTTATTGGGATGGTATTTACATGAAAAATATTCATAGTATTTAGATCTTACTGTAAGACCTAGCATATTTGTCACTCTGTCAGGAAACCAGGATTGTGCAATTTAATTCAAGCCAGCATAATCTGCATAGAATACAAGCCTGACCATGTCAATGCCTGTTTTAAAAGTATTTGAAACCCCCATAAACGTGCATCCATCTACCTCTTATTAAACAAGACCAAAGTATATGAGGCAGCAATACTTTGGTCTACACATCTGTTCAAACATAGAAGACTGAAAAACTCTTTCGGAAAAAAGCCAAATGTTGTAAACACACTGAATGCAGAAAGGACTGCTAATTGCAAATAAACTCACAAATGGCATACTTAGTTCTGGAAGTACAACATTTTCAAGCACAGTGACCCACACTGCCACACCTGAAAGAACAACATCAAAATACCACCATATACAAACAAAGAGCTCCTCTTCTACCTAAATTAACTGCTTGAAGTTTTTTCCTTAAGGTAGAAAAAATTACTATAAACAAGTTGCCCCAAGAGCTGCAGGAACTAATGCCAGTGAAACCTCATGGCTACTGTGAGTTAGTCTTGAAAAACTTATCTTGGCTCTCTGGAGCAAAGCCAATTGGTGAAATGGCACCCAGTTAGGCTGAAACACAACTGGCTCTGTTGAAACTGTAAACATTTTAGCAAGTTTGCCAACTTAAATCCAGCTCCCAACTCCCAAATCCAATAATTTCTTTTTAAAAAATAAATATTTTGTCAGCAAAATGATAACACTTCAGGTTTTTTTAAGATGTCACCATGTTCACTGAAGGTCAAATCTGCAGTTTGTTACTCTGAGCAATACATGGATGGGGGTCTAGGTAGAGGTAAGCTTTACACACACAGGTGAAAAATACTCCACGGATCTTTTTATTAGCATTACCAAAAAAAAAAAAAAAAAAGACAATTTCAGTCAACGTTCCAGCACTGTCAACTTCCCACTGCTTTCTTCTGAATCTGACTTCATGTGTTACTCCCCTTAATTCTTCTCTTCCATGGCAGACTTCTTTCTGATTCTTTCAATGTTTGCCTTTAACTCACTGATTGAAATCTACTTCACAATGAAAAATTCCCTTTCAAGAGCTTTCTATTTTCTGTTCCTCAAGCACTTCCTCTACGAAACTATTGTGTGTGCCCCCCCATTATTTGCTCCTACATTAAATCCCATGTTGACTTTACAGCACTGGCCTTGTTCACCTGAATTATCATACACCTCATACGCATAAGGCAATCTCACAAAGCAAAACTGAAATGAATACAGTATGATTCAGCTAGGAACCTCTGACTCTTATTCTTACACTATGGGAACTAGGGCATTTAATCAATTATTGAATGTCAGATCCTTTATGAATTAATAAGTGTTATGCATGGAATAGTAAAGGAAACAAAAATCCTTCAACACAAGTATTCTGTACATTTGGAAGTTCAAATTATCTTTAACTTAAAGTACTCCATATTAATTAATGTAACTACGTAAGTACAAGGGTTGCTGAACTTGTTGAAAGAACGTTTTAATGATGTAAGATCTGACTACAGCATTTTCAAATCATTACTGGAAAACTGGAAAGACAACAGTGATCAGTCCATAAGCATATCTCAGTACTATAAGGTAACTGTGATTCAACAGAAATAAAGAAGAATTAAGAACAAGCCAATTTTTTTTTTTTTTGTCTAAAAAATCCAGCTCTTTTGCCAAATAGCAAGTCTGGCATTGCTTTATGGTTCAGCCATGTAACTACTGGAAAATGTTAATCAATTTAACATAGGGAGTAGAAAAATAGTCAAAAAGCTAAAATGACATAAATAGTGACTAAAGTTCTTTCTCATGGAATTAAGATTCCATCCAGTACCTAAATAAACAATAGCATGTTTTTCTCTCACACTAAAATGTAAATATGCTTAAAAGTTTCAGCTACATGATTATGGGCAACTTATTCTGAATGACAACACTAAAATCAAAGTACAGAAATCCAAAAGCATTCTTGAAAAACATTATACCATCAAACATATACACATACTGTATGTTAAAACATATTCTTCATGTACTGCATAGCACATCATCTGATTAGCCTTCTGAAATACATGACACAAAGCTAAAGAAATACTTAGTATAGCATACAATATCTGCTGTACGTATTTTAAAAGATTTTTTACAAAAAAAAAAGGACAGCAATCATGAAAGCAGTTAGTCTTTACTAAATGTTTAGCTACATTGAAGACTGTAAGTATTTGCAGTGCATGTAATGAAATCTCCACTGTTCAAAGTAGAAAAGTCTCACCTGAACTTGACCACATACTTATTGGTAGTCTAATAAATTAAATGTGCCTATACTAAATTACCTGTACTACCATCATACATTTCTGTATTCTTTACATTTCATCCTTCCTCAAACCAGGACCTTAGCAGGGGGAGAAAAAAGGTGCAGCAGAATAATGCCTTCAACATCAAAAATGAAAGATTTTGATTGAGTTACTGGATGTAACATTTTTACTACTTTATTCAACTTTGTGCACTTCCACTTTGTCAGAAAATCTTACCAGAAATTTCAAAAGAAATAAATTATTTTCAAAGGCATCCCAATTAGACAAAGGCCACAGATGCAAGTTGTTTTGTACACAGCAACATTTTTTTGATTCAAAAATTACATAAGAAAAAGTTACACTACAGAAATAGCCAAGTAAACGGAAAGACAAAGTTAATGAAAATACAGTAGAATGAAATTGTGAAGTGCTATTGTGAAACTAGTGAAAATAATATGCAGAAGTGCAGCTATTTCTTCTTGTTTTATCCTCCTCCTCCCCCTTCATTTACTGCACCTTCTCTGAAGAGGCTTTCCACATAACGTAACAAGAAACAAGATGGGATTATTGTGCAGCTCTGCAGAAAATAGTGTTTGAAGTATTTTAAAAACCCAGGAACTCTTACCATGCATGAAAAAATACTTCAAAGAAAGCATTTATTTTCACGTTTCAGGTTCCATTTAGTCTATGGATTTTTCAACATAAACATATTGTTTCTTTTTTTAACCACAGATCTTTTCCTCCATTCCTTCTTTTGTAATCTATGTCTCTTCTTCTTAAAAGTATGTATCAAGTTTTGGATACCAATGTTTCCCATTTCTTTGAGTTACATATTACATAACGGCTGTAATCAAAAGTCCAGCAAAAATGATAGCATCTGTACATTTAGAGTCCCACAGCAGTTCACATTTAAGGGTAACACTCTTTAAGAAGAATGAAAAAGTGCAGCTGAGCATCAAGCAAAAATTTTAAGTGCCACAATGCAGCAGTCACTTCCACTTAGATATTCCATCTTGAATCTAAACCAACTCCTGGATATGTTAGCTCCGTGTGACAATCTAACTATCTCTTGCTGTGTTTAAAATGGAAGTTCTAAAAATAGTATACACCTACCAAAACCAATTTTTGTCTTTGACAGTACAAAACTTCAGTATCCATTCTTCCTAGAACAAGCATAAAGACTTGGCTCGGCACTCTGCAGAAATGAATGCTAATCCACATATAAGCATCCTCAAACATGACTGAGACAACTGGCCACCTTAGGCCTGTGACTTCCTCTCTTTAGGCCAGGGGTCCTCAAACTTTTTAACCAGGGGGCCGGCGCGCGGATGCAGTGGCAGGCAGCCATCTGCGGCTGCTTGGTTTCCCCCCCAACCCCCGGCGGGGGCGGGGCGGGGCAGGGGGGTCTGTAGATACTGGGGGCTGGATTGAGGAGCCTGCGGGGCTGTATCTAGCCCGCGGGCCATAGTTTGAGGATCCCTGATTTAGACCCTTCAAGCAAGACAGAAGAGAACAGTATTCATCTTTTTTAAGTCCAGCAAGATCAAAATGCATGGAAGAGCAAGTGAGCAGAGGCTAGGAGTAAGATAAGTAGAGAAAAAATATTCAGGAATACTTGTTTTTTAAGCTGTCTCACCCTTACGGCAATTCCTCAAGTCACCGGACTTGGAGGATAATGAACTTCCTTCAAAAGCCTGAATTTAAAGTTGAAAACATGTTTGCATAGTTATTCTTCAGCCATAGTTGTACTGCATCCGATTATCTTACTCTTTTACTGCCTGACTACTGAAAGTGTCACTATGGTAAGTGTATTGCTAGATACTGCCTCCCAGTTCACAATAACCCTCCCTGACTTCCCTGCTCACAGCTGAAACAGTGTTAACAGGCTTTTCTCTTCAGTTATGCATGAAACCACTGCTGCCAGATATCCAGGATACTTTCCATTGCAGTTTCATTGTTTGTTTTCGTTTCTAAAACAAACAAGAAAGTTCTTCTCAAATCTGCCTTGCAGTCACCGAAATCATACAAAAGCATGAAACACAATGAATCCAGTATGACTGTCCTCTTAAAACACAGCTTACAAGCAAGTAACAAAACTTCACACCACATTCTACTTCGTGTTTTCCCACCCCACTCAAAACCTCAGGAAACACAAAAGTTTCCAGATACACTGTGAGTTGCAGTGGGTTTTGGACAATTGTTCAGGTGATACTGCATTTCAATGAATTTACCTACCCTAATTACAATTCTAAATTATGTCAGTTGATCTTTTTTCCCCTTTATAGTTTTCCTTGGTTTGTTCCCTGGGAGCTCTTCCCATAATATGTATGAATTACTATGACTTTTCTATATGCTTTTCTTGAACGTATGCTCCTCTTAAACAGTGCTTTTATTTTATCTATGTTTTACCTACTTTCCAGGACATATAGAAATACCCTGAAATGTTTGCTACCTGAATTTCTTTCTTGGTCTTGTTTGCTTCTCTCTTCTACACATGTCAAAAAAGACTTTCTTCCTAAATTGTTCTGCACGTCAAGGAAGACAAAGTGTAAGTGTCCGCATAAAATTCCATGTAGTTTCTCTAAAATTAGGTCCATATGGTCAAGATAATAAAATAATTGACAATAATGAGACTGTCTCCTAATTTTACCAGATTCTTAAATAAACCAGAACTGCTTTTCTATCCACAGAGGACATGCCACTGAACAAACTATGTACTTCAGAGGGCTATAGTAAGTTACACATTCCATAGTTTGAAATAAGCCTGAATCCTACCATATGTCAGAATGATTTCTGATGTGGACATTAATTTTCCCTCTGAATTCTAATAGTCATTACCTCAATTGTCTTAGAAAATGAAGTTAACCTTAAAATTTTAGAATACTCTAGGACAATCACATTCATACTCAAATTTTCTGAACTAAACAAAGCTACTCAAGATGTTGGCTATGACTACAAATGTATCTAAGATTTGATAGTATCACAGCAGACCAATAGCTGAAATATTCCTCAAGCTATGAAAACTGTTAAGACTTATTCTGGGTCTGAATTTCTCCTTCATAATATTCTGCCAACAACAAGAGACCAGCGTTTAGCTACACCTGCTAATAAAAGTAAATACATTTTTTCAGAGTAATGTGAAGTTATTTTCCCCTCGTGGTCACATCTAGCTTTTCTGCTTGTATAAACTGCGACCAAGGACATTCCATAAACTCTAATCTTTTGCTTGGTAGTGGAGAATTGACTACTAAGTTGACTGAGGACAGACTATGTTTCTCTATTTCACATTTACTTCTGAGTCTGTTTCTTCTCCGATCAGGTAACAGAGCAAGAATTTCTTACTGGGAGCAGTCACTTTCTTGCACCAAAAATCCAATAGTAAATCAACACTGGTATTACTACTGTTGAGAATGAGACAAGATAATCAGCCTGTCTCAGAATTCAAAGCTAAGGTAATTGCTTTTCCAGCAGAAGTGTGTGGACTTGCATCTATCTTCTTCCACCCTCTCAACCCTTCATCAAACAGCAGAAAAACCAAAAAACATATACATGCACCATAATGAAAATGCAACTATATGCTTCACAGAATGCCACATATGAACTCACTGCATTTACAAAAAACAACCAAAACCCACACTGAAATGGTTAATTCCATTGTAGACTTAAACAGTAAACTCAAAGCAGCATTACTGGCCAATCATTTAGGAATAACTATTTTAAAACTGAATAGCTTCCCTATTCTGGAAGAGCAAGGGTAACAGAATGTTACCTCACAAAAACCTACTCTTTGTAAACTCGTTGAATCTGAAAGCTGTGCAAACACAATGCAATCAGAGTTACTGTAACTGATAGGAAGTCTTTGTTTAAATAATCTACAAAATGTCCATGTAATACAAATAAACAAAGAGTTCTTAATGACACAACTTTTGTATTTACAGTATTCTCAACATCACTTAAATCTTCATTGGAGATACAAAGGACATGTTTTTTCCAAGGCTGACAGCATGCTTAGTTCTCTCTTTTACACCACATTGCAATAACATAAAGAGGGGTTTACCATTAATCCAGGTTTTACTGCAAAGCATCCCGTTATTTCTCTGTCAAACACTGGCAAGAGTGCCAAATGTCTATCATCCAATTCAGAGGATTAGGCCTTCTTTTATAGTGCAATTCTTGTATGAATTTATAAAAATACAGATATAGTTTCTTAAAGCTGGTCACAGTCTATATTTTGGCCTGAACTCATGCCGCAGAGGTCGAATATGACAGCTGGCAGGAAGCTGAGGGGAGAATACATCCTCCCCCTTTTCAGTCACCACATTTCTGTTGCCATAGTGATTAATCCTCAATTGAATGGCTGTCTTTGTACATTTCTTTTCAGTAAAATTTAAAGTAAACTTAAGTTGAAAACATGCAGTTGACTGAAAAAAAAAAAAAAGACTCCACATATTCAACAGGTACAGTAGATGTCCTTGTGACTAATACTTTCCACACATTAAAAAGTGCAAATTTGCTCTAATGGTGGGGCATTACCATTTTTTCAAATTATTTAGTATGTCCTGTTCCCATTTTTTGTCTTTTTGTGAAGCCTTCAACCCTCCTCCAAAGCCTTCCCCATGCTCCAGCTCCCCCACCAAGATTCCTGTTGAAGAAATACTACCCAAATTCAGCTTTATAGGAACTAGAGAAAACCTATTCCAGATTATGTACCTATGTTAAATGTTTCACATACTGTTTTTGCCAATTAACACAGAAATTAATTAGGAAATTATTAAAGGAATGCAGTTATTTAATTCAGAATAGACTAGAAACATTAGAAGAAGATATTTAATCTTGCCTCTGTAAAGCTTCTATTTCTTACGGTACTAAGAAGAAGCTTCACAAATAACAGTGCAAGTTATCCAAAACCCAAAGTAAGCAAAAAGCTCCTGCACTGAAAATCAGCCAGGTTGCTTTGGAACATGGAACCTGGAACCCACCAGAAAAAAAGAATTAAAAAAAACCCTCTAAAAATACTTGGTAGATTATTAAGGTCTTAAGAGAAGTTGTCAGCACTTTCATTTCTTCCCAAAACATTATTAATGTCAGGATAATTTTGAAACAAAATATCACAGGAATGACTCAAGACTTTTCTCCCCCTACTGAAGAGACTAACAGTGGACTATCATGGCCTGAATGAAGCCACGCCACCGTTGAGTGCTGCCATACCAGACATACTAGAACTTCAGTATGAACTGCAATCAAAGGCAGCCAAGGGGCAAGTACACGTGGCTGCAGAGTGCAGGCCACAGTTTGCCTTTACCTGGGGGAGCATGCAATACACCTGGAATCGACTGCCCCAGAGGGTGGAAACACAGCCCTACCATCTGCTGTGGACTGATCCAGGCTGCACTGGAAAAGGATGAAGCTCCAGAGCACCTGCAATACATTGATGACATAGTTGTATGTGGCAGTACAGCAGCAGAAGTTTCTGAGAAAGGTGAGAAGATAATCCAAACCTTTCTGAAAGCTGGTTTTGCCATAAAACAAAGGAAAGTTGAGCAACCTGCATAAGAAATCCATTTTTTGGGAATAAAATGGGGAGATGGATGTTTTGAGATGCCAAAGGATGTGATCAAAATAACAGCTACGTCTGCACCAACAGTAAGAAAGAAACTCAGGCTTTCTTAGGTGTTGTGGAATTTTGGAGAATGCACATTTCAAACTACAGTGTGACTGCAAGCCCTCTTTACCATGTGACCCAAAATAATGATTTTAAATGGGGCCCTGAACAACAACAAACCTTTGAACAAATTAAACGAGAGATAGTTCAAGCAGTAGCCCTTGGACCAGTTCAGACAGGGCAAGATGTAAAGAATGTGCTCTACACTGCAGCTGGGGAGAATGGCCCTACCTGGAGCCTCTGGCAGAAAGCACGAGGGGAAACTCGAGGATGACCTTTGGGCTTTGGGAGTCAGGGATACAGAAGCTCTGAGGCACGCTATATTCCAACTGAAAAAGAGATGCTGGCAGATTATGAAGGGGTTTGAGCTGCTTCGGAAGTGATTGGTACTGAAGAGCAGCTCCTCCTGGCGCCCCGGTTACCAGTGCTGGGCTGGGTGTTTAAAGGGAGGGTTTCCTCTGCACATCACACAGCTGGTGCTACATGGAGTAAGTGGGTTGCGCTGATTACACAACAAGGTCAGAGAGGAAATCCCAGTCATCCAGGAATTCTGGAAGTTATTATGGACTGGCCAGAACATAAAGATTTTGGGATGTGACCAGAGGAAGAGGTGACACATGCTGAAGAAGCCCTGTTGTACAATGAACTGCCAGAACATTAGAAGCAACATGCCTTGTTTACTGATGGGTCCTGCCACATTGTAGGAATGCACCAGAGGTGGAAGGTGGCTGTACGGAGTCCCCTGTGACAAGTCACAGAAAATGCTAAAGGAGAAAGTGGATCAAGTCAGTTTGCAGAGGTAAAAGCTATCCAGCTGGCTTTAGATGTTACTGAATGAGAAAGGTGGCCAATACTTTACCTCTATCCTGACTCATGGATGCTGCCATATGCCCTGTGGGGGTGGATGCAGGAACAGAGGCAGAGTGATTGTCAACAGAGGTAAATCCATCTGGGCTGCTGCATTATGGCAAGATACTGCTGCTCAGTTGGAGAACCTGGTTGTAAAAGCACGTCATGTAGATGCTCATGTTCCCACAAGTCTGGCCACTGAAGAACATCTAAACAACAAAGCCAAGACCGAAATGGCTCTGGTAGATTTGGACTGGCAACATAAAAGTGAATTATTTATAGCTCGGTGGACCCCTGACACTTCAGGCCATCAAGGAAGAGATTCAACATATAGATGAGCCTGGGGTCAAGGGGTGGACTTAACCACGGACACTATTGCACAGGTAATCCCTGAATGCGAGACATGCACTGTAATTAAGCAAGCCAAGTGTTTAGTCTCCATGCCTCTTTGGTATGGAGGACGATGGCTGAAATATAAATACGGTGAGGCTTAGCAGATTGACTATATCACACTCCCACAGACCCCCCAAGGCAAGCACTATGTGCTTACAATGGTGGAAGCAACCACTGGATGGCTGGAAACATACCCTGTGCCCCATGCCACAGCCCAAAACACTATCCTGGGCCTTGAAAGACAGGTCTTTTGGTGACACGGCACTCCAGCAAGAATTGAATCAGACAACGAACTCATTTCCAAAACAATCTCATATACACTTGGGCCATAGGGCATGGCACTGAGTGGATATATTAATTCCTTTAACATGCACCAACCTCCAGGAAAACTGAATGATGTAACAGACTGTTAAAGACTACACTGAAAGCAATGGGTGGTGGAACTTTCAAACAATGGGATACACATTTAGCAAAGGCCACCTGGTTAGTCAATACCAGAGGATCTGCAGGCTGAGCTGGCCCAGCCCAATCAAAGCTTTTACATACCACAGAAAGGGGATAGAGTTCCTGTAGTGAACCTTAAAAACGTGCTTAGGAAAAGAGTCTGGGTTGTTGCTGCCATGGACAAAAGCAAACCTGTTTGTGCGGTTGCTTTTGCTCAAGGACTTGGGAGCAGGTAATAAGGGAGGATGAAGAAGTTTGATATGTGCCCTCAAGGGGGTTTGATTTTGGGTAAAAATAGCCAGTGAATTTAGTTGTGTGATGTTAATTGTTACATAATATTTATATTGTCACTTCTGCATGCCTATTAGTACCAGGCATCTTGTGATGCCAATCTCTACCACTCTGGATTTGAAGATCTGAGCCTGACTCCTTTTCAACTGCCACACCAATAAAAAATTACTTTGGTGAAACCAGATCAACATGCAACAATCCAAGACCTTGTACCACCTTCCCTGCCCAGAAAGACTGTTACAACAGATAAAGTCCAACATCATGGACTACATGAAACCTAACAGACTTTAGAGGAATGGTCCATAGATGAAGGGAATGACGTTTATGTTAAAGGACAGGAGAGGTGATTATGTATTGGAAAACATATCACGATATAAGTGGTATGGAATAATGGGTGGATACTGTCCTGGGTTTGGCTAGGACAGAATTACGTTCCTTAGTAACTAGTCCAGTGCTGTGTTTTGGCATTGGTGTGAGAACAATGTTGATAACACACTTATGTTTTTAGTTGTTGCTAGGTAATGTTTATATTAAGTCAAGGGCTTTTTAGGTTTTCGTGCCCTGCCAGCAAGAAGGCTGGAGGGGCACAAGAAATTGGGAGGGGACGCAGCCAGGACAGTCGACCTGAACTAGCCAAAGAGGTATTCCATCTATGGGACATCACACTCTGTATATAAACTGGGGGGTTGGCTGGGATAGGCCAATTACTGCTCAGGGACTGGTCAGGCATCAGTCAGTGTGTGGTGAGCCATCATGTTGTGCATCACTTGTTTTCTTTCCTCCCTTGCCTTTGGATTTCATTCCTCTCCCCCTTTCCCTCTTTTTCATTATAACCCTTATTGTTATTATTACTACTGCTCTTTTGGTTTTGTTTTATTTCAATTATTAAATTGTTCTTACATCGACCCTGAAGTTTTACATTCCTTTCTGATTCTCCTCTCCATCCCTCCGGGTGAGGGGGGAGTGAGTGAGTGACTGCGTGGCACTTAATTACCAGCTGGGCTTAAACCATGACAGTCACATACAAACTATCTTCAAATAGTTATCTTTCTTTAATTCAGATGCTGGACAGGATTTATTTTGACTAATAATATTCAACCAAAATACGGTTTATTCTCTTGCTTGTACAATTAGTGCATAATTTATAGTGTTACTTTCACTACATTTAGGCTTTACCTCACCTTTCATAGCTGATAAGTTGTGAGAGCACTCTCATGATGTCATATTTTTATTTCTTCACAGCAGACTTCATATTCTGGTTGCTGTTATCTAACTGTATTTTCTAATAGTCATACAGCATTTATGCAAGTACACACTAAAGCATTTAGTACTATAAACTTGAACATGCTAGCTGCACCAGTCAATATCTGCGCAATTCCTTCCAAAACAAACAAAAATGGAGAGTATGGCTGCGCTCCCTACCACCTCTGGAGAAAGAAGAGTCAAAGGCTCTGCAGCAGTCTTGAAACCAAGTACAAGAACTCCTAGGGAATCTGGAGCACAAAGCGAGAACAGAAGAAACAGTAGCAAGGTCTATTTCTCACAAAAAGACCCAAGATTTTGTTCCCTTAAGCCATTAAAAGCACAGAACAATAGCAGGTTAAAATAATATGTTCTATTACTTAGAGAGAAGGTAGATGGGGTATATGAATACTGGCATAGGTAACATTAAGGACAGACTGACTACTTATTACTGGATAAAAACATGCTTGATTGAAACCTACAGTTTAAAAGGTTGAGAGATTTGACTGAATTACATTGGTACCAACCATCCAGATTTAACACAGACCTTCTGAAGTCAAATTAAGGAAACTATCACCAAGATGAACATCTTTTCTTATCCTAGAGTTCAAATCTTACACTTCTAACTGATTTAAATCCAAGCTTATTTATTCATTACTCAGGTTCTTAAACAAGATGTTCTACATACCTTCAAAGTTCTCTTCTGAGGAACAAAACTCCTTGCCCTCCATCCCTTCTACCTTGGCTCTCAAGGATCTTCCCATGCAACCTCTCTCACTTTGAAGGAAGAGTCTGGGTTTTGCAATCTGCTCCAGTTTTAAGCAGTTTCTACAACTCAAGTGACTACATTAGTGTCCTTGCTTCAACAATAAAAGGACTAAATAATTCATACTGCTTTCAGCTACTGCAGCTAGAAACCTAGGAAGATGGCTTTTTTAAATATTCCTTTCCATCAACTTATTTTTGCTGTTACTCATATTCACCGTATTTCCATAAATTAGCTACTGAAACTACAGAGCTTAACCTAGGATGTGGAAGTTCACATTTCAGCTTCACTAAATTCCCATGATTAGATCACTAGTCAATAGAAAAAAAAAAAGAAAAAAAGAATCAACAAAATGTCAATGTTCTTCCAAGATGTTGTATTAATTGATTAGTTTTGCTTATTATTTATTACATTTTGATTATTTATTATAACATTGTTTATTGTGCCTGTCATTCTAGATTCATATGTAAGCAGAAAGCAAAAATGTTTCACACTCTCTTCAACCAAGATTTGTGGTGTTTGCTGTATTTCCCAACTTACAACTCATCCACTTCAATGGAATACTTGGTTAGTTTTTAAGTATTCTTGCATCCTTTTCCCAGAGACAATAGTTCTTTCTTAATAAAGTTTAAATACATTTTTCAAGTCAGAAATGTATTATTATAGACAGATTGCAGAACGAAATTGCAAAGGAGGAAGACCGATTTGGCATAGGTAAAACTGAACAGCGCAAAGGATATTTTACTTTTGTCCTAAAGAGACCTATCTATGAAATGAAAGGAAGAGATCCTTTTTTGATCACTCCTCCTTAGAAATAAGACAATTTGATTAAGTGTTCTTATAAAGGGACACAAATATTATCATGGCATTATTCAAGAGCCTTCATGATGCTATCAAATAAAGCTTCAATATAAATACATTGTAAAAAAGTTTCTAATTAAGAATGTGATCATCGATACCCAGAGTGAACAGAAACAGCTACACAACAATTTCTGAGAAACAGGCCAATTAAGCTAGAAAGTGACATCAGTGAGAAATTTCAGCTGACAAAAATTTTGGTTTTCTTTCAGAAACTACCAGTTTACAATTAACATTCCAATATTTAATAGTATAATTTTATTTACCTCAAACAACGATGGAAATTTAAACCGTTGAGCTGTATTTTTACTATTACACATAATGCTACTTCAATCTGTTGATAAACTTTTTTATTAAACTCCACTTGAAATAAGCATTCTCTTAAGACAACTAGTTGCTCTGACAGTAAATGTTGCAACTTAAACTGATGGCAAACAAGTGAAAGATGACCAGCAAAGACTGATGGCCAAAGAGCAACAATGACGTAAGTGTTTCACAGAACACCTTCTAAAATAAAAATAAAACCATGAAGAAAGGAAAAAAGTAGCAGTAACATTCTAAGGAGATCGTATTTCAAAGCAGAGCACAAAAAATTCAAAGCTCTGCATTTAAGAATAGGCAGTCATCTAGGGATTATTTCTAGATTAGTGTCTCTATGTAAAAGGACAGGAAGCAAAGGAAGAGGCAGCCTCCTCCATAATTATTAATATTTTGTTCCTAACTTAGGTCTCTAAGAGAACTGATACTACTGTTGCTTCTGAGTGAAAAATCAATACCTTAAAAAAACCTGACTGACAAGTTAATCAAGAAAAGTTCATTTGTAATACTTGCAGTCACACAGACTCTAAACAACAAGATGGTCACATGAACTCCACAAACTAGTTTTGAACATAAGTGGATCAACTGACACTTACTCAAAGTACTCTTCAAAGTTTTCCTTCCTTTATCTTTACTTTTGATAATGTTGTCAGCCATTGCCATTAAATAAGTACCTTTCTACAATATTCTTGAGTATTTTTGACCAACTTCTCTGTTAATAAGGGACATTCTAATGCAAATGTGATAGAATTGAAAAGGCCTCACTTTTACTGGGTCACCCGATTTGATCTTCCCAGTGTAAAAATTCTTTGGCATTCCTGCTAATGGCTTAATTAACAACACTGGAAGAAACTCTTCTAGCCACTGTGGATGTTCAACACCCCAGAACAACACAGTCTTATGTCTACTATTTCTATAGTGATTGCTAACATGTTTGTGAGAACTAAACTGCACATCCACCAATTACTTAATAGATCTATGTGGTTCATCTTAAGAATCAGTCTAGGAAACTGCAAACATTTATTACAAGGCAAACAAAGTGTCTGGATAATCAGGGTAGATAAAAACCACTATGTAATAAGAACAAAAATCTGGAAGCTGTACCTGAATTTCTTCCAGATTTGTATGTATTCCAAATGTAATTTAACAAGATGCATGACCAACAGAAAGCATTAAAGGTATCTGTTGCTGCAAGTGAGCACTCCCAGTAAACTCTACTTTTACTTTTCAGACATTAAAGACAGATAATTGAACTCATTATAGCAATTTCATGTGTCCACCCATCCACCACCACCACCATGTCCCCCCCCCCCCAAAAAAAAAAAACAAAACCAATTTGCAAAGTTATTTCTGTTTGACTTTCTATGCTGCAGAGACTCTAGCATATACCATGGCAACTGCATTTTTTTTAACTGGATCCAGGACAAACTGAAGTTTTTTCAAGTCTCAAATCAGAAAAACATGGCACAAGATTTGATTTCAAACACCCAATCTTTAATCTTACTATTTCTCTCACAGAAAAACACCACAGAGGGTGCTGTGCTGCTTAATTCCCAACTCTTTTGGAGCTGGCCAATGTAAAAACCACCCCAAAAAACAAAACACAAAAGTAATTTATTAGACCTCCACTTGAGCCGCCTCCTCCTCCCATCCTCAGTGGCTTTGATCATTCATGGTGGCCATTAACAGAAAAACAAGTTTGTTAGAGTTTAAGATGAAAAATGAGGATTAAAAAAGGGAGAGCAAAAACATTTCCCAAAAATTTCTCTTTACCTTGGCAGTACAAACTGCTACATTAGCAGGGAGCTGGGAAAACTGCTTCAACTCAAATACATCTCGCACTGCCCACCGGCTCAAGCGATTCTCAGCTTTGCTGGATCCAACCACATTCTGATTTGAATGAATATATGCCACTTCTTGAACACCATCTGATACATTAGGAGAAAGATATAACCAGTGGTGTTGGTTATTCCAAAACTCTGAAGGTACACAGTTGCAAGGAAGAAGGATATAGAAATTACAAAAAAAAAAGTTTTACATTATTATTTGATTTTTATGATTTTGCTCAGCACGAAGTTTCTCAGATCTATGAAGTTAACAACAATTATTAGATTTATCCAAAATTTATTGAGACAGTTTAATACTGCTTCCATTTCAGTGTGTTTTTTTTCAGATGGACAAAGTTTCAAAGCATCTGTGATTTAATGGCTGCTGTATTAATGTTTAAAGTTAAGCCTTTAATAGAATCAAAACTTCATGGTATTTCAAACTCCCATATCATGCAATTTTTCTCATGTATGTAAGTTTTTATTTAACAGCCCTGTCAAGACTTTTGTTTCACAGTTCAAATATTTAGATTTGTGAATTCTTACTAAATGTTCAGTCTTAGCACCTTTCAGTAGACAGTAAGCATTTAGCAAAATATTACAAAGCAGCCCATCACACCAGAAGACAGGAAAGTAGAGCTAATAGGTAAAGAGAGATACAGAAAGACATTACTGAATAACCTAACTGATAAATTAAACATATGTTACTATATCAGCTGAAATAAAATAAAAAAAAATTGAAATGACAAGTTACCTAAGTATCTGTCCATTGATTCCACATTTTGGTCCTGATGTTCAAATCCAGTTTTACTTGCAGAAGTTCTACACACAGCATAACTGCTAGACTTCACTTGTGCAGAGGTATCCTGAATAGAAGAAAGCATTTTAGAGTCAAACTGAACTCTGCGTCTCTGGCTTTTATACTTTTGCTTTCTGGCATCAATTTTTTTAACTGGTAAGTTATCTTCAGAGGATGTAAATTCATCTGCATTCTGAGGAGCACTTTCCTTTTCTTTCCTATTGGGCTTCTTCGCTCGTAGCAGAGATTTGGAAATGTTACCTAGTCCATTGTTAAGGGCATGTCTTTCTTTCCATTTCAGAAAACTGGAAGTTCTTAACTTTGATTCAGAATTATGGGAAATTTCAATATCATCAGATTCATCACTTATGTCACTTGCTCCTTTCAATTTTCTTGTGCTGTTCTTGACGTCTTCCAAAGACATGCCTCTGCTGAAATTTGACTCGGTCCCATGGGATCCAAATTTCCTGCTGTCTTCCTTAAATATAAATTCATCTTTTTCTTGTGCTAACTCTTCACAGTTTTCAGATGTTGACTTGTATTTTTCAATGTTTTTAGTAAGCATTGGTTGCTGGCATGGAACTTGGGTAGGAAAGATGAAATCATCAAGCTCTTCAGAACTGCTTTCAGTTTCCATGACTATGTCACTTTGCTTTGAAATGCTTTGATCCTCACTTTCTTCATCCCCTTCCTCCTCAGAGTCTGATACAACAAGCCAGTCTGTACTATGCATATCTTGCTTACCAGTTCCATCTGGTGACCAAGCAGCTTCCCCATGCTCCAAAACAGGCACATGGCTTTGACATTTGTGAAAATCACTCTGCTTGTTATTTACATTTGTTCTTAGAGTATCATCAGAACTTGGATCAGGAGAGTCATAATTATTATCCCTTTCTTTGGTAGTTTCAATTTCTCCCTGTAACAACTCAGAGAATCCACACTGCATTAAGGAAAGCTGTCCCTTCGTTACCATTAAATTACTTGCATTGCAAGGCTTCCTTCTGTCACGTTTTTTCACGGAAGTTTCCTGAATATCATCACCACTAAAGTCATCACATAGATTTGTTTCTTCTCTTGTTACTTGTGCCCGAATGCTGTGGGGATCTCCATCTTCTTTACAGTCTGGTTGTTCATACTAAAAAGAAAAATAAGTTACAGTGAAGGTATTTAAAACATAAGTAGTACATGGAACACAATTCAAAAGCAGTGTAAAAAAAGCAGATTTTCACTATGTTACTCAATCAAAAAATATACCAAACAGTTTTGCAATACACAAATCAAAAGCAAATACAAAACAAATTATAAAGAGAAATTATATCAAAGTCTTTGGCAGAACAACAACAATAATGAAAAATACTATGTATTTGAGACAACATACGCTTCACACTGCTAAAACAACCTATGACTTCATCATCCACACCCATATTTTTCTAGTTCAGAAAATCTGGAAGTTAGTCTTCCAGAGGCAGTTAGAAAAGTGACTTCATGATTCAAACCTTAATACTGTGTAATGACATTCATAAAAAAAAAAGTAATCTCCCAGCAGTGGCCAATCTCCTTGTATATGGAGGCTAACACCTATGAGTACAATAACATTTTGCTTTAGAATTAGTTGAGGCCTACTGTAATCAAATGAAAATTATGCCCAGGCAACCTTAAAATGTTCCGAAGTTACAGAATTCCAGTATACAGCTGCAAAACTGTACTACTGAGACAAAAACTATGACAGTATGTAAATGGAAAGCCAGAAGAATAAATACTAAAATTTTGTACAAGAAGTTTTAAAATTAATATATTAATCCTGATATCAGCCTGCTTATCAAAAAGCATTTAATGTAAGCTAAAAATGTTACTGTTTGTCACTAAGTCGAATGAGAGACCAAGACCATACAGTGATGTATTAGCAATTTGAGGTTATGACTAATGTGAAGTCAACCTGATTTAAATTAATACTGACATTTACCCACAGAAATGTCCAAAAAGCATAAGGGACAGTGGCTAAGTTTTAGTACCATTCTGTGTGATCTAACCTAACAATATTTTCACATTTAGAAGCCATATTATAGACCTAACTGTTTGTTTCCCAAATCACCTGAACACAGTGTTCAGTGAAAAACATGCATAAAAATGATCCTGTTAAACCCAACCTTTTCAGGAAAAAAAAAATAATCCTTTTTCCAGAAGAAAACAGTTATATACATTATTTAAAGAGAAAAGGAAAAAAAAAAAAGCCAGCATTGAACAGATCGCTGATTTGGTGGAAAACATGGATTAGATCAACTAAATAGCCCATGTCTTCCACAGAGGCTCACAACACATGAAGCAAGCTTTTAATCCTATACATCTTCCACAATGCCCTAACCAAAATCTTCTAAACAACATTAGGTGTCAGACTCTCAATTGACTTCTTGATCAGAAAGCTGTCATATTATATCATGTCATGTCATAGGGCTGTCACTCTTAAGACACTACAGAGCAAAGCTTCAGTAAACAATATTGCTCTGTAATAACAGCATGTTAGTAATACCTTAATTCAGACTGAGCATATCCAGGAGTTGTAAAGGTTATAGAATACAATATTACCAATATCCAGAGTATTCAATTTTAAATACAGAAATACAGACAGCATGACATTATCTAATGTTTTACAATATGTAAAACTAGGGGTAAGCAGACAATAAAACACAGTAAGTGCAATGTAGTGTAAAAGCATTAGCAGCCTAACAAGACTGTTCACATTTGTCACAGTAGTATCAGGAACTAGAGGGACTGTCACGCTCTGGTCATAGTCTACAAAGACACCTCACCTTTTCTGAGCTGCATGGAGGAGTCTCTTCCTTTAGCCATGTAGTTGCTGTCATGACTCCTGCTTCTACTCGCCCTTCCCTCTAAAACAATCAAGAACGTACATAATAAAAACTGTATCTGTTCAAGTTAACAAAGACAAGCCCAGAAAAAAGAAAAAATAGTCTTGCTTTCTTTCTAGAGTTGTAAAGCATCAGAATTACAACCAGCAAAGTCCAGACTAAGACTTACACTTTGACAATACACTTACTGCTCTTTGATCTAATACATAACCTGCAGGAGAAGTAACATACTGCATAAATTGGGAGCATATATGTCTACACTGTTTCAAAAATCTAAAACTTTTTTCCAAAGCAGAATACCTGCTACAATGTTCATATTACATGCTATGTTTTAATTTAATTTGGAGAAGTTTTGAGCTTAGTATCCTCAAAGTACGTGTTCTTATACCACACGACTCTTTTGGCTATGATACCTTTATACCACTGTATCCCATTATCCAGCCTCTTTCCAGCACAGGTAAAATAACAAAATAAAGGGAAGGACGGAAAAAAAGCACTAGAATAAAGCTGCAGTAAATTCCAAGATGCAGGTTAGCTGCAGTAAACATGCTGGATAGAAAAAGATATGATACTGCATATACTTAAAATCAGTTTGCACTATACATTATGGAATTGGATCAACAGTCTTCCTAGACTTACTATGAAATGAATCAAAATACGAAGCCTCATTTTTTTATTTCCATTCTGTAACATTTTTAAATACAGCATTATAAAACACATTTTATTAAACAGTTTTTGACATCTCAAAATGTACTACAAAAAGGTTACTATGATGATAAAAATATTTTTATGATCAGAATTCTAGCTTAAAAGGTCACTCTGAGCTGTTGATGAATAAAATGCGTCTGTGCACAAAGTTGATAAAACATCACAAAAATAAGTTACAGCATTTTTTATTAGGAAAATAAATATATTAGGAAGCTTTTGAAAATCATAATCTAAAAATTTCCATTTTTCTGTTTGATTTAAGGAAATGTATCTGGTCTAAACCAGAGTGAGAAATTAGCATGGCTATTTCATTTAACACACTGAATAGACAGGTACTGTTATAAAACAGAATGGTGAAACTTAAAGTGTTTCTATTCAAAATTATGACAAAGTTATCTCACAAGGAAAGGAAAAATGTAAAACTAATATGCAGAAGTAAAAGGGTAGGACTTCACACCTCCAGGATGTCTTTGGTAAGACAGGACCCATGAGTCCTAAGTTTGAAAAGGTTATGGATCCCAAAAAGCTCTCCTTGATGTTCCTTTGATCCTTGCACTGCCTCGAAATACCGCTTGGCATTTTCACTTCCAACGACTGCACAATGAAGTTGCTAAAACAGAACAACAAAAAAGATTTCAGAAGTTTTGCTCCAACAACATGTCAGAATTTCCTGGCACCCACATTATATACACAGCTCTAGCTGGAGCTGGCAGAAGTTCCTAAGGGAGGATATTTTGTTTTGATTTCCCTGGCAGATACTGGTGTAATAGATTGTGGTATAACATGATATAACAAGTATAAAAATGTTTGGATTTACTGAATAAAAAATTAAAAATGTTTCAAGTCTTTCATTTCATTGTTTTCTAATATCAGACAGCTACTATACACAATACTGACACTCCTCTGTATCTTGACAGCTCATCTTCGCTCAATACTAAATTCTTATTATTTTCTCATAGCCCATTTCACTGTATGCTTACTTGATAAGGACTTAACACAGCCACAAGACTACTCTTACCAATCTCTGAATATTTTAATTATCATGCACTCTTGCTAAGTAGACTGAACAGAAGTGACTTAATCCTCCAGGTGAAAAGGAAAGACGAACAAATAGTTTGTCAGGCAGAATTAAAACATTTTTGAAGTCAGGCAGAATTAGCTGCATTCCAATGACTGTAAATTTTCAGTATTTATATAATTGGTCTTTCTTGAAATTATGCATGGTATTTACAGAAGTATACTTCAGGATACATATGTAACTTATTCAGGTTTCTATTATGTTAGATTTCAATTTTATTTACATCAGATTCTTCAGTTGCATATGACTAGGTCAGACAACCAAACACCACTACCAAAAAAAAAAACCAACTAGCAATTTTAAGATCAAATACATCCGTCAGCAAGAATACACTTGCAAACAAAGCTTTTTCACGTAAATTCACTTCATTTAAAGGATGGATGAAAACATTTAGCTCTCTGACAACACCTTTGTATAGTTCATCAAAAGCCACACATCCACACGTACTCATGCCTTTCACGGTGTTATACATGCCTTTTGAAAATCCAAACAGACAATATCCAGGTCTTCTTTATCTATATGATCACTAACTCCAAAGACCACTGTGAAGCATGAATCCCCTTCTTCAGGATTTTAGTGAACACTGTTGTAATCTGTTATTGCTCATTTTGTTAACCTTTCTGAGACGTCCCCTACTGATACTTGCTGTTGAAACAAATCCTCAGGAGTACTTTGCACAAGAGAAATTTTGGAACAGGATATTCTCTAAGCTTTTCCATGAATGTAGAAATAAAGAATAAATCAAGCAGGTTTTTTTTCAATGACCGTTCCTTTAAACTTTGCTAAAGTAATGCTCACATAGCAGTACAATTCATGCTCCCAATGTGTTCAAAAACTAAATTAGCTTTTATTTTTTTAGACCGTTATACCTCAAAAATCAGTTTTGGACTTACCGTGTTTTATGTTTAACTTCTCTCATTAGTATAGGATTTCAACTATTAATACAATAACTTCTTCGTTCTGAACTTTTAATACAGAGCCTCTGAAAATTGCCCAATTATCTGTGAGCAGTTCAGTCCATCACCTATTTTTTTAATTTCTTCCTAAAAAGTTTCTTCTTTTTTTGTTTAGATCATCTTGTCAAAATTAAACAGAAGTCTAATTGCTTTTTTACTTCTACAAAACATGGAATTTAAGTGAGATAAAGTCACTGTTACACTTTTGAAAGTAGTATTTTAAAGCAAGCCACACATATCACTAAGAGCAGCTCAAGATTTGATCTTCCAGCTGTGGGTTTTCTGACTATCTGCTCTGTGAAATCAGATTATCTTAGAACTTCATTCTTATTTGTCACCTACTTACATATTAAGAGGATAATGACAGTCTGTATACTACTGCACTTCCCACCCAGTCTCTAACCTCCTCCTTGTATATACCCCAGCTACAAGAAGATGCTTGTCACAGAACACTCATTACCAAATTTTTCCTATTTATAGCCAAAAATTTGCATTCCTCAAGTTTCATAAAGCTTTCTTTAATATAAAGTATCACTTGCCCACTGAGGCCACCTACTTAGTCTTTTCTATGCAATGCATTCTTCAAAACAACTGTGTCTCACCAATTTTCTTCCTTTCTCCAAGTTTATATGCCTGTAGTATCTTAATTTAAAATCAATCATCTTATTTCTTAACTTGCAACTCTTGCTGAGAAAAACATGTCCATATTTAATCTAGTTTCTTATTATTCTGCAGCCTGCTCTCTGTTGTTCATGTTCAAATCTGCATATTTTTTGTTTTAATTCTGATCTCATCAGGAAACAGTTGCCATATTATGTGTTCCTCAAGTCACACACTTAGGTTTACTCACTTAAGATTGGGAAAAACAAACAATGCAAGCAGAAAAATTTAGAGAGGGCAAGCGTTTCAGGTTGAGTATTCTGGCAAGCAACATTACTTCATATCTTTTTAACAGCAGAAACTACAAACTGTTTTCCCCTCCTTTTATAAGGAAGTTTTCACAGGCCAGAGAATTGCAATGCCTTCTTGCTTTTCTTCTATAGCACTAGCAAGACTTTCGCTCTACCTTCTCCCACCTTCCATAAGAAAAAGCTGCCTGAATCAAACTGTTGCAGGTACTAACTACAACTCTCACAGATATATTTTATCTGTGTAAAATATGTAAAAATACAAGTTTTTAAATAAAAGAGTTCTCTTCTCTGTATAACCTTATTAACGTATATTGCATAATTAAACTATCAAAAGTTACAAAAAAACCCCTTAGAATACAAATGTAATTCTGTTTGTTCTTTGACAATTGCTAAATGGTGTATCTCTGCTTATAAAGTTAAAGGTAATAGCATATATCATACAATCAAGGTGAACTTTGATTTTGCTATAGGCTACAATAGCTTTCAGTCATTGAAACCACTAAAAAGAACTCCCCATTTAAATAGTTTGTGAGCTTTACCTGTTTATAAACTTGTCGCAAGTACATCATCTCCTCCACAGTTCCCAAGGATATCAGTCTAAACACTTTAACAGGTTTGAACTGGCCAATCCTATAAGCTCTGCAAGGACAGCAATACATTAAAAAATGGTTTTTACCAGTAAAAAAAAAGATAAGAGAGTGCTCTTAGAGGTAGTAAAATAAATAAAAGCATTTTGATAAAACAAGAGTACTCTAAAAGATTTATGAGTTGGTTGTAGGTTTTTTTTGTGGCGAGGGCTTTTTTGGTTGGTTTGGTTTTTCTTGTTTTTTACTTTTCCAAATTTTCCTCAGTATTTCATTCCCTTTTCCTTTACCCTTAGTTTTCCATGTTTCTTCCCAGGCCTATCCAGTTAAAAAAAACACCTTTCTCCTCAATTTGAATCACAAGGTCTGTCTCCCATCTCTCTTGAAAACATATCTTCCACTACATTTTCTCAGTGGTTTTTTTGTTGGGTTTTTTTTTCCCTGTCTACATCTGCTCTTGCACAAGACATTATCCTATTTGCATTATGTACGAGTTAGATCATGGATTACTTGGGGCAGTCTGTTCTTTATTGACTTTTTAAAGCACTTCACAAGTCACAACATCTTTATAAAAACAGCTAATGAACTTGCAGTTTTTTATCTAAACGGTAAATGCTTAGAATTTTTCCTTTAAGGATTCTGGAATTCAAAACTTCACTTGAACTAGGGTCAACTACAACCGATTCTGTCCTGACAGACAAAGGAAAAATGCCATGCAGCTAGACACACTGATGTTTCAGAGAACAGAAGTTACAGTAACTATGGCTTTTTTTTTTTTTAAATGACCCCACCATAACAGTGCCACAAAAATTGGAAAATAAGTAGTAAAAATCAGGACTAAAAAATAAGAACACCAAAGCTAAAAACCATTTGGCTGGACATTTCTTACTGTCATGTGGACAAGTCAGATTATGTAAAAAATTTCTTAAGCCGAGGGAAATTTTAGTTGGACAACCAGATGACAGAATCCAAGCAAAAGAAGAGTACAACATGGATCAGATTCTGTATTTTGAGAGTGTACCTGTCAATAGCTTGAAGATCATTTGCTGGGTTCCACGTAGGATCAAAAACTATAACAACATTGGCACCAACAAAATTAAGACCCAGTCCACCAGCCCTAAAACATAAAATAAAAAAAAAATCAGAACTATTTGACACTAAGAAAGACAGAACAAACTTTTTTTTTCAGTGTATTGGATCCATATTGGCAACATAAAAAAGCACAACAGAAATACTGAAAATGGGGTACACTAACTGTGGTATTAATAACCACCAAGTACTTAAATAAGCACTGTTATAAAATGCAGTCTTCTCCCTTCAGTAGCAAGAAGGTTACAAACTATGACTAGCTGAGTCATAACGAGCTGCTATCACCTTGCTACAGTAAGAGTCCCTGATCGCTACTTCATATCCACTAAGCCCTCCACAGGCCAAGTCCCTCAATGATTATACTGAAATTCATAACCACTTCTATGCCAATTAACATTACAGAAGCAGGAAAACTACAGCTTAAAGAGTCTGTGTAACATTTTACTTCCTTTAATTCCAGTACATAGTTTTGACAATGATGCTATACAGCTTCCAATAAAACGGTCACAGTCTAGGGTAAGTCACATCTATGAGAATTAACAACTGTCACAAGTGTATTTGTAGAGTATATGTCAACTGTTACAAATATAGTTGGCCACACAGCTGCATATAAGCAATACTCGTACTGGTCATTACATGGAAAAAAATCACTGTCAGAAAACTGTCTGCTGAGGGGGTTAGTACTCACAGTGGTACCAGTTACATCATCTTAATACATTCAACAGCTGTAGTGTGCTTTCAGGTAAAGCCTGCACGCCAGTAAAGAATTTGGAGCATATGCCTAACCTAAGGTAGCTAACTAATGTCCTGCTGAATCCAACAAAACTGCTCAGTTACTGGAGTCTGGTATGTACACAGCTAAATGATTTGATAGGAACAAAAGTGAACAAAATTCCACTTCTCATCCATCTGCAACACAAGCAAATACTGAAAATTCTTTAACTGGCTCAACCAATATTCCATGAAAAAGACAAAAGTTCCTATACAAGCCTATGCTAAATACTTTTATTAATTTAACTATTAAAACAATTCTTCACATTGACATAGGCAGCACTAATTATCAAATGTGTTTTTTTCCTGAATGAAGTACCACAAAATTGAAAAAGTCAATTTCATGTAATTCACCAAGCACCTGGTTTTAACAGATTACTTTATATTACACTTGTTTAAAGCAGTGGGAAAGGTAAGAATTTCCAGGTATAAAAATGAACAGACAGAAACCAAAATCTTACAGAGCCCCACCACTTCTCAGTCTTCATGGAATCCCTGTCAATATAAATACAGTTGTGGCCTCTTCCTTCCAGGTGTGGTGTGGTGTTGGGTTAGTTAAATCTGGAAAGGCAGAGGATGTGGGATCCTGCCAATATTAACAGAGGTTTCCGGAGGATGAGTGTTCTCAAAGTTTGAAATGCTGAATAAAAATCTTTGTATTTTTCAGAGTACCTTACTGTATTTTGGAATTCTGGTGTATTTCTTTTTAGTGAGGACAGAATGCAGCCTCTCATCTTACCAAACCAACCCTGCAGTCAGACTGAAACACAAGTCAACATCTTTTTTTCCAAATGCTTTCTCATAAAAAATTGCAATATTTGGAACTGAAATATGAATTAAACCTCAGTGCAAAGCCTTACTGCAAGTAAAACAGACTGACTATAAAAATTAACTAAACAGGATACTTAGCTTTATAAAGATTTTAGCTTTCAATACTTTTTAGGTATGCCACAAAAATTCAGAGACTCCAAAACAGAAAAAGAATGGCTTCTATGTCCTTCATGGACAGAATGACTGCAGTAGTTAGTTTGTGCATTGTAAAAAACATCTTCAATTTTAAATGGCTTTTTAACTAGCTGTTAATCATTACTGCAAGATGGTCCATGCAAGTTACCATAATATGGCTCAAATGAAGAGCCGTGTATGAACGGTCTCATAACTGTTTTCAAAAGAGCATCTTATTTAAAACTGCACACTATGTTAAATAAATGGCTTGGTTTATATCCTGTCACTGACAACTTAATACATCAGTGTTCAGAACTTACAAAACAGTATCACATCAGGAAAGTTTCCATAAAAGCTTTGACTACATAATTCTATTTACCAAGTTAAGTTTTTTACAGTTTGTAAGTTCTCCGTTTCAGTGAGATCTTGTGGCTGAGAGTTCTTTGAATGTGATTACATGCACATTAAAAATTATTTGCAATATAGGTGCAAAAAATTCATGTCAAATGAAGCCCTGTAAGAGTGAAAAGTAATCGACAGCAGCCCAGCAATGGACAGTAACTGAGAATCCTGCAGGTAGAATGGAAGTGCATACTGCAAACTTTCATAATAAAAACTGTCTATACGTTTCTGTAACAATCAACTCTTTATCATCTCCACATAATAAAAAATACTGACAAGCACAAACAGATTTTCATTCGTAATTATTCTGAAGCAATTAATCTAGAGAAAGACTAGCATGGAAAAAACAGAAACAGTGATTTAGTTTTAAGGTGGGAATACTTGCTGCTCTTATTTCTTCCAGAATACCACAATGGGACAGGACTGCATAGACTTCATTACTGTACATATACAGGTCCCCTTCTTCAGGCTAAGTAACATCAATGAAGTTGCAAGCTCTGCCATTCTCCTCTCAAGTTATAGCAACTCCAGCAATTATTTTGTTTCTAAGCATACCCAAAAATCCCCTTTTCTTCCAAATAATCATACATTTTCCCAGCAATACCAGCACAGCATTGAAGCATTCTGAAGCAGATTTTACTTTGTGAGCCTTAGAAGTTCCAGCAGAGGTATATCTGCTTCTCCATAGAGCTGAAGGCTGAAACCCTTAATCTATATCTAATGGTTTGATGGCATTTACAAGCTCCGATGAAATCAATTGTATTTTCTCTGAACACCCATAAAATATATTTATCCATATAGCTATATTAGCCATAGCTATTGATAAAAGCATTATGGACAGCTATACGAGTATGTTTGATACTAGCATTAACTGCAAGACTTGAGGTCAAGCTATATAGACAGATTTTTTTTTTTTTACTTTATTGTTTAAGTCCCTATTTTTCAAAAAAACTCACCAATTAGAAACCAGCATTCCCAAATGTCTACGCGCTATATACATAGGCAATTCCAGGCAGAAACAGCATTTTGCTGATATTAAAGAAAAAAAGAAAAAAGGAATCTAAACCAGGAACATTGTACATTCAACAGTGAAGTCGTCACCACTGTCTGCAGTGTAATTTGCTAGTTTATAGATTGGTGCTTCTCATTTAAAGTTGTATGTTAACTTTACTAGTGGAATATAATGGCAGACTCAAGATCACTATGCAGGGAATTCATACTTTGCAGAATGCATTTCTGTGGCCAAAAGACTGCAAGTATTGTCAATGAAAATCAGCATTTGGCTCTCCAAGCAATGGGACCTTCAGAACTCATACAATTTGACTACACAGAACAGTTTGCCAAAGACTTTGCAAGAACGCACAAACAGAAGAGTATGACCCAATTCTGTCAACTTACTATGTGCTGAGAAATAAAGAATAGACTGTAAGTCCTAATACCTGAAATCTGAGTAAGAAGATGAATCTCTTGTAGAGTAGAACTGGGACAAATCACTTGCCAATTTCCAAAGAATTACAAAACTAAAGCTGCTTTCATCACTGTATATCAAGCAACCAAAAAGATCACTTCTTGTTGTCTGTGATAAACTACACAAAGAATTGCACCTCCTGTTCTGCTTCACAAACACTGGTTATGTTGACTGCAATTCCATCATTGTTCCTTCCATCCTCAGTAAGATGAGAAACACTAAAAACAACATAATCAAGACTTTCTCAAGCACCAGCAGCAGGCATGGAAAGCTGATCTGTCTCTCTGTATTCACAAGCTGTCATAACATAGAGGACAAAGCCCATCTCCGTTTACCTTCATTTTTACTTCTACATAAATTAATAGAAGAGAATTGAAAAGGTTGTGATTACACAGCCAGACCAATAGAAGCATAAACAACTAGTCTTTCCTAATGCTACAGGTACAGTAATTCCCTACTGTCTTCAGAAACAAGGAATAGGGACCCACGAAGATCTTAGGGAAGCTGATGGCCAGATTCCACAGTTAGCAGAGATTACAAACAAATATGCAAGACCAACACCACAAACCTCTTCACAACCCTGCCCACATGCACCAGACTATCTGAAGACAGTTCTGACATGCATTTGCCATAGTCTTTAAGATTATGCCTGACTTCTAATTAAAACATAGTAAGGGTCCTCCCATCTAACTACAACATGCACACTTCCAGTAAAGGAGGACTGGAGTGGCTACATAGGCAAGAACAGAATGTTTGCATGTTTCATCAAGTTTCACTGACTTTTCCTCTGGGCGGGAAAATTAAAGTTTCTCTTTGTTCCCTTTCTGCCCTTGCCTAGTAAAAAACTTCATCCAAGATGACACATGGAAATAACCACAACTAAAGAAAAAAATATAATATAAAGAACGGTCATCATAGTTTCATTAATTTTAGTTTACCATATTGTTCTTTTGAAAATGAATTCACTATCCATCATAAACTGGAAAACAGCTCTGATAGGTACATACATTTAAAAGACAGTGAAATACTTCAAGCAATCTTTAAAACAGATGTATGCTAATTAATATGGTAGATAAATTACAGTAACACCAAGAGATAATTTTTCAGCTCAGTACAGCATTTCATGTTTACATTCACTTGCTGTTCTGCTAGCACAGTATGAGAAATTGAGCCTGTCTACAATAAAATGAAAGCTTTCTGTAGATAATAACATAATAATAATAATGATGTTTTAAAACTGTTTCCTCATTTCTACAGCAACTGGAAATTTAAAGCCAGGATTTAGAAGACCCACTTGTTTCAGACCTTAGAAATCCTCATAAAGCAGAGGAGAGGGTAAACATCTCCAGGTGTTTTAAAAAGCTTCAGACCACAGCAGTGAGTCTATGTTTACTAACAGACAAGAGAAAAAGTCACATTCTCAAAAAAAGTAGTCCCTCACAAGGTCATCAAGCAAAAAATCAGAGTAACCTATTTATTAAACACTATGAAAGGCAGAATGAATCACACTACAAGTTAAATTTACTTACATTGTAGATACAAGACATATGTTAATTTCTTGAATGCTGTTGAACTCTCTTACGACTCTGATCCTATCTTCTGATTTTGTATTTCCATCAAGTCGTCGGTAATCTAGCCCAGAAGCCATACAGTATTGTTCTAGCACATCTAGCAACTGGGTAGAAAAATAGTAACAATAAAAAAGATTAAGTGCTTGCTATGATCTTTTTATTTAAAAAAATAAACACAGAGGTCGTGTTTCTCAAATATATTTTCGATAGACCAAGCACTGGAAATGAGAGTAAATAGTCACCATTTTGGTATCAAACATCCTTGATTCTCTTTAACTGTGATTCTACAGCACTCAAGGCGATAATAATGGTCTGCTGTGGTTTCACTCAATCTGTCCCACCTTTACGTGATGCAGAATCAGTTCAACCCAACAAGCAGGCAACAGAAACAGTTTCCTACCATCTTAGCAAGTTACTGGAAATACAGTAAATGAGTATCAGAGCCAGCACAAAGAAACATATTGGTATGCACAGAGCTCAGAGGGATGGAGTGAAAGGGACTGCAGTAACCAGCAATGTGGCCTTGAACACTGTGAAGCACAGCTTAAGGACACATAGCTTTTTACTGCTGCATCTAAATATTAAACTTGCAGTCCTCCTTAAAGCCATAAAATCATTAAATATTTAAGACTCCAAACTGTCATTTTCGCTGTAATTTTTTAATAGCTTTTAGTGCCATCATATTTAAGTAAAGAAAACCATACTATAGGTTGCACCATATCAGGTAACACATTACTCCCTAACAAGAATATCAAGGTGCAATTCTCCTAAAAGTGAAATGCACATTCATTCACCTCTTGCTCCAATTAAAGACTGGTTAAGTTCAAACTGGATGAATTTTTATCACTGCTGATAGTCAAAAGCCATTAGAACAGAGGAAATTTAACTACTTTCAGTTTCAACACAAAGGTTGTATGACACTTCAGCTGTACTTTGCTGTGACACTGCTCTAACAAGCTGAACTCTGTATGAGTTATCTACATCTGAGGTAATACAACAATTTAAAAAATGCTCAAAGGAAGGCAACAGAGTGTTACATTTGTTTTGCCAACACCATTTTTATCATGAGATAACATAAGGTTTCAATATGCTTCTGGAGTATGGCATCATTATTTCCCATAGTATGGAGAAAAAGGAAGTGTGGTTGACAGCTGTCACCTCAATGCTTTACACTTCAGAACTTACTGCTGCAGCTAAGTGATAAAAATCATATGGAGCTCACCTTTGTAGAAAAGGAAAAAAGAAGAACTTTATCCCTGTGTTTTTGGAAGTGATTTAAAAGCTGCTGAAGGACCTGTGAACCAACCACAGAACAAAAATGAAGAAATTTTATCTACAGGTCATCTCACACACACTTACTTGTGTTTTCAACCTTTAAACAGGCTATACTGTAATTGTTTGCAAGGCCAAACAGAGGCATAACAAAAACCATTACTAACATAAGTGTACCAAAGATAATGAATGAAGATGCTGGAATGCATTTTTCAATGATCTACATCGAAATCCTGCTGTAAGAATGTAATTATACCACTAATAGTTAAACTCAGAAGCTATTTCTGTCAGTGTGTAGACTGCAACAAAATGTTACTTATGCGCTAGCTCAGCTTGTCAGTTTTTGCATTTGAGAAATGCACACAGTTCCCCTGAAAACTGTTTAAGTTTTCTGTGCCACATCTGAGTTTAGAACTTCTTGGAACTTGTCTTCTTAAAATAATCAGTGAGATGTATGCCCCTCCTTGCTCCCACTCTTGTCTGTTGCTCTGTTTACAGTAGGATCCAGCTTCCCAGACTCTGCACAGACCTTAAAATGCCAATAATTCACCTACACACAATGTTCTTCTGGTGGGGAAGCAAATAATCCACAGTCTTGTGCATAACAGTGATACTGTTATTTTCAAAAGAAGCATGTCCACATCTGGCAATGGCAGCTCCAGAGTATCACAGAAGTGATACACAAAAGGGAAAGAGGAAGTTTGTTACATGCTTGTATCTTTCTCCTACTGGGCAATAAATATTTGAAAAACTGTATTTATTCAGTGATAAATACATGAAGCGTTAATCAACACTCATTTCACTAAAAACATAATAAATTTTTGACAACCAAATAGTGATGTATATTTATATTAATTTTACATTTCTAGATAATATCTAGAATAAAAATAGTAACTGCACATCCCTTACAAGCCCTTTTGTATATGTTTGCCAGGCAGTTACAAGTGAAAACAAAGTACAAACAAGATTGTTTTTATACAACAAAACCAGGCAAAAACTTAGAAACCAGGACTTATCTCACTGGGGAAAAAAAAAAAATCACATCAGGTAATTCAACAAGCACTAGATTACTTACATTTGCATTTTATTTAGCCAAATTAAGAAAAATAAATGGAAGAAAAAACAGTGACATGCTTTTAAAATAGAAGGGATTTTGCTACTGTATTATTGTTTTATTATATTTATTGTATTGTTGAAGTACAGGTCAAATAATGAATTTCCTATAGGAGAATACACAAACAAATCCACCCAGTTTGTTTAAATAACATGGATCACTGTCATGGCCATTGGGATTTTAGGTGTTCTGGAGTAAAGCACAGCTCTGATGAACAGAGAAAAGTAGAATGGTTTTGCACCAAAAAAACCCCCAAAACTCTACGTTTGCATACTAGAATATTATCCTAAGTGCTGTTAATCTGAAAAAGAAATACTTGATCATACTCAAGCAAAAGTAACACACTCTTTGTAAGAGTTCACATGGATTTAAATGCATATCTCACCATTTCTACATATTGTGAGTTGCCCGACTGATGAAACTTTACCTCTCACTTTTGAGAATACCTTGTTTGTATACAGATGTCTAAGCTACCCTACAGTGTTTTTAAGCCTTCAAAACCATGCCTGTCTGAGTTAGGGTTATGTTTAATGGCAGATGTTACTATTATTTGCAAGGTGCTCCAACAGACTTCCATTTCCCTACTGAAATACCGATAATATGCCAGGCAAAAATAAATAATTCAATTCAACATAGTTATTCTTAAGAGATTTATATTAAGAACAGAATTCCAAAACTCCACCAGAGGATGTCTGTGGAAACCTAACATGTGTAGTTTAAAAAAAAAAAGTTATTTCAAGTGCCCAGACACTGCCTTTTCACTTATGAAGTCTCTCTGAGCCAGAATTTTAACAGAACTGTAGAAATAATCAGACACAGTAGTAATGATTATTACTGCAGCCTGTTAAAACTACTCTCATTCATCATACTGCTTTTCCAAGCAGTCCCTGATACTTCTGTGCGGACAATGTGCAATCTTTGTGTTTCAAAAGTAATGGAATCACTTGTCCTTACACTTTGCAGGTCCTCTGTCTTCCTTAATGGTAGAAAAACGGTGGTTTCCAAACAAGGCAGCACACTCCTATTTCAATTTTCACAAATTCAACTATTTCAAGTTAAAATTCTAGGGATGAAATTCACCTTGAAATAGAAAGTATAAGCATAATCTTCTGTAAGCTGTGTGTTATGCAGTATGACTGACAGTGAAGGGTTAACACCACAAAAAAGCTCAGGCTTAGATCACATCACTGTGTATTACCCACCACCCACTGTATTGGAGTCATAGGTATACCATCAATGCTTGTACATGTACATTTGGATTATAAGGACTTTTTTCCAATGCTGTTGTTATAAACCTAAATTCAGAACAGAAAAACTGGGGTGGCACGCTGTAAATGCTACAGCGTGCAAGACAGAGATGACAGCCACCACAGCACAAGGAAGGACAGAAACATTAAATTGCCATTCTCTCACATTTACATTCAAGCAATTCTAGTTTTACTGATGGCAGTAAGCATATTCCATAGTACAAAAAGCTATGTTTTCCCATGTTTTCTCTCCGCTTGGCAAGAGAACAGAAGGTACTTTATGCAGGTATGTTAACCTTTTCGACTCTGCAAAAGTGTTACAACTGCCTGGCTAATCAACTTCATAGGCAAATCACAGCCCTTCTCCCCTGCCCTGAACAAATTTAAATAAATGCCACAAACTTTTCCTTTTAAAATATGCTCATCTACGAAAGAATAATCACCTGTGTCAAAATTTCTGGGTAGCCTATACTAAATTTCAATTTAAACAACTAAATTGTACCTATTCAGTCTACACTACCAGATGAAAGTTACAAAAGTATTTCAAATAGTTTCTAGAATTTATTTATAGAACAGAAGATGTAAAGCATTACAGTGGGACAAGGCCATTAAAAACATTTTACTATCATTTGCCTCATTTATTTCCAGATACACATGTTAAAATATATGAAACAGTTTTCAAGATCTAGTATCTGCTGACAGTAGTAACCTCTGATAACTTTCTGATGGTAAGGGGACCTTCTATATGAAATAGCTTCTGCATGACTTTGTTTACAGAGCATAAAACCCAAAGTCAACCCAAACAGCTTCTCTTTTAAAATTCAGAAGAGAAATTTTCCTCACAAGACAAACCTCCAACACAAATCAGCAGGGCAGCAGGGGGAAGCCACCACACCACCATACATATATGAACCAATTTCTGGCATCATAATTATTCTGAAGCCAAAATTAATGGACTTAACCACCTTATTTTTCAGTGATAGCTACTTGGTACACTACGTAAAACTCCTTCCAGACACAGAGATATCACCACACAATTCAGAATATTCTGTTTATACTAAGATGTATTTCACGAACTAACACAAAATTCAAGTTCCCCTAACAGAGAAAACAGACTTCCTCTCAAAGTTAGCAATTCTTTCAGTAATTTTTAGATAAATTCTGTCCAGTTTGTAATGGACTGAAATAGACACCACAGATTTCTAAAACAAAGCATCATATATATACAACCAGAGGTCATCAACAGTGGAAAAATATTCTGTTAAGTCTACTGGGCTGTCATAAATGCAGCATTTGAAAGTGCTTCTATTCTATAATTCATAAAATAAAGTAGAACTCCTCATAATAATACAAGATAATCAATTCTTATGTTGGCAGGAAAGAAGTTCCATATTGCTTTGTGTACAGAAGTACACTACTAGTGTAGCGTATAGTCTAATCTTTTTTAAAAGGTCAGAGTAATAGTGTCCTGTGACAGAATTTTTATCTCCATTTTTACTTCTATATAGCAATCTATATTGCACTTATCTCCCAGCTAGCAAATATACTGAATAAATGTTTTGCAATATAATTATTATTTCATAAATACAATACAAAAATACAAAAAAAAACCTCAAAAAAGTACACTCTGGTTGGTCTGCATAGTTTTTCACCCTCCAGTTACTCTCAGCTCAGAAACACTCCTAAGCCTAGTACTGTTTTCTTTTTAATTAGCTATATTAAACATTTTTCAGTTATTCATCCTGCTCCCCTCTGAAACTACAGAAAGTCAGTTTTTGAGGTAAGAGGTTTCATGGGTTTACACTTGGTTTTTTTGCTTAGCTTAGCATGGCTCCTATTTAGCTTCATTTGAAGGGTCCAAAGGGATAGAAAAGACAGTTAAGAACTCAGCATATCTTCACTAGTTCCACGCTACTCATGATTATAAAGGTCCTTCTCACATTCATCCTGACATTCTTTTCCAAGCTGGAAAGTTCCAGCCTACTTGGCTGCTTTTGTCCCACAGTACATCACCTTTGTGGCCCTTCTCCGACACTTTTTCTAAACCTTTTCAAGGTTCAACACAAACCTTTTGAGAGGAGAGACTGGAACTACCCACAATACTGAAGGTGTGCACAAACCATTAAGTCCATAATATTTTTTGTTTGCTCTGTTTTACTTTCCCAAATATTTCTGACTGCCACTGTGTGATGGTTTCATGGAACTATCTGTCATAGTATTAAGGTCATTTAGTCATCACTAAATACGTGAAGCTAACATCTTAGGATATCTTACCATCACACATCACTCTTATCCAGTCTTTGCCCAGAGGCATCCTGATCCATGACAAGAGATACCTACTGTGGTACCACCATCGTAAACAGAATGATTAAAACCCCACAACTATCAGCTGTACATTTTCTTACGTACATGTACTACAGCAGCAGATCTATTACAAATCTTATTTTTCATCTAAAGAATGGTTTACCTTCATTTTTCCACTGTATTTTGGATCTGAAATAGTTTCAAAGGCTGCATCTTTGCTTAACTGCACAAAATCTGGAAAACTGGAAAATACCTGGCTGCACACTCTTCTGATATGTGCTTCCTGGAAGAAAAGCAGAAAGTTTGAACAGGTGTAAAAAATTAGAGTTATGTTGGATACCAGTAAGCCATACAAGTCAGACAGGTTGAAACAAGCAACTCAAGCAGAGTTAGGTGGTTCTATTCAGTTCACTATAAAAGTACTGGATAAAACATCTGTTGTGCATTTTGGTTTGCTTCATTATAAAGGAGAGAGGATCTTGATCTGAAACCATGGATTCTAGTTACTCGAGTAAGAGTTGCCCAGAATTCCTTCTCCCAGGCAGAGACTGCAACAGGACTGACCGGAACTGTCACTCTCAAGAACCCTGTTGGCTTGAGGTCTGCATTATGCAACAGCTGCGTACCAGCATTTCTCTGGACCATCTGGCATGATAAGCCAATAGAGGAATTACATACTGTCCCACCACTATGACAAAAAAACCCCCAAACATTGGGGTGGGGGAGAGTGCAGGGGGAATGCATTTAAACTGTTCAAATGCACTTAAAACTGTTCAAAAGCCACATAAAGCTCTGTTGCTAGAATCTGGATAGCACTGAACTTTAACATGAACACACACTTTAAGTCTACCTTTGCCAAAGGAGCAGAAAAGATGTCCTCTCACCTAAGAGTAACACATGTCATGGATTTTAGTACTAAAGGCAAGAACTACTATAAAACATCAGTTTCTTCATTAGAATTTGGAGCAATTAATAATTATGTATGCTGCAAAAACCAGTAAGTCTCAAAATACTCATACATTGTTATTTCAGTGGCTATTTAAACTCTTAAATGTTATTCCAACAAAAACTACATACAGAAAAAAAAAAAAAAAAGAAAAAAGAAAAAACCACCACCAAACAAAAAAACCAGAAACACACACACACAAACACACCGGGAAACATTTGGGTATATACTGTGAATAAGGCCCTGGACACTAACAACAACATTTCCTAAAAACCAAAACTGCTTTAATGGAACAAACTTGCCAAAACTAGCAAGGATTTTCTCATTTCTATTCTGTTGTGGCTTTTGAGAAGTGGCAACATCCCTAAATCCTTTTGCTCATTCTTGGATATTAAGGATTACATGGAAGTATTTTTAAAAACTGCTGTTAGTGGGTCTTCTAGGTTACTTGCCACAGTAACAAAATCAACTGATACTGATCTCTCATTGAGAAATGTGCTTTAGTAGAAAATGCTCACTATTTAGAGACTCAGCTCTGAATACAGAGGACTAGAGTAAAAAAACCCTACATTCTTACTGCCTATTTATTTTTTTGCACAATGACATCCCTCTTACTTGTCATAAACAGAGCAGAAATGGCACTATTAGAAATCACTAAAAATTACTCTCACCCTAAACCTCTCCATTGTTTCTATAACCCTTATTTTGGGACATGCACTAAGTAAATGACCATACTGTTGTTCAGCGTCTCTATCTATAAGGGCTACATTCTGAACTACTGAATGGAAAAGGAATTTTGCAAGATATCTTAATTTCAGTTAGTTAAGACTTAAAAAGAAAGCCAATTAATTCATTCAAGTGTTTTAATCCTATTTTCCAGAAGTCCATTTTTTAGATACTTCTAAAACTAACCTGCTGCTTGCTAGTGTTGTCTGTCTGCAGCAGGGCAGCATGATTTGCGACCTTTTGTAGGATTGTCAAGTAACTGAAGCGCAGTGACTTAATTGTTTCACCATAAGCATTTACCTGCAAAGAAAAAAGAATGTTTATGCAAACAAATAATCCTGAAAATAAGAAATTATCTAAAATAAAATGCTACTTGTACAAGGTTAATGTATTAGTGATTCTAAATAGTACTATAATTGATCCCAAGGAAATCTATATTGTATTTTTAACAAAAATGCAGAAAGTTTTGTTTTTTCCTCAGCTTTATGATCCTATTAATCAAAAACATCTGAAAAACAGCTATGCTCATCGTTCACTCAACATTTCATACAGCATATCTACAGAAACTACGATAACCAAGATTTCCTCAGTAGACAAAAACCCAATAATTTTACAACTAATTTAAATGTAAATCAAAACAGAGCTTTTTGAACGACTTCTTATGCTACAATTGCTAACTGATCTAAAGCAAAAATGTATAGTTTTATAAACATCTCATGTAACATAATTCGAACAACTTCAAGCATTCTACAATGTAGCAGCAGCAACAGCATCAGCTATTTTTTCTGGTTATGGTTGGCCAATTTAGTTTTCCTTTCCCTTTTCAAGTTACTAAATTTCATGGTTAACTTTGGAATAGGACAGCCCATAACAGCACTTAAGTATCTGCAGGCCTGTCAACTGCCCTTTGTGAATCGTGTTCAACAACATTTTATTTTTTCTATAAAATTACAGGAAACAAAAACCTGCAAAGAACAAATGCTACTATCCACAGAATATTAAACAGGCCAATAGGGGGATTGTTTAAAATAAATATGCAGAATACTGAATAAGCTGTATCATTTGGTAAAAAATAAATAAATAAATAAAATAATCCACTATGCAAGAATTGAAACAGGCCAGAAAGAAAATAGGGAGAAGTAAGTATGAGACATATGCTTCTAAAGGTTTAAAAGACATGCTTAATCTGAGCCTAGTGAGTGATATAGGCAAAACAAATATGAAGCTAGACTAATCTAATGTTAAAGTCATCCAGAGAAGACAGAGGAAATCTGCAAAGCTGTTACTAGTGCAATACTTCTGCTTCTGCTCTATGGCTACTGTCACAGTTCTGCCTTCAATGCAGCAAAGCAAACTGCATGTTTAGTGGCACTGAAAGACACAACCCAACTGCAGTTGTAACACAAGCAAAGCCCAGTGTACTGGTTTCAGCTGGGATAGAGTTAATTTTCTTCTTTGTAGTTTGTGCAGTGCTTTGGTTTGGCCTGGGTCCAGGATGCCTCTGATTTGCAGCTTCTGCACAGACCACTTCAAGCACATGGAAGCAGCATGCCTGACACATACTGAGCATCCCAGCATAATACCTTTGCCAACATCAACTATATCACAGGTGCCCTTTACTTACTAATACAACAGATCCAGAATTTACTGCATAAATAACAACCACCTGCTCAGGGCATGCAAAGCAGCTTTGCTGTAATCCTAAAGTACCTAACACCATCATGCTTGTGATGCAGCCATCCATTTTTTCCAATAGGAATTTCCTGAACAGATGGCCTACGACTACACAGCCATTTCAATCAGCTCTTCAACTGCAGAAAGTCTCTCCAGAAAGCTAGAAAGACTATATTCTAAGATTCAAACAGTGCAAGTTCTTACTTTGTAACAACAGTTCTTCCTTTTACGGCCACTGTTGCAGCTACAGGGCTCTCCTGCTTGTAATATTAAGTTTACATCCTCTGTCTCTAGCACAGCCTGGTAGATTGCTTTCTGGAATTCCGTCAGAGAACAGTACACCATCTGCCAAAGACAGAACCCCAAAATCACAATTAAGTACAGCATACAAAAGAGCACTGCAACAACAAAAAAAACCCACATAAAACAATGAACATTGACAATAAAGTAGAAAATAGGAATATATTTGCTCAAATAGTTACAGGAAGTAATTCTAACACCAAATGAAAAAATGTGGATCTTGATACCAAAATAGCATGAAATTGTAGCCAAAAATGTACATATACTGATTTTATCCCCTCCCAAAATCCTACAAAGGAGTATCAATGTTAAGCTAAAAGAACCTGTTAAGTTTCTATAAATCTCACTATGGCTTTTATAGAGGTACAGGAGGAAGAGGAAAAATGAGAGAAATAAACAGGTAATTGTAATTATGGATTCCCCTCTGCCAATGGCTTAATTTGCCCTTTCTTTCCTCTTTTTAGGCACTAGCTGTTGTAGGGCGCTACCACAGGCAGGACAAACAGAATAAGCAATGAGAAGGCAAGGATCTACAGAGTACTATGGCCAAAACTCTTAGCCGTCTTCTTAGAGACCATGGGTGGCATCTCCCTGACATCTTTAGTCTTAGGCAGCAGGAGACAGAAATCCCAAGATCCTTCCTTAACTTAGGCTGCCCACACAGCAGCAGCACCATGCTGAGCTATAATAATACAGCAGTAACTTGAACATATACTCACATTAACAAGAGAATGAAAAGAATAAAACCTGCTAGATTTAGAACAGCGACTGACTGACGTTTGTGTTAATCTTTCCTTCAGAGGACAGTTTAGATGACATTATTATATGTCAAGAATGAAGAATAAATACCAAATTTTGAAAACAAAACTAGCTGCAAACTAACATATTTGTCTACTTAAAAGAAAAGTACAAATATATGTAATAAGAATTTATGATAACTCTTAGCTATAAAGTATTATCACTTTATATAATGTTTACAATAGCATGAGATAAACAGGATTACAGACCTATCAATCTGCTTTAGATTTAGGGGTTTCTTTTATTTAGAGAACGAAAATGAGGCAGTTAAACTAAAAGCATACTGTTCCATGCATGAAACATCAAGCTGCAAATTCAGAAGTGCTACATAGAATTTAAGAGATTTACGTATATTGCATTGGGTTTACACAGATCAGTACAAAAGTGCACATAAAATAGATGTGTAAATCACTAGTCAGAAGTCTAGCTGAGCATTTTCATGCTTGATTAACTCCATTTCAATATGCAATCATAGCAATTATGTGAACAATGCACGCTACTACTGCATGTGCATTTTTTCCAAGGCTCTGGATTCTTCTTCAGTTCGTAAGTCTATGGAAAAACCATGAACCACTACAGGCATGATGAAAGAGAGAAAACACAACAAAAACAAGAAAGAAGAAATATATTCATTAGCATCGCATTTGAAATGTGTAGGCACTCTTACTCTGTCTTCCTTTTTTGGCAACTGATCACTGATAAGCACTTTGGTACGCCTCAGAAACCAGCCAGACATTTTTCTTGCTAGCTCCACCATGGCCTTACGACCTGTTGCTAGCTCTCTTTTAGTTGCGGTGTGCCTCTGGCCATGCTCCACTGGATCAGAAAATTTCTTCTTGAAATGTACTCTGCTACCCAAAAGCCCTGGTACAGCCCTATTAAAAAACAAAAGGGGTGGGGGGTCTGTGAATGAATAACAGCATTTTCTTTACTCCAAGGCAGTCTATCCTTTTCCATTGATTAAAAGCATACCATACATTGTTTCTGGCTAACAGCAAGAGATCTTAAATTAACAATCACTAAAGAAATGAATAAAAACTGTGTACATAAATAGAAACATATACTACTTCCAGACACACCATTTTTTCATTTACTTTCTGTGACCCTCAGATGTTAAGAGATTCCCCTTAGGAAAAGGGCTGCCATCCCATCTCCAGAAAAATTAAAGCCCAGCAGACCAGTAGATGTCTCAAACACAGAACCTCTAAACTGCAAGGCTGCTACCGTTCAGGGGCCTAAATTGAAAGCTAAACAGTCATGTTTTCAATTTTTACTCTTTTTATTAAAATCAATTTATGCAGATATTACAGTTTACTAAATAAAATCTTAAGAAACCCAACAGCAAAAAGAATTTAGTAATCACCGGCAGCACTACAATTTACAACAATCTATTAATAATATCAGCATAGTTTTAATGAACCAGATGCAACACTAAGCTGTATTTCTTTCCCAGTATTTCAATTCAGTCTGTATATCCTCAATTCAAGGTATGTTTGCTTAGCTCCTCTTCTGTAAAGCACCCCCAGTAAGTCTCCTATGCTTAGAATTATAACTAGCCTTAGTTCTACCTCCTCATTTTAAGTTTTCCTGGACAAGACTGTTGCCTTGCAAATACTTGCACTTGTGCGTTTTGAAAAGCAGCAAAATATTATTACTTCAATCTTCCAAACAAGTCAGAATGACCTGCACATACTGGACATAGCATAGGCACAACTTTGGCTGGCAGAAGTTGTGTAATTATTCCTTATCTACTGTGCGGAGAACAGAAGAAGAAAAAAGAAAGCCCTTGGAAAAGAATGGTAAACATGGAGCAGGGGGGAGGGAGAGAAAGTAATCTTAATCGCTTCCCAAATTCCCCGAAGAAGCTAGTCAGGAGGAGCTCCAAATGTATTAAGTAACTGCACAATTCATACCAAGAGCGTACCTCCATAGTTACATTGGAAAAGCATACTTACATTCTCATAAAACATCGGGGTTTTTTGAGGGGGAAGAGTTGTGGTTTGTTGTTTTTTTTACACAGATAGGTCCATATCATCCAGCTCTGCACAGTTAATATATAGAGGTGAAAATATATAGAGAAAAAAATATTTCATTTACCAGTCCATAACACACCAAAGTTCCTTCATATTGTTTTGAAGAATGGTTCCAGTAAGACCTATGCGAACGCTGCATTTTAATGATTTCAGGGTTTGAGTTATCTGAGCCTTTGGATTCTTGATTTTATGTGCTTCATCCACTATCACAGCAGACCATTCTACACTGCAGATCAACAAGAAATATTGTATTAACTAAAACTACTTATCCAGTCATCTCACAAACACATAAAAAGATGTCAGCCACACAAGTAGCTGTGGTTATTATGAGACATTATTACTTTTTGATTTTCCTGTTTTACATTGTACTACATCACTCCATTTCTTCATATTCTGGTTTTTTTAGTAAACTGAATTGCCATAGCTGAATATAAAGGCTAAACTATATAGCAGTAGTTCATTTATTTGGCTAACTGTATCAAATGCTTTCTGTGAAGAAAGCAGCTTTCAACCTCTGGAGCAATCAATCCAGCACATCTCACCAGCACTAACTCTAAGTAGGACTTAGAAAAGTCAAATAAATCTTTGAAGATAAACTACTGAAACATGCTTAAGACAGGTATACTTCATTTTCCCAACAAAACCTATCCAGTGTAACTAGAAGCAGACTGAAGCATTTCAATCTCTGTTTTCCTACACGAAAGCATCACTCAGCTTCTTTGATATCTATCTACCAATATGGCAGAGGAGTTTCAATATTTTGTGGCTAGGAGGAATGCATTTAGAAGCAGGGATCTAAAGATACTTTGCAGCCAGTTATAACTTGGGAGGGTAGAATGACCCATACACTGTAATACTAATTTAAGTCATCATGTCCCTAGGAAGAGGTTTATTAACTTTAGGAGATTGCTTTATATATGTATGAATGAACAGTTCAAAACAAAATCATATCCACTTTGATGATACTTCAAGCTGCAAAAAGTTGAAACAGACATGTTTAGAAAGAAACCTCTCTCCTGAGAAGGCTGCGTTGTTGTGGCATTTTTGATGCCTGCTAAATACATTCACTTATATCCAAGTTCCTTACACTCCTAAAATCTGCTAATGATGGGAGCTTCTGAATGGATCCTAACAGTTGAGTATATGCTAGCTCCTTCAATTTAATCTCTCATTCTCTCATTATGCTGACTTACATGCATAACTGAGCCTGTGTATTCTTATTAGTGATAATTAACTTTTTAAGACCAGTTTTTAAGGCCAATCCATCATTCTAGCCAAGCAAGCCTCTTCCAGTGTGAAGACCATAGGCCCATCCAGTCACATGCTCTGCAGAAAGAGTTTAGTAAATATGTATGCTGAAGCAATATATTTGCAAGCAGTCACACAAGATCTACTCTGCACATGCACCTACTTCCTGATCATTGCCTATTCCATGACCAAGCCTGTAAAGTTCCTCAGAAAAACAAGAATTACAGTACTGCTAACACAAGTCCTTTAGTCTTCTATCTGCACTTCTTTTTCAGAACTGAGCACATAATAGAGATGGAGAACTGATTGTTTTGGTGATGGCTGCCCAGACCACTTGGATGCTCTCTGGGACCTGGACCTTTCTTGACACCTAAAATGACAAGATCTGCACATCCACTGACAACATCAGCTGCTAAAGGCAGGCTGCCGCTACTAGCTATTCACGCAACTTGTACCCTAATTCCAAGATGATGTAAGGGAAGAGGGCAGCTAGGATCAGATGAGAGGCTAAGTATGCCTGAACACAGCCAAAAGGCAGGCAAAACTCCTAGTTAAAAAATGCTGACAGCTATGGAGCAAATAAAGTAGGATTTCTAATACAATCTGCTGTCAGAAAACCTTGATTCTGCTAAGTCCATGAGGTATTTAAAACTATAGAGGCACACACCCCCTTTATATCTCAAAGTTTTTAGGCATCCAGAATTTCATCATGCTGGTGAAAAGTGCAAATAAGAAGGAAAATACCTTCTGAACAGGGTTTTTTTTCTCCTTACACTGTACTGAAAGATAGAAATATCTTCTGCATGTCTTTCAGCTACCACCAGTTTTCAGACAGGCAATTTCTGCATCTTTTAGAGAACACTTGAATG
Source organism: Falco cherrug (assembly GCF_023634085.1). Lineage (NCBI taxonomy): Eukaryota > Metazoa > Chordata > Aves > Falconiformes > Falconidae > Falco > Falco cherrug. Next base: position 45,530,151 of record NC_073720.1, on the reverse strand, counting down.
GGTTAACAGCAAAGACTAGCTTTATGAAACTACGCAACACTTACTTCTCCCAAGCATCCCACTACAAAGATAGTATAGGGTAAACTCAAAGGTAGTTAAATGGGATTTTCTTCTTCAGCACAGTTAAAGTAAATGCATTACACAGAAAGAATAAGTACTTGCAAAGAACAATGCGAAATTAGACAGTTAAAATGTGTGTAGAAAAATGCGTTAATATCATTACCTGTTAAATTCATCCAAATACAGGCGAAGTATCTCATATGTTGTAAGGGCAACTTCACATTTCCCTTGCTTGATGCGACTCAAGTCATCATCCTTTTTACTGCCATGTAAGACAGAGACCTTGAAGTATCCCCATGTGTCTAACTCATCCTTCCAGTTATAGAGCACTGAAAGAGGGGCTACTATGAGGAAAGTCTGAAAACCAACAGATGTTACAGCATTACTAGAAAAACTACAACATAATACTTTTGCAATAAGGAAAGTCAAAGTCTTGAGATTTATTTTACTGTTTTTACTGAACAATTTGAACTGTTCAATTTGTCACTTCAAAGTATAGCATGGAAATAATCTGAAGAGTCAACATAAATAAAAAAATAATCAGTTTACTCAGAGTATGCAAATATTACAGGAAATAATTTAATACTACAAAAAACCCAGATTATGACCTGAGTGAGTAGCACTAACAATTGCAACAAGACATGAGATACTATCATTTTGCTTTGTTACAGTATCTGTATACTATAAAGCATTTTACAAATGGAGAAAACAAAAGGATGAAGAGGATAAGCAGCTTCCCCCAACCCACCAGTCTAGTCATCACATGACTTCAAAACAGAAAGACCTGAAAAAGCTTTAAAACTTTAAGGCAGCTCATGCAACTCATTTAATATCATAGAATAATAAAATCGATAGAGGTGGGAAGGGACCTCAGGCAGATTCTAGTCCAACTTTCTGGTCAAAGCAGAGGAAACACTGAATTCAGACCAGGTCACTTAGGCCTTTCCCAACTCAGGTCAGAAGCATTCTGGCTTTTCCACATCAAGTACTTTCCCTTTACCTCTTACTCTCTGTATTTCCTCAGAAACCTGTACCCATTATTCACAGAGCTATAGCGGTATGACCCATTCTGCCAAACATTACAATTATTCCAATAAAATAAAAACAGCAATGGAAAACAGAAATTGCATGGGTCCTATGATGGGTAAAATTAAAATGATGTTTAGATTTCTTTCATTCACACAAACTTTTACATGTACCTTTATTTGTTGTAACTGCATTTGATTACCTGAATTATGAGTCAGACTTACTGCTGACATTATGACAGTCCTTCACAAAAATATGGGAGGTCACAAGAAAATTAGCAATTAATTTTCTAAATATATGCATTTGCCTTAATTATATAAATATCCTGTTAATATAGACACACATGGTTTTTGTACTTTAGAAACAATCACATGAAACTAATTTTTCTACTCACTGATACAGGTTTTGCAGAGTACTCTAGCCACAAATCTCATCCAGATATTTCCAAATGTTTTGTGTTAGTGCAGTCCAACAGTATTAGCAGATTAGACAATAACAGCTAGATAATGCACTATGACAGTCTGGAAAACTGAAGGCTTCCCTAACAGTACTAGGAAGGCCATGAAACCCCAACCTACCCAACTAGCTGAATTTTAAAAATATATATAAACCTTTAAAGCAAACAAGGAACTAATTCAAGTATTGCCTTTTACCACCAAAATCCATGAACTTGTATCACTAAAAGCTGTACCTTCTTGGGATTACACCTTGATTCTTTTTTCATTGTTCTCAGTAAAAATTCTGGCATATTATTTTCAATATCTTCACGTGTTCCTTTTTTGTGCAACACTGCAGCCAAAAACGAAATTACCTGAAGAAAGAAAACAATTCTCAATGATTATGTAAAAAAAAAAAAAAAAAAAAACCAGAACACAAACAAAAGACTGAGTTCCAATAAAAAGAAACACTTAAAACAAAGCCCAAGATGGAATTTAGTAAGGTGGTTTTGGGGAGCAATTGAGTTTTTTTGTTTGGGGTTTTTGTTTGTTTGTTTTAAATTGACCTGTTTTTAAAATGGGAACCCCTTCCCTTGGAGAATCCTGAATTCACGATAACAGCAATTAATTGTTCTATTTTTCTCTTTCATCCTCTAAATGGAAGAGTGCCCAAAATACAGAAGAGATTATAAGCCAAGAAACACTAGAGATGATGGATGCCTTGCAATTCTCCTCTATTTTCAGGACACCTGAAGTTTACATGAAAAACCAGAAGAAAGAGGTGTGTTGGTAAAAATCTAACCTCTAGGTATACATTTTCTGTACGTTCCTTTCCTTCTAATTCCTGTTAACATCAAAACTAGTTCTTTCTGTTGTGTTTGGGCTATATTCTCATATCTGCCTCAAACTGATCAAGGTGATTTCCCTCTGATTATGAGGACACACTTAATACACAACAGAAAGGACATACATCCCAGCATCAGCTATTCCAAGCTGCTCCCATAGTAATCCAAAACAGAAAGAAGGCACAGAGATAGCTGGCCAGAATATGCAAAACCATAAAATCCACTTGGGATAAATAGTATCCATGGGGCTAAGCAGCAGCAAGGACCAGATGCATCATCAGAGAGGTGCCCTTCTTTTGAAAACTCAACAGGCCTCCTTTACTCAGAGCAACTAGCTCCAGCTGCTTCCTTTTGTGGCTGCTACACAGCTGCTCATAGCAGCACAGAGATAAAGCTGTCAGCTAAAAATTTCCAAAAAAAACAGGACATTTCCATAGCTTTCTCCCTCTAATGATGGGGAGAAAACAGCCAGCCAAGAGTGCAGAAACCTGAGAAGCCCAAAGGTAGGTAGATGAGCAGAAGAGAGAGGAAAGCCACCACATATGGGGCTGCAAGGTGGGAAAGAGATGTGCAGAAGTAAAGAAACCAAAACATTTTTATACATAGTACTTTATATATACTAAGGCTAAGAGAAACTGCAAGTTCGCACATGCTGTTTGACTTTAATCCTTTTGATAATAAAAATAAAATTCAACTGAACATAAAATCTTCATGTGTCTTCCAGATTCTCCTTTTTTAGGAGGATTACACATCACAAATTAGTAGCAATAGCAAAGGCTGCAAAAGAGCAACTCTGCTGAGAAACCTTTGGCTCTTCCAGATAAAGCTGGAAGCAACCAAGAGGCCTTGATAGGAAATGAACTTACTGCAGTCATGTTAAGCAACACTATTTACTTGCCTTCATGTCAACTTCAGCTTGAAATAAGAGCGCCATAGAGTCAGGCCAATTTAAGCAAAAATCAGGACTACAAAGAACATTAAACGCAAACATTTTCTAGAAAAGTCTTCACCTCATAAACCATCCTATAATTCAGAAACAGTAAGGTTCAGGCAACTCACAAGCATAAGACAAGTCTTTTATAGGACTAAATCAGTTACTTGTTGTAGTTTAAATATTCTTTCATACATACTAATATTTTCTAAAGAAGTGAAAACCTCTTTCACTTCATATCCATTGAACTGCCTTACCCATACTGAACTTGAGCATAAATACTGTGTTTTATAAAAACCCCACAAGATATTCCTCAAAACCTCTACCCTTCTGTGAACTTGATGCTGTGATGAAAAGAAATAAACATCAGATGTGAATTCCACACAGGAACACACTGTAACTGTATGACAAACATGACTAGGTCACTACAGAATCAACTCTTGAGATTCAAAAGCTACAAGAAATGCAAGCAAGACAGCTCAATTCCACCACCACCACCCCCCAAGTTTACTACTATCTCATACAGATTATTTTTACAATACAAAGTCAGGTTGTTTGCAGTTCTGAGTAGAAACAAACTTCCATAACTACAGTGTTCTTAAACTTCCAGTGCCAAGAAACACAGCCAAGCATAGGCAAAACACTTCAGTTCTAATAAACATCTGTTTACAGATCAGCAGTGGCTATACAATCCATGATATCCTTTAAACCCTCTATCCAGAGAGAGGTTTTGGCAATTTAGTTTACTCATTCCACTTGCCAAGTTTGCTACAGAACAATACTTCTTTGCACTGAAGGGTGTCTGTCAACATTCTCCTAAATGGAAGGGCAATAGATGCTACAGCCAGTATTTTGCAGTGAAGGAATGAGCTTGCATTTGACATGTGAAGGGAGAAAGGAGAGGGGGACAAACACCAGCCACTATAGGATTCAAGCTGCTAACTTGAAATGAGACAGATGGAAGAGCATTTTCAAACATAAAACCACTCTAATTTAGTAAAATAAATACATCATTTGGGCCACACTGATTCAAAGCATAATGGAAAAATCCAGCTATACTTTGTCCTTTCATCAACTCAAGCTGTATTTCCAAAAGAGTGATACAAATAACGTGGAATATCTAAGCACTTTTTCCAGAGAAGGGAGTAAATGTGTCTGCTCCTTCTTCCCAGTACAGTCAATTATTTGTTTTCAGTAAAGAAGAAAGACACTTAAAGAGCTACAGTCGTATAAGGGTTGCAAGTACTTTTAGCATACTCCAATGCAAATTACTTTCATGATGCACAGGTAGCATTTCTCAAAGCAAATTAAACATAAAATGAATACTAACATTTTAACTACTGTAATCACCTATGCTTACACTAAAAGGGGCCACACCTCAGTTTTGTGGCCTGTCAGGAGTGAATCTTAAATCAGCAAGGACTCCTGGCTGTAAGTGCTGTCCTGGATGGCTGCATCCTGCCTCCTCCAGCTCCACAATAGCAAAGGGAGGTTAAGCTCCACAAGGTGGCTTTTCTTAAAAAAGTTACTTTTAATAAAGATTTACAACTTACAGAAAACAAAGTCAAAAAAATTATCTATTGTCTCACTGTAACAATCAAAAAGATACCTGTATTGTCTTTCCAAGACCCATATCATCTCCAAGAATACATCCCCTTTTATTAGCATAGTGTCCATACAGAAATTGGACTCCTTCCCTTTGATAATCACGCAGGTATCTGTTAATTGTATACGGGATAAAATCACCATTGTCAGATAATTTAAAAGTAACTGCAGGAGACAGAAGATTTCGGTCAGGAAAATAAGGCTTTTCCAGATCTCCATCATCACATATTAAGCTTTTTGAGGGTCCTCTACTGGCTTTGACTCTACAAAGTTTACTTATTAGTATTTTCCTTTCTTCAGACTCCAAGAATGACACGACAGCAAATGATTTTCCATTCTTGTCCTTTTCAATAGAGGATATTGTTCCTTCATGAAGTTTCCCATTTTCAAGATAAGGAGCAAGGCATTTTTCCCCAATCTGCCAATTACCTATTAAAAAAACAACACAAAAGCACAAACACACAATGATAAACTGGCCAGATGTACAAAGTATTTTATTTTGTCACACTAACAAAAATTGAGTATAAATTTATTTGACAAAATGCATACAATCCAAGATTAAAGGTGTTATTTAAGTTAGCACTAGAATCAGGATGCCAGTTACTGTTTAGAACCAAATCCTGAGCTACACATGAAATTATAGTTTGCTGAAACACTGCTATTCTATAAGTATCTAAAAGTCTATATGAAAAAATGTGATGTAAAAGCCAAATTCTGATACATTGTTACACAGTGGCTTCACACAGGTAAACACTAATATGCTGATGCCTGCAGGTTCAGTGTCCAATTAACAGACCATGTGACCTCATCAAAAAGGCCTTCTCTATTAGACACACTTCTGATCTACCTGAATTTAGCACCGCAGTGTTTGTAAATTGTTTAACTATAATCACACATGAAAACATCACCTTTCTCCTAACAAAGTCTGGAGCAGGTTAAAAAATAACAACACAACAAAAAACCCAAAACCAAAAAACCTACACCTTGTTTAGAAACAACAGAAGTGTATGTACTTTAGGAACACATAGTAGCGCTATCATTTGCATGTATTGTTCATAAAAGTGGCTTACTACTCAGTAAACTGCTTGCACAAGCTGTCAAGTCTGGAACTTAAAATCCGTCCCTCTGTGTGGTCTCACTATGGCCTTAATACAGTATATTGAATATTAACAGAGATGACTGACTGCTTCATTGTCAGCTCATTTTTACATTTCATGCATAAAGATTATTTTTAAATGGTATGAATGCTGCTACAGAGAAAGAGAAACTTAAGAACAGCAGTGTATCAAAGTCCAAAGAATCCACATTGTATTGACAACAAAAAACCCAACAAAATACCTCTATCAAAAAAAGCAAGGCCTTCACCTTCATAGTAAAAAGAGAAAGACCTCATAGGTAACTGCTGCACCAAAGTTTTCCAAATCTGAACTGAGGAAATGTTGTCTTTTTGAGTTTGTGGAAATAATTCCCAACTTTCCCCTGCTAAGCTGTCCCAAAACAAAGAAAGGGACACAAGATTAATTTTGGAACTTTCATTGTTTCTTGTCTATTTGTTGGAGTAAGTTCTGCTACTTCTGAGAAAGTCATTATTGGTAGCAGTGAGAGTCACCTAAGGTTTTTATGGTAAGGAGCAAATCAAAGAGAATCTTGCATCAGAGCAAGTATTCATACTTCATACCTATAATCAGTGGTAGTACACCTTTCAGGGCATATCAATCCAGTTACTTTTCAGAAGTAAGGAAAAAAAGAAAGAAAAAAAATTAAAAAAAGAGGAAGCCCCAAAGGCAAGGAACTCCACCTTCCTCCATTTTTATATCTCAGTGCAAAGAACTCACAGAAAATATCAGTTCTGCTGGCCAACTCCTGAGCTCCTGGAAGCGTATGCTCACAGGATTATTCTCACAATATATTAGTTAGATCAGTGATAATTATACATAATTTTAAAAAAAAATTAATTATATACACTAGAAGAAAACAAAGACATCCATGCAGCCCACTATTCTACAGCAGCAGTGGCCACAAGATGATAACAAAGGAACAATAAAAATAGCACAAGCACACAGAATACTGCTCTTTTAAGATTTTTCAGCCTTAAAGTATTTTTTAGCTACAGAGATTTCTGGCCCAAGTGTGGTTTGTCCGTTTAGCAAACCCTAGTGGACTCCTCTCTTTCAAGTATCTCCATTCCCTTCATCAACAGAAGCAGATTTCTTCCCATTTGGTGTCTCCTATCAATTTTGCAGGTCTACTCTCTAATACCTACCAACGTTTTGCCTGCTTTGAACTTGGTTCCCACAACCAAAGATGATGGTGGATTAATTCTTAAACTAACAAGATCATAAACCACCACCTCTCTGCTAGACTCACAATTTTGCAGATATCTTTCACAATACCTCCCATCATCCTTACTTGGTAAGTTCAGCCCCACACCCTGTGACCTGTACATAAGCTGCTCCATACCTTTGGCCATTCCTGCTCATCTTCTGAGAGAACTGAAGCTCAAAAGTATCTTTCTGAGGAAAAGGGTGAAATACAGATGGTATATTCAACAAACCATACATAACTATCTTTAAGGTATTTGTACCATCTCTCACACATGCTCAAATCGATGCAAAAAAAATGTGCACATGAACTTCTCCCAGCAGCACGTAAGTCTTTGAGTGATTTCTCACAAATAAGACTGAAAAAATGAAACCAGCTATATACAGCACAGTTAAATATGCAAAACAAAGCTTAAAATAAGACAGCATTTCCGTAATTACTTCCTTTTACAGTAATACCTGAAGTGACACGCAACACTAGGTTAAAGACTCTCAAGTTAAAACAATGCTTTAAGAGGACGATGCCTTTGTTTTACACTAAGCATTTACTTGAAGTTTAGTAAGTTGCATATGACCTGTCAGAATTAGAGTTCCAGGTGCAAAGTGGAAAAAATCACATGGAGTAACAGTTTCAGCATTACCAAACTCCAAACCTGGTGAGAAACAGGGAACAGAATGACAGAAAGGGAACAAAGAGAAATGCAGTGGTATTAAGGACACCATTGCTACAAATCCCTAGAAAATAACACTGCACAAGTCAAAGCAAGAATTGCTACTTTAAGGAGCCTGATTCACTAACTTCTTGGTTGTTGAACCAGAACTATAAATTATGTAGGATACTATCTTCAAAAATTAGAAAGTTATCCAATATGGCTTCCTAGCATGTATATTTGCCGCCAGTGAAGCAAGCTGGTATTTAAGATGCCTGCCTGTACTTACCCCTTTTACCACAGTTGAAGAAAGCATGCCATTATATACATGTTGACTGTATTTAATCATGCTGTTAATGACCTAATGTCACACTGTAGCCCCTTTTGACAACTACTGCTGTATAAAAAACACAACCAAAGCAACAAACCATCATGAATGGTTTGTTAACTACTGGGGTTTGACTACTTAATGTTGAGCGCAAAGAATTTTTACACTCCAATAAATGACTGTAAAAGCAAAATTCAAGGGTACTATAAAGTTAAAGCATTGCCCTTCTTAAATTGTAAAGCTTAACTACAGTCGGTAAGCAAAAAAGGGCTAAAAAGACCCAAAATGTTCTCTTCCAAAAAACGTCAAAGCAGAATGTTTTGAGTTCACTCAACCACACATTTCCACTTGCCACAAGTTAATAAATTCCAAATGTACGCTTCTGACAAACATGAAGCGATTTAAAAGGAGTCTTCGCTCTTCCTATTTCTAAAGCACGCCCCACTGCACTCCTCGCGTTCAAACGCCTCAGTTGTGCTACCAGGCCAGGCCAAGCCTCGCAGTACGCCGGCCAGCCGCCCCTACGGGCCTGCCCGCAAGGGGCCGGCCAGCCGCTCCCCGGCCCCGCCACCCCACCCCCCACCTGGGCCGGCCAGCCCCACCCCCACGGGCGCGCTTCGCGTGGCGAAGGTGCGGAAGCGCCCGCCGTGGGTCACCGAGCACCTGTAGTTTCCACACCTGCTCTCACATTCCGCCTGAGCAAACGTGAATATGCGTCTGAACATTGCTCTGGAAAGACACACGGAAGAGCCTTACCTGGGACATCATCACACATTTTAACTCTGTGCAAAGACCAGCAGAGCCCGTGGGGCGGCGGCACCGGGGACAGGTGGGGGCCAGCCGCCAGCTGGGCGGCCGCTCCAGGGGCCTGCCGCCCCGGGAGGGGGCCGCGGGTCGTACTAGCCACCAGGCCCCATGGCTGGACGCCGCACGCTGCCCCCGGGCGAGTCACTGGAGGGCAGGGGCTGAAGTAACCCGGGGGGGCCAAGCAGTCGCCCGGCGGGCACCTCGCAGCGCGGCAGGGAGAGAAAGCGCCGCGCCCCACCACCGGCCCCCACAACGGGCGGGCAACCTCACCGGCCCGGCCCACTCCCGCTCCAACCGTTCCGCGGGTGCGCGCAGAAGCCGCGCCTGGGGACGAGGCGAGCGGCCCCTCCGCTCGTCACCCCGGCCCCGCCGCGGCAGGTCGGGCCACAGCTGGTCGGGGGTGGGGGGGGAGGGCAGGTATCGCGAGCAGAGCGGCGCGGCGGGACTTCCCTCTTAAAGGAGCCGGCGGCAACACGAAGGCGAGCGGGCCGTACCGCGGGGCTTGCCGGGAGCGGGGCCCCGCGGCGGGTATGTGCCAGGGAGGGGAGGGGAGGGGAGGGGAGGGGAGGGGAGGGGAGGGGAGGGGGGGGGGGGGGGGGGGGGGGGGGGCGGGGGGCGGGGGGCGGGTGTTCTTCGTCTGGCGCCCCGGCAGCCGTGACAGCTTCTCAGCCGGCCGGCGACGGCGGGGTTGCGGCTTGGAGGCCGTGGACGCTGGTGGGGCGAGTCCCCGGGAGAGCCCAGCGCCGGGCCCTGCGCTGGTCGGCCGTCGGCTGCGGGGCCGCATGCGGCGGTGGGGCGCGGTGCGTGGGGGTGCGTGGTGCAGGCCCGCGGCGGTGGGAATGCGGCCTTGCCCCGAGTGTGGCCCCTGAGCGGCTCGTAACAACCGCGGCTGGAGTGACTGGGCGTCTCGACCCATACTACCTGCACTGTAACTGAGTTTCCTCCTAGTGCAGCCCCTGTTTGTAGAAAAATCTGGAAAGGGGAGGGGGTCGGAATCTGTAGTTCTTCTCTACGAAGAAATGGCAGAGGTGCGGCAGCCGGGTGCGGAGGAGCAGCCGGTGCAGGGGAAGGCGGCGTGGGTGTGCTGGCAGAGCACGGTGGGGGGCCGTGGTGGGGTGGTGGGAGCGTGCAGCAAGACCCAGCCCTTGGAAAGGCTGCAGTGAGAGAGGCCTAGTGTCCACAACGGTTCCACCTCCTTCCGTTTTCAGAAGAGCCTGCCGGGATGCAGTAACACTTTGAAAATGCTCGGTAATGACCATCTTGGTCTTGCTGAAAAAATTCAGCCTCACCAAGGAATCTATCCAGCTGGCCTCATAGCTCAGTGGCAATTTAACAGAGTGTTACACAAAGGGCATGACTTCCCAGATCCATCCAATTACTTTGACAGAATGCTTTCACATGAATTTAATAGCACAATAATAAGTAGTTTCACTTAAAAAAGTTAAGTGTATGTGTGTACATATTGTGCAAAATTATTTTTAAAGCTACTTTGTTTAATTTTTTTAATGTGGATGGCATCAGTCTGCGATGAATCTGTCATTGTTTCTAATTATCTTGAAACGTGAATCATTTTAACGACATGTTAGGGAGGGATTAAGCATTTGAGAAAAGAAAACCAGCATCCTTTTGTCATATGCAGTAAAATTGCATACAATGAAGATGAGTAGTCAGACCAGCTAATGAAAAATCCTACAGTATTTTCAGGAGCAAGGCAAGGCAATATGTGGGTCTCCATGCTCTTTCTGCATGCAGCTACCTGCCAGATCTAGGAGTAATGAAGAGCTGCGCAACCTGGAGCAGCGTTAAGTTGCTTCTTTAAGTTGCCTGTTATTAGCCAGAATTTTGTTCTAACAGAAGTTAATGAAAGATGGATGGTGTTTGATCAGCCAATTACATTAGACTAATGGGAAAATAGCAGGCGTGAAAGCACCAGTACGGTTGCTGCAACAACAAACTACATGAATGTCAGGCACCATATATGTTGGAGGAAGTTGTTAAAAAATAAAACATATGCTGTGTTGCATTTCATTCTTACCAAGATATTTGTGCATAATAAGGACTCTTGTGCAGAGTGCAGCTGTTGTTTTACAGTCACAAATACAATGTTATGACTTCACAACAGAAGAAAATAAGAAACAGATTAAACTCTTGCTTAAACACTTTAATTTTTCTAATAAACAGGTAGTAAAATTCTGCCTACACTCCAAGGATCCCATTGTTCTTTTACATCAGTTATAAGACCTCAGTGGCTTAGCTGGAAACAGAACTGCATCTGAAAATCTCAGTGAAATCTCTAGGATGAGTCTCCGTTACAGTTAGGTACAGTCTTGAAACCCTTCCCTTCAAGAGGGAGAACAAAGGGAGGAAGGAACACACTCTTACCAGAAACAGTTGGTTAGCTTTATTTCAATGGGTAGTTTTCCTCTTGCCATTAAAATTCCTTTCACAAATTACAAGCAATTTCTGTATCTTTATTCCACTTTGGAGGGGGGAAAAAAAAAAAAAAAAAGCTAGAAAACAATCTGGCCCAGTTAGATTAGGACTTCTTTCATGCAGTACCCTTAAAGGACCAAGCCTGTAATTAAAATATTTTCAGAGGCCAGAGAATTGTTTAGCTCTGTTGTGTATCTATAAAAGTTATTGGAACATAAAAGTCCTTTCAGAAATTTTTCTAGCACAAGTTACTTGCTAGAATATCAAAAATGTCTCACGCTGTATTTCTTCAGGGAAATATTTTGAAAAGGATTTAATTCTGAAAAGCTCTTGCCATTACTGGAAAGTGTAATATATCAAAATTCTATATGAAAATTTGAACTCTGCTTGTATTTGACTTGGTTTAGATTTCCTAGGAGAAGTGTTAGGCTCTGGTAACAACCAGGCTAATGGGGATAAGCATTTTTAAAATAGGTGCTGTATGGCTGAAGGTGTTTCACATGTAACATTGTGGCCTTCCTGTTCACTCTTCTTTGACAGAGAGAGGAGATAGGTTAACTGATATGCATCTAAAAAGAGCAGCTTAGTTACATTTACAGCATCTTCCACGTCAGTGTCTGGAAACAAAGCAAGCTAGTGATTCTCACATGCGCTCAGCATTTGCAAGTCTAACTGAAACCCACAGAAGGCACAGGTTTCTAGAATTTTTGAAAATATGTCAGTCGGTTAATTCCATACTAGAATGAGTAAGAGGTGGTTCAGTTCACTGGTATTCATTAACCAGGGCAGCATTAAAAGTGCTACAAAGAGGAACTTTGTAATGTGATACACACTGAATTAATGTTTTGGAAGGCCTTTCGTCTCTCCAGCAGTTCATTTGCCGTGGTATTTTACACATTACCCATTAATGGTATTCAAGAAGATATCAGTTCTTCATGGAAATGAGCCTGACTCTGTCCCTGAAGTGTCTGTACACTGATGCACGCCCACAGGGAACAAAGAAGAGGCATTAGAACGCTTGTGTGCAGCTGCAGGGCTTATAGTCTCTTTGGGATCAAAGAGATTTGGAGGGATAGCTCACATGACTGAGTGCTGCTGTGGGCAGGTACGGGCTGTTTAAGGACAGGCCAGGACAGTGGGGAGCAGAATTGGCCCTTATGTGAGAGAGCAGCAGGGATACAGGGAGCTCTGCCTGGTTTGTAGTGACTGTGAGATGGTGGAGTGCAGGATCTTGAGAGAAGGGAACAAGGCAAAAAGCAGAATTGTAACCCAGGCCTTCAAGAGTTCAGACTCATGCCTGACCAATCCATTAGCCTTCTACAATGAAATGACTGGCTTGTGGACTAGGGGAAAGCAGTGTATGTTGTTTATCTTGACTTTAGCAAGGCTTTTACCACTTTATGCCATAACATCCTCTATATACAGGCTTATGAAGTATGGACTAAATAAATGGGCAGTGAGGTGGACTGAAAACTGGGTGAACTGGTGGTCTTAAAGGATTGTTAGCAGCACAAAGTCCAGCTGCATTCCCATTACTACTGTTATACTCTGTGGTCTGTACTGGCCATTTCATTAATGACTTGGGTGATGGGACAGAGTGCATACTCAGCAAGTTTTCAGATGATACACAATTGGGAGGACTGGTTGACAGAACAGATGCATGTGCTGCCATCCAAGAGGGACTACGACAGGCCGTTAGAAATGCACTGGGAGTGGAATAACACTGGGCAGCAGTATAGGCTGGAGATCAACTAGTTGGAAAGCAACTTTGCACAAAAAGACTTGTGGGTCCTAGTGGACAGCAAGTTGACCATGAGCCAGTGGTGCACCCCTGCAGCACAGAAGGCCAACAGCATCTTGGGCTATGCTAAGAAGAGCACTGCCCAGCAGATTAGGGGAGGAAATCCTTCCCCTCTGCTCAGCCCAGGTGAGACCACATCTGAAGTGCTGTGTCCAGTTCTTGGCTCCCCACAACAAGAAAGACATGAACGTACTGGAGAAAGTCCAAGGCCATGAAGATTAAGAGATTGGACCATACCAGACAAGGCTAAGAGCTGGGATTGTGTCACCTCAAGAAGAGAAATCTCAGGGGGTATCTTGTCAGTGTGCACAAATACTTAATGGGAGGGTATGAAGAGGATGGAGAAATACTTTTCTCAATGGTGCCCAAGGCAAGAGGCATTGCGTGCAAATTGAAACAGGAAATTCAATTTAGGGATAAGGAAAAGCTCTTCAGCTGTGAGGGTGGCTGAACACTGCCACAGTTTGCTCAGAGAGGTTATGGAATCCCTATCCTTGAAGAATCTCAAAACTCAGCTGGACGTAGGCCTGAGCAACCTGCTCTAGGTGACCCTACTTTGAGCATGGGAGGTTGGACTAGGTGTTCTTTAGCCTTCCAGTCTCAAGCATTCTTTGACTCTTTGAAGTCTGTAGGATAAACTGAGTTCTGGCTAATTGCTTATGCTGTCTATTAGTTTAAGAGCTGTAGATACCAGGCAGATTGCTTAGGCAGAATCCAGTTTGTACTGTAGCCCAGTGCCAAGAGACGTGGTACCCATTCTTACCTAGCTATATGCATACTTCGAGTTTCATCTCCAGTTATTCTTAATGACTCATAAGATCTTCAAGTCATTCTTTTCTTTTGTATCCTCAATTGTAAAATAAAAGCCTGAAAATGCTAGTTGAGGAAGTCTGGAAATGCTGCAAAACAATTAACATGTGCACAACACATAAAAAATAGATAACACCTTGAGAGTTTAATTCAATAAATCAGGTACCCCTTGTATTGTTAACCCCTTCTCTCTCAAAAAGATCCTGGCCAGTCCTAAATCTTAGTAACTCTTAGAAGCCAGGGTAGTAATAATTCTTATAAGCTGCTGCAAAATTGTCCTTTAAAGGTTGTCTGCTAGATGATGTGTTACTCAGCCTGAATAAACCTGAGACTGATTCCACAAGTGTTATGAAGTATTGATTCATTTCCTTCGAGTGTCTGTTTAAAGGGTGGCTTGAGAAAAATGCAGAGTTTTGTCCTTAAATAAATATTGTATATAAATAGATCATGTCAGCAACACTCAGATTTCATGATTGCTTGGAGTGGGAACTGTATAATGAGACTTGTCAGCTCCACTGGATTTGTAGCAGGTAGTTGTGTAGAGCAGTTTTGAATGTTTCAGGAAAGAATGTGAACATTCAAAAGGCTTGTGGACCAAATCAGCATAATTGTTCTTCAGAGGATCCTTTATTTTGTGTTGCACATTTCACTTTATGAATAAAAATTATTTCAGAAATGGAACAGAGCTAGCTTTCCCTTAGGAGCAGTAGTCATAGAAATGGTTTATGGAGATTACAGCTGAGTTTAGTTCCCGTAATCCCTTTTTTCCTTGAGGAAAAAAATAAAAAGTATTTGCTTCCTCAGGTTTGATTTCACTTATTTCAGTTTTGATTGACAGCAAAGCATGAAGGGAAAGACTTAGAAGTAGTGCACACACAGAGAATGAAAAAGACTAAAATTGAAAGGAGGTTTTTAGGGTTTTTTTTTTTTGGGGGGGGGGAAACATGGCAAGCAGTCCTCAAGAGATAAAAAGGCCATCATTTAAAACCTAAGCAGATGAGATGCAACTGTGGTCTTTTGTGGGAGGCTGGAACTGCAGCTTTCACAACTAAACCCACAAAACCTGGAATACACAACCCATGAAAACAGCCATCTGACTTAGTCATCAAGTCAAACTTAGCCAAAGCATCTCTAATCAAAGGAAACTGTAGGGTCATCTTGGAAGTCTGATGCCAGCTGTGAACTGCTAGGCTGCTATGATGATCCAAAAAGAAAGAAAAATGCTATGTAGTTATCCTTTTAAAGATAAAACTTTTTTTTTCCTTTCTGACCTGTTTTAAGCAATTTACCTCATTAATTGTGTGAGCCAATACCTTTGAGGAAACATGCAGAGGCATACACACATATACGCAAAAAAAAGCACATTAAGAAGGAACTCTGAAGCTCCATTAAAATATATGACTCCTGTTTAAGCAAAAAAATCCTATTCCAGTGCTGTGAGTAGAATGCAGCACGTTATACAAGTAATTTCCTGTATTTCTTCTTTGTGCTGTATATACAACACATCTAGCAAAACAGGGTAGTTTGATGAAGTGGCAGTTTTTAGGAGAATATTATAGCTGTGTACAAATATGTTAAAGATGTGAACTGGAGCTACACAAGCTGAACTGGGGGCTTGTCAAACAATTCACCAGTCAGTTTCCCTAAAGCATGTAAGAATGCTGTGTGTTTATATGGAAGGCAGGGGTATTTTTGCTCCTGGGGGTTGTTTCCCTAACTCTGAAGTCAGTTAACCTCTTTTACCAGGATGATCAGACTGCTGTCGATGCCAGAAACCACAAATGTCTGGAACCAGTATGACAGAGATTATTTCTGCTGAATCAGCTCTCAATGTGACAAATGTATTAAACCAGTAACCCAAGCACAGAGACATTTCATAACACAATGGGAACCACACTGCAAAGTATATCTTTGATTTAGACAAATTCTGAGCCCCTGTCCAATGTTCACTGTTAACATAAAAAAAAAAAATCTGAAACTTTTTGTGACACTGGCAATAGATTATAATACCAGAACTACTGTCAGACTTATTCAAGTCTTTGCTTTTAAATAATATTCAAGATAAAATTAAAATAGGAGAAATACCACAATATGATTTCTAAAGCATCAAAGGAATTATTAAGCCAGTTATATTAACAGTTAATTTAATTTAGAGGAATCATCAGAAGTGCATTATATATTAAGAAGAAAATTGCTGTGCATGCCTTTTATTGGATTAATGTAACTTTAAATTGTTGTCCAGTATCTGATCACTGTAATGGGTAAGATCTCTGTTGGGTTTATTCAAAACGATCTATTGGTTTGTACACATACATGTACCTGCATATGCTGTGACATTGGCCTGCAAACAAATTGAAACTCAGTCCTAGTTTGTAATTAGGGCTGTCCAAATGCACGTATCAACAATTAGAACCTAATAAAACCTCAAAATAGCAAATCTGATTCATATGTCATAATAGCTAAGTCTTACTGTCCAAATCAAACATACATAGCTTCTTCGTCTGTAAGCAAATTCTCAGTTACATCGAACTGCACTGTTCTCTTTTTTTCTGATTCACCTTATCCAGTAAATTCTAAGTTGATACCACATTTTTTTCAAGATGTAGGATATAGAATAAGGTACTTATAAACCACAGAAATAAAGACTATAACTTACAGAAGGTATCACTGTTAAAAACATAACCTGTTTTTACTATTTTAATTCAGCTCAAAGACAGGTAGTAGGCTTCCTTATTAAAAAAATCCTTGAAAGCAAAAAAAAACCCCAAATAATCAGTCTTACTCTGGTATAGGATCCCAACCTTAATGTTTTTTTCTTAATTTGAACAGAACAGGTTTCTTTTTTTTTTTTTTTTTTGGTAATACTTATTGTTAAAATAGTTTTAAAATTCTATTTTTGCTAGTGCTTTTTAAGGAACAGAGCAGGGCCAAAGAAGAGCATTTATTGGAGTCTGGAAGAATAAAAATACTTTTGTTTCTGAGGATGACTGCTTGCTGACTTTAAGTAGACTTGTAATCAAATTAGTTGCACTGCCACAGGGCAGCACTGAGAATGGACCAATTTTCTTCAGCACGGTGTTCTTTCATGCTGACTGCTTCACTTTCCCCACTGAAACCTAAGAAGATTCATGCTTGAAGTACAGTAAGTGAATAAAGTGAAAAGAAAAAAAAAAAAGCCAGAGAGAAAGACAAAAATATACAGCATTCAATTGCTTGTGCTTTCTGTACAGGCCTACCACAGTCTTCTGACAACATTCAAGATTACTGGCAGTCCCAGTCCAGAATTTACCAGCCCCTTTCCAAATTCAGCTGTCTCTTCTGGTCAGTCCTAGGGGCTGATTCTCTCCATGTGGGTCTTTGGTTGCAAGTATAAGACACAAGTGACTGACTCCCTAGGCCAATCGTCAAGTGTAGTCCACTGACTTTCACAAAAACAAAACCAAACCAAACCGCCAAACCAGACATACTGAAAATCCAAACATACAGTCATAGGGATAATTAAAAGGTTAAAAACAGCAGGAAAAAAAATGTTCACAAGAGTATTCTTATCACAGCCAGTTGCTCATATTGCATGTCTTTTTTTTTTTTATCTTGAAGAGATTAACCCAGCTCTGTATGTGTAGGTAGGAGGGAATAATTCTGTGCCAAGACAGATATGCTGTTATTATGACTTCACTGATGTTTATCATTTAACTACTACAACTACTGGAGCCATAAAAGTAAATGGAGTGGCAGCAACCATGATAGAAAATGAGGCAGATGAGAGATCTTCTAAGCCCAGTTGTTGAGGTTCTGTCTTCTGTGTGGTATGCATAATGCTTGAATTCATCCGCATTCATGTAGTGTTTTCTTGGAATACTTTAGGCAAAATATAGGAAGATTGAAAAATCTAAATTAGTAGGTAGCTGTATTCATTTATACTTGTGTGCGTATATGAAGTTAATATAGCTAGTAGAAAGTAGCACAAGCAAGTCAGTTTTCTACAGAATCTGGGGTGTTCATTTACAACAGAATATTTGTACAGATATCAGAAGAAAAAAAAAAAGCTTAAACTTTTGCTTAATGCACATTTTCTTACCAGTACCATCCTTTCACAACAGAGAGGGTAAAACAAATTCTTTTAGCTTTAGTGAACTTAAGGTTTAGCTTAAATGATTTTCTAAAACATAGTGAGATTAGTCAGTACTTAATGCTAGGACAAATGAGAGCCTGGGTTATTATGTCATCTCAGAAAGACCACAGAATGCAGAGAGAATTCCACCTTGTTTCTAAAAAGCCGCATAATCTAGATTTCTTAAAAAAAACTCCAGTCAGTGAAGGCTACTATTAAATCTTGTGAGGTAATAGGTTGTTTTGACAATGCCATTATCCAGATTCATGGATGTATCTTTCAGCTTCAGTCAAGATCTAATTCTTCTCAATCTCCAGAGGTTCAAGGACTAGTGATTGCTGGAATCCTCCATGGATTATTCCTGATCCTCAAGGACATAGGAGCAATTCCAAATTAACTTCCAAAGACATTTATGTAAACTGTGTATCCCACCTTGAAAAGAGTAATACACTACATTCACATATAAACAGAACCTTTAAATACGCAACAGATGTTCCATTTTTTTAAAAGCTCTTGAATTCATTGACAGGCCTTTGGCTAAACTGATAAATTAATTTGTTCAGGGCAGATTTCATAAATCCTCTAATAATTCTTACCCTTACACATCTTGACTTGATTTCTGAGATCTACAGCATGTGTTTTAAATGTTTTAACCTTTACTACTTTAATCAGGTAACATTTATTTCAGGGCTGGATGATGATCGGTCATAGAAAGATATAGCTGACTGGGAAATAAAATCCAATTTGTCAGTTAAACAAACCTCCACATCTCAAATAAGAAGAAATCAGTCTGTATTACTGGATCCCTGAAATGCTTAGTGGTTTTGATGTCACTCTCCCTTTAAGGAATATATGGTGCTGGACTGCTAAATATTGCTGGATGCACTGCTGCCATGCAGAAACCACAGTTACAATGCTTATGTATAACCAGTTTCTTTGGGTCCTTTGAATGTAAACCTTTACCTCTATATTGAGACTTATTTCTGTCGTTTTAAGCTATTTTTCTTTAATACTTAGAGGCTAGATACCAATTTAAACAGCAATGAAATCAGTCTGAAAAACAAATTTTGTCTAAGCTCTATGCTTTGGAGAAGTCTTCAACTTTGTTATTGCCTCTGATGTAAAGTACTAAATAATATCAAATAATTTAAGGGGTTTTTTATTGACAGATGTGTATGATAGAGTGCAGCAAAATACCCAGGTAAAACTGCATTAGAAAGACTTCTGTCCTCAATTGCTAGACAACTGATATGCCAGCCACTCACTCAATAAACTTTCAGATATTTTCTTACTATAATGGGACATCCAGAAGTCTACAGTCTCTAAGATATGATAAAAATATATTACATTTATAATGTTTTTGTTTCTGATGAAAACCATAAACAAAGCAAACAGCCATTTTTTCCATGACATTTGCTTATAAATCTAGGTTTAGCTAGATGTAGAGGTCTAAGTACATCAGTGCTGACTATATTTTACTAGCTCCCATCTATATGAATCCACAGAATTGTGAGTTTTACAGCCTAATTTGAGACACTGGCATCCATTCTATAGTGCCTGATGCTTTTTTGCTCTAATATGTTTGTAAGTGAACTCTGCTACATCAAGTAGAACGATCAACTTGTGAAAGTATTACAGGATTAGACAGTACATAACAAAACCAGATCTGCCCATCTGAATTCAGCCTTCAAAAATAAACTGAATTCTAGTTAAAATCCATCTAGGTGGATTGCATTTATTTGAATTCAGGTAAGGTTTCTTAATCTGGGCCAGTTATGTATGTATGTTTTTTATATCTCTAATGTTCGTTATGAACATCCATGAAACGGAACTGCATTTCACAAGTGAAAAAATAGTTGAAAAATGAAAATTCTGTCTACCTTCTTTTCTTTATTCATCTTCCAAGCTATTCTGGAAACAGGAGACTTAACAAAGCTTATTTGTTATCCTTTGTATTTTCACCAGGTTCTTTTTTGCCAGTTCCTCAGTAGTCTGTAATAATCTCAGCTATCAGCTGAGTAGCTAACTAGAAGAAGCCAAGTAAAATGTGTATTTGTTGCCTCCCATCTGCCTTGCCTTTGGCAATGCCACTAGAATTGACCTTTCTACCCATATGACAATTTCTATTAAATTTTAGAAATGTAATTATAACAGATTTTTTAGGAGATGGATAAACCGTTTTTAGAGATTTATAAAATCTGTATGGACAAAATGCTGAGCTTCTAACTTGAAATTAGTCTTCTAGCTTGAAATCAGGTTTTATCTTGAAATTCTTCAAGCTTCTAACTTCAAATTCTAACTTGAAATTAGTCCTGCTTTCAGCAAGAAGTTGGTTATATGATCACCCAAACCCTCTTCTGACTAGCTTTGTCAGAGATATGGCGATTGTGTCTCCCTTTAGTTGAAATTGGTCCAAAGATCTGGGGATTACTAGAGGAGACTAGTAGATTATATAATCATCTGTGCTTTGTGAAGTCATGGGGAAGATTACAATACATACAGAGCAATATCCAAGAACAGATCTGTAATGCAGAGTGCACATAGCTGAATATTAGTTCATCCTGTGAATCTCCATGCAGCTGACACTGGAACAACCAGAATTCATTGTTATTAGAAGTCCTTTAAAGGTTATGATCTGGAAAAGTCAGTCAAAATCTTCTAGTGTACAATTTGTTTCATACATCATATTTGGCACTCTGTTCCCACTTCATAAATGTTGAGGAATTATTATTCCTGAGAAATGAGGTACTTTCATCTTACTCACTAGACAGGATTTCCTGCAGGGTAAATCTTAATTACAATATTCTCAGGGATCAGGACTGATGCTAATGTGCTATCGTATTGCAGCAAGAAAGCAAACAGATCTCGTACCTTTGAGTTGCTCACCAGAAACAAACCTAGCCACTGGGGAAAATGCTAGAGGAATTTTCAAATTGTTGTCAGACTTTGTAGCTTACAAATGCCAAACTGCAGTATATTATAGAAACAACTATGTGATTACCTAGTTCTCCACTTTGCTGTATTAACCAAGTCTGGAACATACTAGTGCAAAATAAGTGACAGGATAAATCTGTATCTGGAAAGCAAATATACCACAAACTGCATTAAGCTGCCAGTTAATTTTCTTCAAATATTTTACTTAATAGTAACAGTACCTTCCATCACAGCATCTCTGATACCTAATCAGTAACATATAGCAGCAAATACTGACAGCAACAAAGTGTTTCACAGCTAAGCAATCAAATATGAGGAGGCTGAGTGACAGAGTTGCCCCAGAAAACAAAGAATCCTTACAGTAGCCAGGAATAAAGTGTTGCTTGAATCTCTAGCTTCTCATTTCTAAACTCCAGGTTTGCACTAATAAATTCACATTCTAAGATCAACTTTTACTGATTGTATGGTGTTTTCAACTAAAAAATTGAGTTTCATGCAGAAATCAAAGTACCCTAAACTCAGCTGCAAGCTTAGCTGCAGGGATACAAAATACACAAATCTGCAGTGAAACAGCATTGTTCCTGCCAAGAAAATAATCTTATATAAACACAGAAGTAATTTTCTATATCAACTGTAGAGGGTGCGACCGTTTCCTTAAGATGACCTTAAGATTATATTGCTCAGTGCTTGACTTTGCATTCTCTTTTGGAATGATTGTGCCTCTAAGATAAGAAAATGGATTATTGTTTTACTTGATTTACATACTATTTTAGATGAAAATACACAACCAAACTTTGCAGGTGTCATTTGACAAAGGCAGTTTCATTTGGCAAAACCATATAATCTCCACGTATATTGAAAACCTCTCCCAGTATTGTAATATGAATAGTATGAACTCTAACAATATATTGTGACTAAGAAATTACTGAATTACTTTGTTTAGGTAAATAGGATAAGCTATTCCCCAAAATAAAAAGCTCTTTTGCCAGTATGGGTGTTATTTAAATTAGAAAACTCCCCAGGTGTATCTGTAGTCTAGTAATTGTACCAGGAAATGTGTTCTTCAGCTTGCCTGCAATGACCTAGCTTTAAATTAGCTAGTCTGGATATCAAGTAGCAGTTCAGACACATCAGAAAAGAGGTCGGCAAGGGTGGGCTTTATATTTTTTTCCAGTAGACTTTGCAGCCTGTGTTGTGCTCTGTTTTGTAGAAATGGTAATAATAACTTCACCCAAGCAAGCCAGTTTAATGGTAGCTTAGATTATTCAGTATTCAGTCATAGGTGAAATTCTCAGATGAGTATGCCAATACCTACCTAGTTTATTGATACTGCTGTGTATTTACTTTCAGTTGCATCATAGCTGTGGCCTCATAGAGTGAGTGAAGGCCCATGCATTTAGACAAGGAGAAAAGACTTGTTAATGTGGCTGGTTCCTATAGAACTCCTATTTTTCTCTGAGAAAAAACCCAAACGTTTATTTGAATTGAACAATCATAACTGGCTGCCACTTTAAAACATTGCCTTAGCATTGGAGTTGACAAATAATCATAGAATCATAGAATCATTTAGGTTGGAAAAGAGCTTTAAGATCATCAGGTCCAACCATTAATCTATCACTGCTGAGTCCACCACTCAACCGTGCCCCTAAGTGCCACATCTCCAAAAATACCTCCAGGGATGGTCACTCAGCCACTTCCCTGGGCAGCCTGTCCCAGTGTTTGACAACCCTTTTCATGAAGAAATTTCTCCTAATATCCAATCCTAACCTCCCCTGGTGCAACTTGAGGCCATTTCCTCTCATCATATCAGTTGTTATCTAGGAGAAGAGACCGACCCCCACCTCGCTACAGCCTCCTTTCAGGTAGTTGTACGGAGTGATAATATTCCCCCTGAGCCTTCTTTTCTCCAGGCTAAACCGCCCCAGTTCCCTCAGCCGCTCCCCATCAGACTTGTGCTCCAGACCCTGCACCAGCCTCGCTGCCCGCTCTGGCCACGCTGCAGCACCTCAGCGTCCCTCTTGCAGCGAGGGGCCCAAACCTGAACACAGCGTTCGAGGTGCGGCCTCACCAGTGCCCAGGACAGGGGGACCATCGCTGCCCTGGTCCTGCTGGCCACACTGTGTCTGGTACCAGCCAGGGTGCTGCTGGCCGCCTTGGCCACCTGGGCACACTGCTGGCTCACGCTCAGCCGGCTGTGGACCAGCACCCCCAGGCCCTTTCCCACCAGGCCCTTTCCAGCCACTCTGCCCCAGCCTGTAGCGCTGTGTGGGGCTGCTGTGACACAAGGGCAGGACCCAGCACTGAGCCGTGTTGAACCTCATACAACTGGCCTTGGCCCATCAGTCCAGTCTGTCCAGAACCCTCTGCAAGAGCCTGCCTGCCCTCAGGCAGATCAATATTGCTGCCCAGCTTGGTGTCATCTGCAGACTTGCTGGGCGTGCACTCAATTCCCACATCCAGATCATCAATAAAGATACTAAATGGAACTGGCCCCAATACTGAGCCCTGGGGAACATCACCTGTGACAAGAGGACAGCTGGATGTAGCTCCATTCACCATCACTCTTTGGGCCCAGCTGTACAGCCAGTTTTTTACCCAGCATAGAGCAGACCCACCCAAGCCATGAGCATTCAGTTTCTCCAGGAGAATGCTGTAGGAAACAGTGTCAAAGGATTTACTAAAGTCTAGGTAGACCATAGCCTTTCCTTCATCCACTATGTGGGTCACCTTGTCATAGAAGGAGATCAGGTTAGTGAAGCAGGACCTACCTTTCATAAACACATGCTGGCTGGGGCTGATCACTTGGTTGTCCTGTATGTACTGTGTGATGGCACTCAAGATGGTCTGCTGCATAACCTTTCCCAGGCACTGAGGTCAGACTGACAGGTCTGTAGTTCCCTGGATCCTCCTTCCTGCCCTTGTAAGTGGGCATTGTATTTACTACCTTCAAAGAAAAATGCTAAAGACACAGGAACTAAACTTTGTGAAGTGTTCCACTGACATTTCAATCTGGTATTTTATAGAAAAGCTTTTTATAACTTTTGAGTAATGTAAAACAGCTCAGGTAACTGGGATGAAGATGTGGGTTATGATCTCACTTTTCTCTGGTTTTTTTTCCTCACCTTCTCTTTCACCTTTTTCCCTTCTGACTTCAGGAAGGATTCCTAGGACAAGAGTGGAGTTAGAATTAGAGACCTAATTTGTAGACTGCAGGCTTTCAAAAACAGGTACAATAAATCCCAAAGCTGAGATACATAATGTATATGCATATTTGCTGACTCACAAAATTATTTTATGTCCAATCTTCCTACAGATGGAGCTACAGTGCAGTTTGCAGGGGCCTGTTTTCTTTCACAGCAGATAAAAGGATGGCATGTCCACAAGTGAGCTTCTTGTTTAGATGCCTTATGTTGTGTTTCTAATTTACTTGTCTTTTACTGGAGTAAGTATTTTTCAGAAAAATGTAGTACAAAAGGTACAGCTTCTGCTAGTTGAGTTTTATGCAAAAAATGGCTTCTGTGGTTGCTGAGCTTCATTTTCTTCCCATTTAATGCTAGTGTGTTTAGTTTATTGCTTCCTCCAATCATTTCTTCAATTTGGCAGTTAATACAGAAGGAGAAGACAAAATGAAGAATATATTTGAAGAAAACAGACAAAGGCACAGACTCAGTGTCATTGCTGTATTATTCTGCTCTTGTTGCATGTCTTCTGCTGTTTTGTCTTTTCTGTTTTCTGTCTATATGGCAGGCTTTGGGGACCAAAGCCTTTTCTCCACATGCGGAATTACAAGAATAGTATTCCAATACCTTTGTTTTAGTAAAAGGACAAATGACTGCAGTCTGATTTTTCTTAGGGTCCTCCAGAAGGTTAAAGAGACATCTTAAATTGTGTCTTTCAGAGTCCTCAGTTATTTATCCCTAAGTATTCATACTTTCTGATCTTCTGTTGTGCCACTTACCTAGCAGACAGCAAGTGCCTGGTCTGGCACCATGGACAGAGGCCCCCTATGAAGTGGCTGGAGTTGTAGACAGTACGTTCCTGACAAATCTTACTCGTGTGTGTGTGTGGCTGGAAGATTTAAGTTATTTAATTAGGTTAACTGAATGAGCTGCATTTATATATTGTGTGGGTGGATAATTCTTCCCTCAAAACTGGAAAAACCCAGTAATTCTTCTTCTATGAAATATCTGTAGTTCAGGGATTTTTGAATTGACAACTGGTAGCTGAAAAATTCTGCAGTCATATTCCCAAACCTGAGAGTAATACTGAACACCATTATGAGTTGAGATTCTAATCTTGAAGCATGACGCTGACAGACTTTGCTTTTTTCGTAGTGGTCTTCTACCCTTCAAAATACATTTTTGGCTCCCTGCATTGTTATCCATTATACATGCAACTGTAGCCCTAAGAGGATGCGGTCTGGACACACTCCCTGTAGCCTGTCGGGGCTTCCTTTTATTTTCCTTGCAAGAAATGGAATGGAGCTGGAAGACATTTTCTGTCCCCAAAGGGCACTACGAATCACATATGATGTGGAACACAGCTTCTGGAATTTTAGCACTGCATTGTAATTAGCCATTCTCACTGACCTGAAAAAAAGAGAATAAGGGGGTGGGGATGTGTTCTAAAATTATTGTTATCATCCATCTCATGTTTGTTTGTCACAGTGCTATAGCTGCAGACCCCTTGCTGATGCACAGGGACTTCTTAGTCACATACAGCCCTACATCAGCCAGACCTACAAGACTTGTGCAAGTGGGTTCTCAAGATTAGGCAGGGATGAGGTGCTCCTCAGGAGCCCTGAAACAAAGCAGTGCATCCAAACACAGTGCCACTTGTCAAAGCTGTTTGCATATGAAGGTGTGTTCCTCTTACTTAGTGTTGGCTTTCATTAGATTATATTTTGTTCATTACATGCAAAACACAAGCAAAAAATCCTCTGTGAGAGGCCCTAGGAATCCATTTTGGGGGACTACTAATTTTGCCTAAAATATAAGGGTTGAGGAGAGATTCAGGAATGGAGGAGAGATTCTTTCTAGTCAAGAATATAGCATGGGGCCTCCAGAGTAGCAGGGTGTGATGGTTTCACCTTGGCTGAATGTCAGGTGCCCACCAAAGCTGCTCTATCATTCTCCTTCTCAGCTGGACAGAGAGAGAAAATATAACAAAAAGCTCATGGGTTGAGTTAAGGACAGGGAGATCACTCAGCAATTACCATCACAGACAAACAGGCTCAGCTTGGGGTAATTAAGCTGATTTATTACCAAATTATTATCATTTAAATCAGAGTAAGATAATGAGAACTAAACCCAAAACTTAAAAACACCTTTCCCCCACCCCTCCCTTCTTCCTGGGCCCAGCTTCACTCCTGAATCCTCCTCCTGCTGAGCGGCGCAGGAGAATGGAGGTTGTGATTAGTTCATCACACATTGTTTCTGCCACTCCTTTCTCCTCACCCTCTTCCCCTGCTCCAGCGTGGGGTCCCTCCCATAGGAGGCAGTTCTCTGTGAACTTCTCCAGTGTGAGTCCTTCCCACAGGCTACTGTTCTTCACAAACTGCTCCAGCATGGGTCCTTCCATGGGGTAGAGTCCTTAAGGAACAGACTGCTCCAGTGTGGGTCCCTGACAGGGTTACAAGTCCTGCCAGCAAACCTGTTTCAGCATGGACTCCTGCTTCAGCATGGGCTTCCCGCGGTGTCACAGCCTGCTTTGGGCATCTACCTGCACCGGAGTGGGATTCTCCATAGGATGCAGGTGGGTACCTGCTTCACTGTGGACTTCCATGGGCTACAGGAGGACAGCCTGCCTCACCATGGTCTGTAGGGGAGTCTGTGCTCCAATGCCTGGAGCACCTTCTCCCCTCCTTCTTCACTGCGTCGGTGTCTGCAGAGTTATTCCTCTCACATATTCTCACTCCTTTCTTTTGCTGCAATTTCGTTATGCAGGGTTTCTTTTTTCCTGCCCAGAGGCACTACCACTGTCACTGATTGCCTTGGCCAGCAGTGGGTCCATCTTGGAGTCAGTTTGTATTGGTTCCATTGGACACGGGGAAATGTTTTAGCAGCTTCTCACAGAAGCCACCCCTGTAGGCCCCCTGCTACCAAAACCTTGCCACACAAGCCCTCTACACAGAGAGAATAACTTCTAGTGGAATTTGTGATCCATAGTGGTAGCAATGTTAGGCCACAGTCCCTGCATTGTGTTTTATTGTAAGTGCTTCTGTCTTACTGCAGAAGATGATCTATCTGTGGCCAACATCTATTTATCTGGCACTCTCCAAACAATGGAAATGCTCCTTGTGTGGTGAAGTAGGCCTCCAAAGTGCCTCGTGACTAAAAGTAACAAAAATACATCTCAGTGGACCACATATGAACCAGTTGGGTGTATGGGTCTTGTGCTCATGGAGCTAAACAGAATAATGCTCAGAAATATTGAAGATCAGGAATTATTTTCTGTGGAAAACAAACTCTTCAAGATGTGAATCACAAAAGATCTGAATGGCTGAGTCCCAAGTGGTCCTTGATTAGAGATTCAGTATATAATTATAACTTTGTGTAATGATAACTTCGTAAAATTTCAAGTCTTGAGAAGACCAAACCTGTTTCATGTATTCCATCCCATATATTATGAGTTAAGACAGTTCTTCCTTTTGACCATATACTAAAGTTTGCACTTGTCAGCATCAGTGAGCCTTCTCTGACAGATATTGTCAAGAGTATAAACCAAAGATAATTTGATGGTAAAAAATTTATGTATCTTTCTTGTTGAAAAACAGCTTGTGTTGACAACAGGCCCTTTTCTATGTAAATGACACCAAATTTTTATCCTCCAGGGACATGGTCCTAATGTAGAACTGAGGGCACTCTTAAAAAATAAAAATTGATGCTATCTCCTAGCTAAACTGGGAGCTGCCTAGAGAAAAACATTTATGATGCCATTGTGATGTTTGCTTTAGAATTCCTTGGATTTTGTTTAAGGAATACTTTCTTCTGTGTTACAGTAATGCCTGAATATGATGAAGGACATACTCTGCCTTTCCTCCTTGCTGCCCAAGGCACTGTTACTTATAATTTCAGAATTGTACCTTTCATATTCATAGGAAGGCCACAAACCTTAACCTGGTGAGGTATAGTGAATCAGACTTTGTGGTAAGACTGTAAGCCCTGTATTGACACTGGACTATGTAGTGGACAGTTTATTTCTGAATACCTGTAGGAAACACATTGAAGATCGTAAGCTCCTACAACAGTAAAGGCAGGCTATACAAAAGGCTATACTAAACTGGGTAATAGAAGAGCTGAGACAGGAGAAGCAGGTTGCGTGCTGCTGCTGTATACTTTGTAGTCTTTTTCTTGTCTTGGTGGGGGAAGAGGGCTGTAGACTTCATCAGGATCCTGAAACTGCTACAGGGTTGTAGCCTTCATCAGGATCCTGAAACTGCTGTGTAAGTCTTTTATGGGTACTACTTTTTATATACTGTGTATAAACTAGCTGGAAGGTGGAGTGCAGTGAAATAGTGGACTGCCTCAAAACTAAAGTAGCTGTCAGAAGAGGGAGAAGGACCTGCTGTGCCAGATTTAGCCCCAAGGATTAATTATTTCCTCCCTTGCTGGCCTCTCTAAAACTTAGCACATCCTTGGCACCTGCAATCTACTGAAGAGTTTGTTTGCTCTTTAACTAGATAGAACTAATATGCTATTGCCATTTATCCAATTAACCACAGACTGACTGTTACCTTTTGCATTTCTAACTGCTGTAGTCTTTTGTATCTCAGCTTGTATTTTATTCCCTAAACTATTTTTCTCTAACACCTTATCTCTATGCGTACGGGCCATCATATAGCAAGCCTGGAGCTGCTCTGTGCTATTAAAATATAAAATTAAAAGCAGCCTGAGAAGATCCGACAATTGATAACATTTGGTGTCAGCATTGTTCCGGTTCTTCATTGCTTCCTTAGTAGCTAAGGAGGATTCTTAACTGAAGTTTATTGGAAGTCATAGGGCCAACTCATACTGATTTCAGTTAGGTGCATTTAATTAGAAACCTTATCAGGCCCTGGACCCAAACTTTACACGCAGTTACAATCCCTTAGTTATACAAGTTTATAAAGAGGTATGTTCAAATATTACAGATAAAGATTTGCTTTCAGATTAGAAACTTAAACCATACAGAATATTTCTGCGTCAAATCACTCGTCTTTCATATTGTGTGCCACATAGCCTCCAGAAGAATCCAACTCTGCAGCCAAAAGAAATCAGTCTGCACTTGCTTGATACTTAACACCAACATCTGGGAGGGCAACCTAGGTGTCGAGTGAGAGGAAACGGCAACACCTCATTTAGCTAGAGTGCACTATCCGATCTTATGTCTCTTTTCTGCTTCTTGTCAAGCAAGTTCTCAAGTTTGGTTTGAAATGTCTGGTCCTTTTCCTTAATACACAACTACCACTTGGAAGGTGGAGTACTGAAGCACAAGCCTGTGATCAAGAAGAAAGCCTTCCTGTCCTCAGTGAGTGAACATGGAGAGCATCCAACTACAGGAAAATAAGGAGAAAAGGCTTGAAAGCAATCCTCCAATGGACCCATGCCACATTAATCTTGTGAAAGATATTAGATGATAAACAAACCATGAAAATAGGTGGAAAGGAAAAGTGGGAGCTAAAACCAAAAACTTTATCTGCACAGAAGGTATGTACAATGGACGATGTAGAGATCGCTCAGACATGAATATTCCCTTCAATCTTTCCTTCCAGTGTGATATAGAAATAAAAGGATGTGTGTTTTTTTTTTATAGTAACCATATTTAAAACCAACAACCAAGTAGGAAGAAAAAAAAGATTAATAATTGCATAATTCAAGTCTGTTTTCCCTTTTTCCTTTCTCTAGATAAAACTCCTGCCTTTGGCAGGGTCATAATGTTCATGTCAGTGTATTATTCTGATAATTCTTGTTCCTGCCTGCTTCTTCAGGGGCAACTTGTACTTTTAAAATGTCATACTGTTTCCACAAACTTCAGTGTCTTTCAGAATAAGAACTGAACATACTGTCTGTCTCTGAAATTTAGTCTCTTTTTGTTTGGATATGGGACCATTAATTCTAGGGAAGAACAGAATTTGCTTCATTAGGTACATTATATCCAATTGCAGGGTAGTCCTATCACGTATGAGCTGCAAAGATAGTATTGTTAGCCACAGAAAGCATGGAAGGCTGAAGGTAAAATCTGCTTGTAGGAGGGATGTATAACTGAGGAAAGGAAAGCATAAACATGGCTTATTTTCATGTGCCATTTTCCAGGACCTCTCTTCAGAACACAGACTAGAAAGACAAAATCTTCTGGCAAGAAACCCATTCATTGCACTGCATGAACACCAGATCACAGAAAACAAAGCCTTCATATGTATATCTTTTCTTGATACACATATGTGCTTGGAGTGTCCTTGCTGCAACTAAGTATATAGGTCAGGAAGTCCATATTGCAATCAGCTGATTAAATTAAATAAAATATTCAGTAAGTATCAGATAATTAGATGCTCTTGACTGGTTTTTGGTCAGAAAGCTATAGCAGCCATGCCAACTCTTGGAAAAAAAAAAAAAGGTGATAGGTCCTTTAATTATTGTAACTGGTCATAATGTACTTTTTCAGTCTCATTTGGAAAGCAGCATCTGCAATGGCACAATATTTGCAATATGCACAGGGTGTTTTAAATATGAATTGTAACTGGGCATTGCACTGCAAGTACTGGTGAGCAGCTGCTTTGATCTGTACAACATCATTCTTTGGCTAAGAATACCCCAAACACTTCATTCACTGTAAAAGTTTGGGGTTTTTTTCCATATAGATTCACAGAATGCTTGAAAAGAAGCTGTTCTGTTACTGAGTGACTTTATGATATATTATGATTCACAATTACATCACATATAGGAAGCAGCCAACCAACACTAGAGGGCCATTACTTAAACCTCTGGCTGTGTTCTGTTATTTGAAAGATGTGTGTGTCATGTGTGGAAGTAGGATAGCTTGGCAAAAACATTTAATAGTAATGTTCCTGGCTTCTCAGAACTTGTTCGCACAATTGCAATACTTCCTGCTACTGTACCTGTCATTACAGAGTTGCCCACCAATGGGAACAGCATATGAGGCATTCAGTTGCATTTATGAATCAACAGTGACATAATTCTGTGATCTGCAATGGAGCTGCCACAGCCAATATATAGTAAGTCTTTCAGTAAGCAGAAAAATAAACAAACAAGAAGAACTACACAATTTACTTTTTTTTGTAAACATACATATTAAGTTGGATGTGGAACGTATTGACAGCCTGAGTAATCAACACTGATAGTAACACTTGAGCTGTCAGGGCAAATCAGCACAGTGGTTGTATATATCCCAGTATAGGTAGATCTTACTGTGCAGTAGAACTGATATACAGAGTTTTGTGCTGCCAGAGTTTTGACATACAGTTGGAGCTTCCCAGACCACCTTTCTGTGCTAGTTCTGATTTATGGTAGGATTGGAACATCAAGAAACAATCACCATATTAGAAAACCTTACCAGATTGTTGCTTTTGTACACCTACCACATAAGCCCATATTCTTACCTGTTAGAGCTTTCCTGTCTATATCTCGGCTAACAGCAGGATGAATTACTGACATGTGTCTATCTTTCTAATTCCTTGATACAATGAAGTATTTGGAATGATGATTCCTCCATCCCTTCTTGCACATTTCCCCAGTATGTTTGAATATATGGTGTAGATGCAATCTATACACTTTAAGACACTTCTTGGAATGATTTGCATCAAAATCTGTGGTGTAAACCATGCATGATGATGTGGCCTTCATTTTCACCTTTGGTAGAAACATATTTTCCTTTTAGAAAAAAAGGCATCTCATCTTTATTTTTCTTGAATTAGACATTCCAAGGTTCAGATAACTCTTGTCACTCTTACATAAGAGATATATGGTAAGACCAAAGAAGTCTCAATTAGCTTTGGAGCAGCTTAGACCAATATTAAGCTACTTGGGGGATTCAAAGGGAGAAG
Source organism: Falco cherrug (assembly GCF_023634085.1). Lineage (NCBI taxonomy): Eukaryota > Metazoa > Chordata > Aves > Falconiformes > Falconidae > Falco > Falco cherrug. The sequence continues at coordinate 45,498,011 of NC_073720.1, read as the reverse complement.
CCTAGCACTATGGGGTTTCTTGCTTCAAGAATGGGAAAAAGAGCTGGTTTTTTAATCTGTTGCCTTGGAAGTAAAAGCACTGGTTGAGTGCCAGGACCTAAGGAAGTTTGCTCCCTGCAGAAAGGTAGAACTTGATAGGAGTTGATTACTTATTTAAATGTCAAAAACCAGCTTGGGCTTGCCTGAACCTGGGCAGGATAGAAGCATTTGTACAGACTATCACCAGTGAAGAGTCTAATGAAAGTCTGGGCTCAAAAGTGATGAAAGAGTTTTGGGTTTTGTGCTTATTTTGGACTCGGGGTATCCAAGAAGGGACAGTTTTATATGACTCTGTAAGAGAGCTGTTCTGGAGGCCAGATGTATAAGCTGAAAGGTCAAGAAAAAAGTTCTCACAGTGACCTGCCAAGAATAAGAGTACAGTAAAAATATTTGTACTCTTTTTTCAGTGTCATTTTAGAGTGCTGTGCATACCTATCACAGCTGTGTGTGAGTGACATTTAATGAGAAGGATCATCAGGATGATGACTTTTTTTTTTCACTACACAGTCCTGATAAACACAGAAGACATCTAAATCCTTAAGTACAGAAATAAGCCGTGAAGAATTTGTCTGTTGTATATGTTGTGTATGCATTCATATGCTCAAATGCACATTCCCAAATTAATTATTCTTTAAAAACTATTGATTATATACTTATTGATCATCCAACAAGATGGGAAAAATACTCTTCTGTGACTATTCATACTAACATCTTTCCCATCTATGAAGAACCATACTGGGAAATAAAAAGATTGTGTCTCAAAATTTTACGGAAGTATAATTCTCGTTGTTAACTGAATATACAGTGGAAATATTTATGCTTTATATTGACCAAGAATGGTGACTTGTCTTGTGGTTTCAAGTTTAATTTTTTTTAAGTGTTTAAACAATATTAAGCCTAGTGTTTCAGTATTATTCCTAGTGCCTAATGCTGTAATAGATTGTCAACACAGTCCTCATACTCATGTCAGATGTCCTGCCACTTTTAGCAGGAAACTGCTGTGAATTCTGTTTTCACGTATACTGGTGAGAAACGTTGCTGGATTGAATTTACCACCATTACCCTTGTTCTGTCTTTCTCAAACTGTGTTGTCACACAACACCCAAAATTCATTAGAAAGGTTAGATTAGCAATCGTGCAGTTTCCCTGGGATGGGGGAGTGGACAACTGACTCTAATTGCTAGCAATTGTCCAATGCTCCAGGCAGGACATATTGCCTAAAAACCCCTTACCTCTCCACTGTAGAACTAAGGTTTCAGGAGCAAAGACCATTTGAATCAAGGCTGTACTTTCAAAAATTTTAAGATGTTGTTCTGTCAGAGTCGAGAACTGCAATTTGGCTCAGTTTGTGTATAAAAATAGTAGGCAACTTAAGCTTAGTTGTAAGGTTAAAGTTGAAAGTAAAGCCGAAAGCATATCTAATAAATTTAAATGCATGAGTAATGACATCTAAAAATAAGATACACATTGGGTGGTTATTCAGACTTCCACCATGATGCCTGATGATTATTTTTAATGTTTACATAAAAATTACTTGGCCATCCCAAACAAGTTTCAATGTTGTTGGAAACAAGCAATTCCTAAGGAAAAACAAAAAATTATGCACTATAAGAATACTAAAAAGTGGTAAAAACCAAAGCTTATTATCTACTCTATATAAAATCAAGTGTATTATCTAAACACTAATGGAAATATAAGTCTTATTCTTTCTTTAACTAGAGTTAAGACTACATCCTTTTTCTGTGACTGGTATTTACTTTGTTTACTGAGTGGATTTGAAAGACAGAAGAAAGGAATGCTATAGGATTTAGCTATAATGACCATGCATTCATGAAGTATGTGCATTTTAAAAGTTGAACCTTTAAATTTAAGAAGTGTGGTCTTCTAGATTTTTAACAGCTAGAGGGTAAACTGCTTTATATTTTGTTTTTCTGCTCAGTGCTATTGATGGTAGAAAAATGAATATTCCTGTAAGCCCATTGGAGACAATATGAACTATGTAGTACTGCCAGGAGTGTTGTTACTAATGATCTTCTCAACTCCCTGGCTACAAATTCCTGAGAAGGTAACAGGAATAACATGAATGGAGACTAAATTATTGTCCAAGAATCAAGTCATTCCACTAGATACTGATCTAAATATCCATTAACACTCACATGAGGCATGCAGGCATTCTTTTTCATATCAGCGAAGCATTCTTAATACCAAATTAAATGCCCATAACAAAATGATCAGTGAACGTCTCTCAGAAAAGAGCATCTTAACTTCATTCAGTTTATCTGTTTTCAAAGGGAGGCAATTATACTGATATACATTAGCAATGTGAAATTAAATCATTACCAGTTGCACTTTTTGTTCTCCTAAAGTGGTCTGAAGTCTTTTGACATGAGATATTACTACTCTATTAAAACCATGCTTAGTCATCTTCAGTTCATACAACCAAAATTTTAACCTGGAAATCAATACTCTGCTTGCTTTCATTAACATGAAAGGTTTTCACACTTTTCCAAACTACTGGACATGTTTTCCCCTGTTGCTGATGAGGGAGAACTTATCATTGATGACAGTTCAAATTGCAAGGATTTAAATTAAATCTGACATTGCTTTCTGCTACGCTGAGAGCTTTTTGTATCACAGACAATGTAAAGGTCACAGTAGGCTTGCTTTATGAGCGAAATAGCTCCTTTTGTGTTAAACATTGTCCAGAGTCTCCAAAAAGAGGAAGTCAAGGTTAGCCTTAGTTCCATACAAAAGAAACTCTTAGACATGTTTAAAAATCTCTAAGATTGAACATCTAATTTCTATGATTCTATTTTGAAAACATTTTCTACATTACAGAGTTTGATGGGGATAGACCTATTTCATCAAATACTGAAGATATCATTAAAATATTCAAGCACTGGGTGAGAAATGCAAAACTTTGATTAACTGAGACCTCAATAAATATTACAGGATGGGGTCCTATCTATAACGTGGGGTTTTTTTTAATACCTTAATTTCTGAGTGATACAAAAGGGGATTGGAAAGAAGGGTCTGTGGTATGGACCAGGAAAAGATAGAAGGTGACTCAAGAAATATGTTTGAGAACATTCCAATTACAGGTTTAATTGCAGTCTTGCCTTTAGTCCACCTTTTCATTAAGAACTTTTCTTTCCCATCCTCATGTATGCAGATACTTAGTATTAAAATAATAAGTGCATGTGATCTTATATTTATGGCATGAAGTCTTGTTTCTAAGGCTGAGGAATTTTATTCTCCCCACCTTGTGACATGTGACAAAGCTGCAGCTGCAGGCTGCTGGTTCAAAATAAATAGCATCAGTATAGTGTCGTAGGCACTCCAGGCTGCTGAAGGAGCAGCTGAAGGAGTGGGTGGCATTGTCCAGAAGGGGGCATGGCTAGGATGTCTAACAAAGGTGTTAACTTGGAGGCTGCTGCCAGCAGAGCTATCATGAAATAGCAAATACCCCTCCACTGTGATGAATTGCCCCTTCTGGCACAGGAGCATTGGCTATGTTAGGAAGCGCAAATTACATGTCCCTGTGGCAGCTTGTCTAAATGTGAACCTTTAATTGTAATTAAGTGATGAATACATTCACTTCAGTTTTTGTTTTGTTTTGGTGAATTCAGCTCTGATAAAGGTGACAGATTAATTGCGCTGAAGAATGAAGTCATTGAAGCTGGTTGAGAAATGGTTCAAAAAATATTTCATCAACTTTTTTTCTTGAATTATCTTAAAAAATGTTTCATCTAGGTCTAAAAATCACAGCTTAGTAACAGCAGGAGAGTCTTTCCTTTCTACCTGCATCCAGATATCTGTACCACACCTTGAAATGCTACAAGCCACATGTTTTTGTCTGTGCTCTATAAGACAAGCATATTTCAGAATGGCCAGACACACATTCACATGGAAATCTCTCCTCCTGATGATTCACAGGATTTTCCTGTTCTTTAAAAAAAGAAATAAAAATCTCAGAATGTTTAAAAAAATAAATTTAAATGACTAGCAAATACATACCCATGTTTGTGGGGCTTTACTTGAACCAATACTTGTGAGTGGTGTGTGGCAGAAAACTCCTCTCTCCAGTCACTGGTAGCTGCTTTTCCCTGAAAGCTTGAGGAGAGTCTAGAAAAGATCTAGTAGCCTCCTTCAGGGCCCTCTCTGGAATGAGAAGATAGCATGCAGGCAGGGTACTGCTTCCTTTTCCACATCTACCACATGTCATCCCCCTCTTCTTCTGAATGGGGAGGGGAGATTGAGGATTATTAAAAGAAGCTGCCATATCCTAATCACTAGACTTTAACTTATTATTGTGTCTTTTGGGGGCTTCTCTGTTGCACAAACTAAGCAGAGAAGGAGAGTAAGGATGTATAATCAGACAAATCATGATTTAGAAATTGTGGTGGAGTGTCTTTTGGTCTTCTAGTATTAGTCCGCAGGGGTTGCTTTTCATATTGGAACACTCTAACCAGAAGCAACCTATTAGGATAAACAAGGGAACATCTAGCACATTGTACTAGAGCTGATAAATAATGTGATAGTTGTTTTTATGTGTCCATTTTATTCCATGCATGTAACATGAAGAGGCAGCTTTGTGCGATGCAGTGGGGCTGTGCATTGTATATGCTTTGTATAATACAGAATTCTTGTTCAACATATGCAGTTCAGATAAGTGACAAAGCATCAGATCTTTTATGACCAAATATTTCTGCTAATGTGTATTTTCCATCTTATCTACTCCATTTCTGGTTTTTTAAGCAAGTTGTTTTTATTGGACTGTAAGTAGCAAATTCCTACGATTTTATAGCCATGTGACATTGTTGTCATTGCTTTTAGAACAGGAAATGGTACATCTGTTAATAAAGAGACTAAAAGAACTCTCCCATGAGTCACCAAAAAGCATTTGCCAAAACTAATTAAACTAATGCCAAATATGACATGTCAGTTTAAAACCTGTAACAATTTACAGTACACTGACTTTGCGGGAAAGGGGTTGAATATGAGGATGAAGGTAGGGGGAGGTTAGGGTAAGGATCTGAAGTATAATTCCAATGAAGAAGTAAAGCTCAATTGTCTGAATTTTTTTGCTCAATTATTCACCTACCTATGTTGAGCTTGCCCAAGAACCATTTTCAGAGACCTTGTTTTTCAGTTTTACTCAATTGTGATTAGCAAAACTGTTCATTCTGTTTGAACTCACATTTTATATTTCTCCAGGTATGAAATTTTAATTCTTATTCTAAGATAAGAGCTGTTTAAAAATAAAATTTAATTTATCCTTGTATATAGTATTTGCAAGGAGTTTCACTAAATTTCATAGGACTGTCATGAGAATCGGCTAAAGAGATGTTTCGATCTTGATTTTCTTAATTGGAATTCAGAACGAAATACAGAGTTCTTTTAAGTATTAAGCTAAAGAATACACCAAGAAAAGCAATGTAAATTTTGATAATAAAGGCTGAAGAACTATTTTTTTCCCATTATGCCTGCAAAACAAAAATATTACATGTCTAGCTAAGGCCTGCAGTCTGATTTTAACTTCAAAAAAGGATGTAAACAATGCATCAAGAAAGCTGAAATTTCAATAATAATCAACCTGATTTCCACAAGCAGTTATATATAGCACTCAATAAAATTGGTAGTCTACTTATTGTATGCTTACAATTTCTGAAATGAATTTTTTTTTCCATTTCTATAGCAAATATAATTATTAAAATGCAGCTAGAAGAGTATCGCAGAATTATTTCATCTAGATGAGCCATGAGATTTATATTCTATTATTAAATATGTTATTATATGGTTGTGGGTTTTGGACCATGATGCATTGTGGAAGCAATGAGGGACACAAGGATAGAGATGGGTTATCTAGAGGCAAGACCAAAGGCCCTATCACACTTGACTTTGACAAAATACTCTCCAACAAAACTAGCTTGCATCGTCTGCCACCCCAAGTCTTGTATCAAAAGAGTGCAGAGAACTGAGCCCCTGTTTTTGCCTTACCTTACATTTGTCTACAATGTCAGTCTTAACTGCCAAACTTTGTGCAGCCACTGCTATGAACTCTTTCCTTTCTCACTTCTATGCAATAAAAGTATTACTTTAGTGATATCTTTTATTGAGAATTAGCCCATCAGGCTAGCACTAACCATCAGAAATCCCTTTACTAATAAATATCCCACTCCATTCTTGCATAATTCTATTGACACATCAGTGATTTATCACTCTGCATCTTTGATTCAGAATACCTTTGTGTCCTCAGCCTTCCTGTTTAGGTTGCTATATCTGCTAGATTAACATAAGTGAGTCCAAAGAATTATTCTGAACTAGTTTCTCCCCTCTTTCCAATCTTGTTTAAAACAAGTGTGGCAGTCTTACTTGTTTCAAATCTGGGAATTTGTACTTTTCACTGAAATTAGGGTTTTGTGATAGCCGAAAAAGTTCTTTTCAGAAAAAAAATTTCCAAGCTCTTGTCACTATTGCCATGAGCTGTTGATCAGTCTTCAACAGTAATCATGTCATAAATATCTGGTGCAAGTAGTTGGCATTTGCAGGTGTCTCTCTAGCTCCCGAAAAAATTCTTGCTAATACTGGGTTTTCCATAACTTCTCACCCTGCTGCAGGTCTGTCCTGCACACAGCTTTCCTGTTTATAAAGTGAACATCTTCTGATAATTTAGAATATTTAGTGTTCCTAAATTAATACATAATCCCATCACGCGGGAGGAAGTATGACATACTACTTTCATTAACTAAATTAAAACATCTGTGGCCCAAAGTTCCCTGGCATGGGCTCAGTGATCAAGATCTCCTTAATGTTTTTGGTAGTTCATTATTATTTTGCTGTGATAGGAACTCCTGGTCCTAATGTCTCCTGTTTGGATTAGTACTGTCATCTTAACTAGGACTAAATGATGACATTTGCTTTAAAGATATGGATAGCTCAAAATACAAAAACTTTTCTATGATGTGCAGTCTGCTTTGAAAAGTAATGTTACTGTAGATGAAACTGTTCATGTCCATGTTAAGGTACTGTATGGAGGTTAGAAATTCTGTAATGTCTGAGCATTTCTAAGTTTCTAAAATTGTTCTTTTTTCTAACCCATAACTTGATGATGTGCTTATTCTTCATCCTTTTGTTCACAAAGTTATCCCAAGCCCACTGATTTTAGGTATATGACATACAAATCATACATTCCCTGAATTTCTCCTGAAAGGTGTGATAAATGAGTTTGCAATGGGAGTCCCCATCTTTGGGAAAGGATTATCTTGCCTACTACATTTTATTTTTTAAATAAGAAAAACTATGGGGAAAGAAAATAAGGGAGATAATAAAAAATGTTAAAGCTACAATATGAACCGATTCTCCATCTAATTGTAAAAATAGTATTTTTTGGTTAAGGTCAAAGCCAAAAAACTATTGTAGTAAGAGAGAGAAAATTATTTAAATAAGAAGATGCAATATTTTATGCAAAAATAAAGGCATTAGTACTCTAAATGGAGATAGAGGATAAATGTTGTTCTCCTCTGAAATTGATAACTTCTGATTTATGTTTTTCTTATAAATAGAAGAGGACTGCAAGATTTCTTTAGAATTCTGTGTAAGGTGTGGATAGCATAGCGACTTTAGAATACTGTCTTACCAACCATACCACATTTATAGCTTGTGCAAAGCAAAAAGTCACGGCAGTCAGGCAAAGTCACCAATGACTGGAAAAGTGAAACATCATACCTATTTTTAAAAAGGATAGAAAGGAGGACCCTGGGAACTATCAACCAGTCTTTCTTACCTCTATACCCTGTATCTGTAAGATAATTGAGCAGATCCCTCTGGATAACAGGGAAGTGACTAGAGACAGGCAACATGGCTTCACAAAGGGAAAATCATGCCTGACTGGCCTGGTGGCCTTCTAAGGTAGAGTGGCTGCATTGGTGGATAAGTGAAGAGCAACTGATGTAATCTGTCTTGGGCCTTTGACACAGTCCCATACAACATCCTTAGCAATAAATTGGAGAGATATGGGTTTGATGGGTGGACTATTCGATGGCTAAGGAATTGGCTAGCCACATCCGAAGACCTGCAGCCAATGGCTCAATGTCCAAATGGAGAGCAGTAGCAAGTGGTGTCCCCCAAGGGTCTGTCTGCTTTGGTCTCAATGTCTTTGTTAATGACATAGACAGTGAGACTGAGTGCACCTCAGCAAGTCTGTGGATGACACCAAGCTGAGTGCTGCAGTTGGTATGCTTGTGGGAACAGATGCTCTCCCAAGAGACCTTGACAGTCTTGAGGGGTGGGCTAAAGTAAACATCATGAAGTTCAACAAGGCCAAGTACAAGGTCCTGTACCTGGGTCAGGGCGATCACTAGTGTTGATACAGACTGGGAGACAAGTGGATTGAGAGCAGCCCTGTGCAGTAGGACTTGGGAATATTGGTAGATGAAAGATTACGTACAAGCTGGGGATGCACTCTTGCAGCCCAGAAAGCCAACCATATCTTGGGCCACATCAAAAGGAACACGGCCAGCAGGTCGAGGGAGGAGATTCTCCCTCTCTGCTCCACTGTGGAGAGACCACACCTGAAGTATTTCAGCCAGTACTGGGGTCTTCAGCCATGGGGTCTCCAGCACAAGAAAGACATGGACCTGTTAGGGTGGGTCCAGAGGAAAACAGTCAGAGGACTGGAATACCTCTCCTATAAAGAAGGGCTGAGAGAGCTGGCATTCAACTTGGAGAAGAGAAGGCTCCAGGGAGACCGTATTGTGGCCTTGTGCTGCATAATAGGGGCTTAAAAGAAAGACTGAGAAAGACTTTTTACCAGGGTCTGTAGTACAGGACAAAGGGAAATGATTTTACACCCGAACAGGGTAGGTTTAGATCAGGGGTCCTCAAACTACAGCCCGCAGGCTGGATACAGCCCCCCAGGCTCCTCAATCCGGGCCCCGGTATTTACAGACCCCCCCGCTGGGTGTTGGGGGGGCAACCAAGCAGCCGCAGATGGCTGCCTGCCGCTGCATCCGCGCGCCGGCCCCCTGGTTAAACAGTTTGAGGACCCCTGGTTTAGACTGAATATGAGGAAAACATTTTTTACAATGAGGGTGGTGAGACACTGGCACAGGTTGCCCAGAGAAGCTGTGGCTGCCCCATCCCTGGAAGTGCTCAAGGCCAGGCTGGATGGGGCTTTGAGCAGCCTGGGCTAGTGAAAGATGTCCCTGCCCATGGCAGGATTGTTGGACTGGGCGATCTTTGAAGGTCCCTTCCAGCCCAAACTATTCTGTGATTTTATGATTCTAAATAAAAGCATAGCATAATATAGTAAGCAATTTTATGTGTTAAGCCTTCGGTTAAGAAATTAATGCCTGCTACTAACTTTACACAATATTAGGCAGAAATCAATTAGTTATCCAAAAATTGGAGTAGTATTTGATACATGATGGCTTTTAGAAGTGAGATTTTTGTTGAGGAGGAGAACAGTGCCTTGAGGAATGAAGGACTGCCTAGAAAATTTTGTAAATATATGAAAAGCCTTTTAAATAATTTTGGCAGAATCATAATCCCGTCAAAACACTAAATATAAAATAAGGACTTAGTATAAAATCAGTACTAAAGTTTGAGGGAAAACCAGCATTCCTTTGAAGAGTGAAATGTTTCTATTGTAATTCTTTGTTACTCATAAATTAAGATGTACTGTACTGGTTATATCTAGATAAAGCTGTTTATAGGGTTTATATACATTAATACTTCAACTGTATACTACTTGTTACAAAACAAACACACATGGGTAAAGCCTAGCCTGTTATACCTGCAAAACCAGAGGAGGTCCACTGACTTCACTAGACTTTCTTGGTAATGTATCTTAGAACAGAAGTAGGATTTGGCTCAATGTATTTTTCAAGGAAAAAAATTAAAATACTGTCATCTGTATTGGAGGCCATATAAGTTTGTGTATCATCCCTTTCTTTTTCTTCCAAATGGAAGCTTAATAAATAAAATGTTATAAAAATGCATAGAATTAAAAGAAAAATCTAAATTCTGATAAAAGGCAGAGAATATTTTTTTACTATCAGCTTTCAATAAAAATCCCCAAAGAGCATGTTAAAGTGCATTAAATATCCAATAAATACTGTTCTTTGTCATAACAAGAAAACAAAAAAAAATTACAAAACACATACCAGCTTTCAAAATAAGGTTATGATTTAGCAGAACAAAACCAAAGCTTTTGGTATTTTGTTTGTATATTTGCTTTGGCACCAGTATAATTTTTTGATTGTGCTTCAAATACTTAGTTTTGCCCATCTATATTTCTTGTTTGTAAAATAAGAAGTGTCTTGAAAACAGGCTTTGGGTAAAGTAGAATAGTAAATATAACGGTCTGTGAAAACCAGGTATCAGACAGACATTGATCTGATCGGCTTGCAGTCCAGCATCATGCTTGAAATACTGAAATATAGAAGTAAAGGGCTTTTTTTACTCCAGTTACTCTGTTTTCTCTATTCCAGCCCCATTTAAAGATTCTGAAGCTCTCTGTTATGAAAGAAACAATACTCAAAAGAAATAGAAAAGGTGTAGGCTTTTACAACTGTGGTATTACTGTGTCCTGAAGAGAGAGGTTGAATTCTACATCTTGTTCCATAAAGATTTTTTTTCGTTCACCAAATGAAAAGGCTGAAATTCCTGAGCCCCTTGTAAATAGGCCCTTTTGACTGGATAAACTGAAGTTTTCCTTTAACTTTTTTTCAGTTATGGTTAAATGTTAAAGCTCTTCTGCTTTCTTTGGCAGGGATAATGAAGGGTTGTAGATTCATAAATAGAAAAGAGATGCTTGCTGGAGTTTTCTTTGCAGTAGTGTGGGATCAGCTATACATCTAACATGCCTTTTAAATTCTGCATGATGATCATGATGATCATGATGAATCATGATGAATCGTCCTGACAAATCTCTGAAATTCTTAAATTTGACCTTGTCATCGTTGCTATGATTATATAGAGAGAATCTTTCATACTGCAGGAGACATCCAGGCACCCCACCCCCACCTTCTGCACCACCCCCCCACCCCCAGGAAAAACATTTTCAAAGTACAATCGTGTAGGCTGTGACACCAGCTAGAGAGGAGAAGCAAAAGCCACACACATTTCTTTTAAAAGCTTTTTTTCCCCTCACAGAATCTTTTTGTTTTTAACAATAGTCAAAGAAAATAAAAACTCAATTGAAAACAGAAGTCAGAACCTTCCCTGCTTTGACCATCCAGAGGAGGGAAGGGACAAAAAGACACCCCCTCTCCCAAGCTCCACACGTCTGTTTTCTAATACAAGCACAGCTATAGAAGCGCTAGCCTACAGCTTTTCCATGCAGCTTCTTTTTCTTTGGCATGATGCCGCTTGATCAGCTATGGCATAATTAGAAGAAGATTTGGTGGGTCAGAAACCACCACTTCGGAAGAAGCAGAGATGGGGAACACCTAGACTTGATTGATTTGTGAGGAGCGAGCAGGGCTGGAAGTTTGTGAGTTATTTACTGAAGGAATAGTTCATGTTCTGCCTTATTTGGGGACATAATCTTGAGGCAGCCCTTTGTGAGAGTTTTGAAACCCTCCTGTTATACATGGGTCTAGACAGTGCACTACAAGTGCATGCCTGTGTATAAAGGAAGAAAAATCTAACTAATCCCAAAGAAACTGTAGTCCTCAGGCACTAGGAATTTCCCACCAGAGGTGAAAAAGGGGGTTGGATTATCAAAGCCATGCGAAGATGCAGATGTGTTTTAGAAGGCCAGGAAGAGAATAAGTGAAAGCATGCAAAACACTCAGAACAGAGGAAGCATGATGGTTATGCTGAAAGGTACTGGTGTTTCCAAAATGAAATATTTTGCACAGTAACCTGGCCACATACTGCTATAAAGTACCTTGTTAATGTGCTGTTATGTTAGTGTTAGAATTTGCCAAGAAAATCTGTCTGTATGCTTCCTTACTTAGGAACCCAATAGGGTACATTTTCCAAGTGTTTTATTTTAGCAATGTAGTTGTAAAGACTTATCTGATACTGGAAATGTGGCACCTGAAAATATTTTTCATTTTTACTGCAAGCTCATATAAAACATTCAATAAGCACTTCCAGGAGAAAAAAAAAGATACTACTAAGGTCTTTAGTATACTTACTGCAATCTATAATCACTTCTTTCTGTGCATCTACCTGTAAACTTGAGGAGCAATGTATATACTGTGACAAGAACACAGGAGAGCAAAAGCAGTACCGAGATGTGCCATATAGCTGAGATTATTTAAGAAGAGACTGCCAAAGATTTTGAGTTAAGATTTTTTTTAATGCAAGTCTTCTTTAAATCCCATTGTGCTGAAGAAATATTGAAATAAGACTGAATAATTTAAAATTAGCTTTTAATTTTGCTTTGCCTGTAAGTTGCAGTCAGATGGACGTAGACATCTCGAGCTGAAAACTTTGTTTATGCAAATTCACAGCTTTAATTAGATGATTAGTAGGAAGTATCCTATAATCTTCAGTTCAGAAAAAAATGCTCTGGGGGTGTCTGTGCAAGCAAATCATAATTTGGAATCCTAATATATTCTGTACTCTTATGCTTAAGCGTACTGTCTGAACATATTGTATTAACATCCTAACAGGTAGCATGCAGTAGTTCAAATTCTAAACTTCAACCCATAAACTGAAAGAAATATAGTATTTTAAAAAGCCATTTTCAAAATCATAATATAAGTCCGTGCAGAAATTTTTGGTGAAAACACTCTAGGTTATGAGCCTGCAGACCTTGAAGTTGAGCTGGCATCCTGGAGAAGAACTGAACTATGTAGAACAATTTCACAATTTGCCTTTTTATGGAAAAGCAAAAAAAAACCTTCCTGTTCCTGGCACAGCATGTCTTTTGTTGGAATTTTGCACCTCAGATCTGATGCACTTGCAAGCACTCCAGGAAAGAAAATCTTTGAAAACCAAAAGAGTGCAATTTTGAAGGGCAAAGAAAAGAGGATTCATTCACATGATATTGAATGTGCAGAAATGCAACAAAGCTCAAAGCAGAAATCACCAATTAAGATTAAAGAGGGCAATGACAGGCATTTGACATCACAGCCAGTGTCAAATGTATCAGGAAGCCTGCTTTCCATGAAACAGCAATGCCAAGACAACTGATGACAAAAATTATTTTTCTCTTCAAATGATGATGTTGCAAAGTGTTGACCTGAATTGGGGCACTCCTCTTTGTTCTGCACTGGGACGGAAACATTGAAAATGTATTTACAACTGAACTGTGGCTCATTATACAGTGACCTTGTGCAGAGACCTTTTGTTTAGCAGCAGAGACAAAGTGAGCATGCCAGCCAGGGAGTATAACTGCCTGCTTCTTCTGGCTGTGCATGAAAGGCTATTGAGTCTCCTTTGGCTACAGCTGAGATACAGTCACATCTGAAATCCCACACAAGAGTCTGCTAGACTCAGACATGCTATGCTCAGTTTATTCCTGAGGTCGTGCTCACATAAAACTGCTCATGAAATGCTTATTTCAAAATGCCTCTTCCATCTTGTCCTTTCTCTTCTTTTCTCCTCCCCCATCCTGATTTTTTGGCATTGGCTAGTGGGAAGCACAAGGGAGAGAAACTGCAGTGAGTATGGTAACTGGGTTCCATTCACAAACACAGGAACATTTCTTAAAAGATCGGTTATTTTCCATGTCTTACTACAGGATAGATAGCAGATCTTCCTTATGTTCACCTTCCAAAAGGTGACCTTCTGGGAGAAAGGAAATTCTTATTAACTGATGCTAAATGCATGACTTTACATTTTTGTACTGTTGATCTTCCCATGGCTCCCATCCTCAAACTTGCCCAGTTCTTACTTCATGTTCTCCTCTGGATGGTTGGCATTCCCCACCTGGGCAACAGCAAATGCTTTTACCTTTACACCTAGCCATCTTGTCATACATTTTTAAAAATACTGAATTTATCCTTGAAACACATTTCCAGAAAGAATTCCTTTCCACTGAATGGTTTTATTTTAGCCAAGTACTTTCCCTCTCAGTGTAACTCATTATGTTCTACTATTTAGCTAGTGTTTTTCACCACTTGAAATCTGATATACTATCACGTCATCGTACTGAATATGGATGAATCATATTTACCACCTTTCTTACTTCAGAAAAAATGGTTTTCTCATTAAAAGATAAATACTGAGTTAATGTGGCATGGCCTAAAGCCTCCTTAAGTGTAAACTAGTTAAGCTAGTATATGCTAGTTAAGCTAGCAGTTCTAAATGCAAACAACTGGCTCTGTTTTCAAAGTCCCTCGTTCATTTAAAACGGCAAGTTTTCAAAGTCCCTCATTCTGCAAGTGGTTACATATAGATTTAACTGCAAAAGTGGTCTCACAGATGACAGGATTGCTTATGTGGGAATACTCTTGGTGAAAGTTAGGTAAGTGTGTAAATCCTTGCCAGTGTCAGGACCAACACTGTGTGGTTGAAACTTCAAGATGTAGCCATTGATCCTGACCAAAAAAAAAAAAAAAACCCAAAAAAACCCCGCCTAGAAATGGATCACTGTAGAGTACAAATGAGAAAAGAAGAGGCTTATAAAATAATTCTAAGGCATTAGAACTGAGTTTGGCTCAAACTCTCTAGGCATTTAAAATCCTGATTTTGGTGCATAGTAAGGTGAACAGGATGCTTAGCCCCTCTCCCATCACCTGCCCCTAAAAGCTGAACCAGAATGTTTGCTTTCAATTAGAATTCCTACCTGTTTGATTAACTTAGCTCACCTGTACACATCCTAGGCCCCCACTAGGTTCTGCTTCCATAAATTAACATAACTGAAGTCTGTATAGAGCTAAACTTGCTGTCTGTAAAAGAAAATAATGCTCTTTTCTACTGAAAATCAGGCATTTCTGACATAGCAATATTTCCAGCTTTTCCCTAAAGAAACGTGTTCCAGAAGGATACATGAGTAATTTCCGGTATTAATCAAGTTTAAAATTTTTTTTTGTAGAGTTCTTTGCAATAGAAAACATTTTTGCCTGCCATAAGTTATCTGAAGTATAATGTGCATATAGAACTATTGATAAATGCTGATTTTATTTTCTTTTTTTTACTGACACCATCTATCTAACTGCTAAGGGGTGTCAAACCAGGTCATTAGTACTGGAGCATTGACCTTCTCTATGCAGAAATTACACAAATCACCTAGAGGTGTAAGACGTGCTTCCAGAAAGGGTCTTTTGAAAGGCTGGAAGTTGAAACTGTTTTCTGTTCCCTGGCTGGAGAATTCACTACCTACACATTTAGCCAGCAGTTATGATAAGCCTTCTGAGCACCCTGCTGTACTAAGGAGTCATTTCCCGTGACTGAGTTTTCTTGTCTTTTAGCAACATCTGACATCCATTTAAATAAAATAAGCCCATTTCCTATGTCATTTATGCAGAAATTATAGCAAGAAATATAACCTTTTGCTGAATTTGCTCCTGACTTGTTAGAAATTAACTGCAGTAGAAGTTGGATCTTACTAAATGAGACAATTACTTCATCATTTTTGCCACTAGTGCCGTTAGAAGCATACTTCAACAGAACATATTGTGGGCTTTAATAAACTGCTTTATAGGCATAAGATTTATGAAGAAAGGGGAGCATAATTATAAACCATGAATGTCTGTCTGTTCTCAGGGAAGGCAAAGAAGGCTACAAATGAATACAGGTTTTTCTTTCTGAACATGCTGCCCCTGGTATTGGCACTGCCTTTTTACCCTGGGAAGTAAAAATCTTAAGATTTTGATAAGCAATCAGAGGAATCAAATTATCTTTACATATCTGTCTCATTCCACACCTCTCCCTCTTCAGACTCCCAACTGGAATACCAGAAGCAACACAATTTTTTAAGCTTTGTACCATTCATTAATAATTGAGCTACAAGTAATACTTGGCTTCTAAATTACCACACTACCAGTTACTTGGTTTAGTGTTTCTGTTAAAAATGACTTGATATTTTTGAAGTTACAACATCTGTTTGAAATATTTTGCTGAATGCCAGTTTCCTGGTATTAAAACTTGTCACCATTTTTGTTTTCTAAATAATGTGTAATAGTTGTTGACACAGGCTAAAATTTATAAAACATTAGAAATAAGGAATAAAACTCAAAACACTTATTAAAAATTACTTTAAAGTATTGGCGAGTACTTTAATTATCTATAAAAACTACAGATCTTATGCCTTTTTCCATGCTTTTATGTGGCCACTTTGAAGAACACACATCAGATGATCTATGTTTGTGCCCATGCCTGTGGGTAAGTATATAGGGAGAAGAAAAAAGCACTTCTGAGCAGTTCAGTTGAAAATAGAGAAAAAGCTAGAGAAGTATGGAGTATTAGTAGCAATAATAATTAAATGAGCTGATAGAGTCCAAGAGGGAGGGCAACTCTCAGTCACAAATCAGATCTGGTATTAACACCTGGAGTAAAGATCCCTTGGAATCATTCCCCAAAAAGCATGGAGAAAACCACAAAATACATGTATAATGCACTGATTCAAGACAAATTAGCATGGATTTTTGTTATTCAGTGTACTCTAATTTCTGGTATCTGCTAGATTAAATGGCACATGAATTTCTTCTATGAAGTAGGCACAGCTGTGCTTTCAGCAGTGACCAATTCCAGATTCATGAAAATGAGAACCTTCTATTCTAGACCTGTGCTAGCTTGAAGAGTTAAATTGTTCATTTAAATAATTGGATTCTGGGGTGGGTTGACCCCGGCCAGCAGCTAAGCCAAGCTTTGGTTAGTTTGGGTCAGCTATCCAGACTCTGTCCTCTCCCAGCTTCTTGCCCACACCTGGACTATTTGCTGGGAGAGCAGAGAGGGAACAGAGAAGGCCTCGGTGCTGTGCAAGCACTGCTCAGCAACAACTAAAACACTGGTGTCTTATCAACAGTTTTAACCACAAATCCAAACATGGCAGCTATGAAGAAAGTGAAGTCCATCCTGGCCAGACCCAGTACACACTCCTAGCCACAGAAGCTTACCTGTGCTGAATAAGTGCAGTAAAGATAATGATAGGTAGGGAAAGTGACAGCACACAAAGAAGAGTGAGGCTCTAACTTGTATTTAATTTTGTTATGTGCTTGCCTGAACCAGGTCCACATTCCCTTAGCGGGAACTCAGTCATTTCACTAAATCCCTAGCTATAGGCATTGCTGAACATTTCATGCAACTACTTTTCAAGAATTGTGTTGAAGTTCCTTGGCTCCATTTTAAAAAATAAACTCTCCTAGGCTTCCTGCAGTGTGAAATAGTGCATAATTCAGTGTGGATTCCTGAGCTACCTTGGAGCTATCTGGTGGATCAACACAATGCAGCTCAGCACCACGTAGGGAGCTTTGTAGAAGCAAGCTCTTGAAATCGCCAGCTCAAGCTGAAAAAGCAGTACAGTGCAGGTAACATCACACACAATGATCCCATCACAAGCATAACAGTCATAGAAGCAAATAACTTGCTTGCCACTTCTTACAGCAAAAGCCACTGCAGTTGCAACCTCCACATAACAGAGTGCTGCCTGTCAGAAAACAATATTGGATGACATTTATGCCCCGCTTCCTTGTGAATTGTTGTTTTCAGTGAAGAACACATACTGATTTCTTCGTCCTTGCTTGTGCCATATAACTACCATTGGATAAACAATCAATCAAGACTGCTAGCCCGAGAAATGTCTCCTTATATCCATACTGAAAACAAAGTAGACTGAGAGTAGTTTCATAGTTCATATAACCATCCTCGTATTTTTGCCCACATCTGTGGGTTTTGTGCATCTATGAAGGGGAAAAAAGCAAAAGAATGTGAGAATTTGTTTCAATTCATTTTAATAAAAATAAGCCCAAGAACAGCCAGAGGTCTACCACTTAGCACTAGCTAAGGAATTTAGACTACTGGTGTGCCTGCTGGGTACCTGGCTCCTGGTGCTACGGTGGTGGTGCAGTGAGAAAGTGGCACTTCCCTCTCAGCTGAAGCAATGTGGATGTATTGAAGGAGCATGACAAGATGAGAGAAGTGAAAAAGCTTAAAGACAAGAATTACGATAGATATGCTTCTGATGTCAGCTCTTGCCTACAAGGTGTGACCCTTTGTACACACTTAATGCTGTTCAAAAAATTCTTAAAGCACATTCCACAGTGAGGGAAAATGGGCAGGTCAGTTCACTCTCCAACAATGAAATACAGGTGTTCATAGGGTGGAGAGAAGCTGCTATTTAACAGTGCATGAAATGCTTCACAACCTTTTGGTCAGGGTGGGAAGAATGCAGTAACAATTTGAAAGCACAGAGGAAATTACAGACTATAACTACTCACTGTAAGCAGTAAAATGGGGCTAGTGCCCCACCTCTTGCACAAAGCAGTAAGGATCCTTAACTAAAGCATTTTATTATTTGTTTTTGTCTTGAGAGTGAAAAGCTGAGCAGTATAACATTGAGGCAGTAGCTCAGTACTTACTCGGTGTTTGCAAATGGAGGAGCAATGAATTGCCTGCCATTTCAGTTCCAGACTGGTGACAGTACAAATGGAGGCTGTACTGTAGGGAGAAATCTGCTGCCCAAGCTACATTGGCAGGTGCAGCATATCACTTCAATTAAATAGCAAAAATGACCCTTTATTATGCTGCATCATTGACAGCTGCAGCTACTACTCATCAGCAGTAGTGGTGTAGTACAACAGATTACAAACCTGTAGCATAAACAGAAGTGGGTGCTAACTGCTCAATCATCAACATCACTTTGGTCCAATATTTTTGACATCGAGGGACAATATAAAACATGTAGCCTTATTCTCCGGAGGGATTGTATTTTGTCGTGAAATACAGCTGCAGGCAAGCTCTGTGTGTGTAAACTAAACTGTGGTGCATGTAACACCAAAATTTTGTCCATGGCTCCTTGTTGTGCTGTTTCCTGTAACCATAAACTATGCCATCATTTATGTCTTATTTTACCTTTGTTGGTCAGGAAGCAAAACTATTTTGCAGGACTAGTACTGTAAATGTAACAAAAATATTTTTAAGAATTTAAATGGGGTGAAAAAAATCTAACATGGGCATTTTAAGGTTCTGATGTCACTGTGAATCAATAGGTTCATATCACATTTACTTACATTAAATATAAAAAGAGTTATTTTGAAACATGGTAGTTAAGCTTGTACATAAGGTTATAATGAAAAAATTTAAAATCTAAAGGAACAAAGCTTTGATGGTACAGTGTCCAGAAAAGGCTATAGGTTACTCTGACAGACTACTCTGTATTTTTATTTCCTTTCCACGAGATTACATTTTTCCATTGAAGTACACAAATGGGGTTCTGAGAGATTTATTTACCTCTGACTGTTAGAAATGCTGAGTTAGTTCTTTGGTGTACTTCCAAATATAAAAGGATTTAGAACTGAAATTAAGTGCAGTCAAGTTTCAGATGATGACCCCACTACATTAGTTTTATGTTTTGTTATTAAATTGTTTACATCAGTGACAGGGAAGTAATTACCAGAGTAGTGCCTGCCTTTCACAATATCCCAAACCACAAGGGATATTTGACTTGCCAAAGGTAAGAAAAAAATCAGTCCCAGTCTGCTTCTTCATGCATCAGCTCACTTCTCACAGGCATGCTTCCTTGATTCTCTATAGCAAAATTTTCTTCATCTTTGTAAGCAGAAAAGAAATGTCTGAAATAAAGGTGCTAAGTGTCATCAGTCTGAAGGTACACAGACCACTTTAACTGTAGATGAATAAGTACATCCTGTGTTACAAAAAATTGATAGAAAAGGGGAGGTTTGGGATACATTGAGGTAAATGGTGAAAGGACCTATGTTTCTACCAAGAACATTGATGCAATTTCCCCAGCAGGTATTGTAGTCCACTGCATATCTATATGATATCAGGAAGTGGAAATACTGGTACCAGTTTCCTAGACAACTGTGCATCCTTCATGCTTTCTGCCTCCTTTTTTCCTCGTTCACAAAAGTAAGTGCTGTGTGCAGAGTTTGACACAGTAGTAAAATATGATGAGCACTCGGCTTTGGAAGGAGGAAGAACTTGTGGTTCCTGGCCATGTGGTTTAACATTTCAAAGCAGCTTTGAGGTGGATAACATAAATACATTAAAAGAATCTGAGCACTCTGCCTTCCCAAACTGGAAGCAATATAGGCTAACAGAAAGTCATTAGACCAGCAAGACTCTCAAATCCTTGTGAAAGATATTTATCTTCCCTCTACCACAGTTTCTCTAACAGAAAAATGGGGCTAAAACACTTACCACTTTTTGTGATAATGACATTAAAAGAAATGCACTGTTCAGATACTATGTATTTTGCTCTGGAACAGGAATTGGATTTTCGGACTACTCACAGTAAAGTGGATAACAATGATCTCAGTTTCCAAGATGGAAATTTTTTAGTATACTAACAGTGAAGTGAAAGCACTATTTTTGCCAGTGAATTTTATATGCCAGCAACATTTTGACTAAAATTTTAAAAAATATTCTAAATTCTAAAAGCAGCTATGTGACTATTAGAGTATTGACCCGAGGCTTTACAGTGACATATAAAACCACTCGCACTGATTGTTAAATGAACTCTGTAGATTGCTAGCAGCAAGCATGCATCAGAAAGAAAGAAATTTAACAAATTGCTTCCAAATATTTATAGTAATCATGTCAAGAGGGTGGTTCTGTGAGCTCTTAATTTGTGAGGGTTTTATTTCATGTCTTTCTTATTTGTTTAGGGAAGGGATAGGGAAATACAGTGTTTTTATGGGCCATGAAGCCATGCAGCCTCCAAGGAATGAGGGACTTAAATCAGTGAAAACTGCTGGAAAAGAGTAGCACAAGTGAGGGAGAAGTAGTAAACAGAGCAGCAGCAGAGTGTAGGAGGGAGGAACATGGGTGGAAGAGCAGCTTTGGCGAGCCTTGGTGTAGTGGGGAAGGAGTCTGA
Source organism: Falco cherrug (assembly GCF_023634085.1). Taxonomy (NCBI): domain Eukaryota; kingdom Metazoa; phylum Chordata; class Aves; order Falconiformes; family Falconidae; genus Falco; species Falco cherrug. Next base: position 45,477,013 of record NC_073720.1, on the reverse strand, counting down.
AGCAGCTGCTGTATGAGACAAAGAGCAGAGCGTGCTTCCAATGCCTTGTGCTTCTCAGCTCCGCTGTGCCTGTGCGGGAACAAGAGGGGACCTCCAGCTGCTGCTAAGAACATGCAGCAAAACTGCAGAGGAGGTTCACTGGGGGCCACAGTGGGTTGTATTTAAAAGAATGAATGAACAAGTAACTATTTTAATTCTGCTTAGTTTCAGTAGAGAGATGCTTTCTACGCAGGCAGAGAGGGTGGTTTAGAGATCCTTCAGGGTAATGGCGGTGGGTATTCACACAGGCCACACACAGGGATCATGCACACATATGCAAACAAACACTTGCAAAAACAAATCCTTTGATCAGTCTGTCTCAGCAAACATCTTAAAAATCTGTACTTCACCCACAGTGCCAGAGGATGCTTTAGGACCTTTATGATTGTTGTTCAGGCAGCACTGCAGATGTCAAGAAACACAGTATGTAAAACAGAGAAAGAGATCAAACAAAATGTAAAGAACAGATTTTACATTAGAAATAAACACAGAATATGCTTGCTGTGTATGCAAAATGGTCTTCCGTGTACTTCAAGACAACAGGGGATATACCTCTGCCTGTTTCAGTTTTTCCATGCAGATGTAAGTGTGTCATCATGAACTCTACGCTGCAGGCCTTAAGCTAGGCATGCCTCTGTGTGTGCTATAAATAAAAAATTAAGTTAAGCTGAAGCTGAACAGCCCACTGCTATGTCAATTGCATGTGAGGCAAGTAAAACCAACTGCAAGAAGGAAAGTCGCACATTTCAAGGTTTTATGTGAGACCTCAATCACTGTTATTTGTTGGTATTTTCTTTTTGGCTCTTGTGACCAAATGCTTTACCAGTTACCTGAAATAGGAGATACAAGAAAGTATTAGCCTGTATTACTCTTCTCATGCAATCTTGAAATCAGTAACTGTGGGTGAGGTGGAGCACAAGTTTTGTGTGTCTTCTGCATGTACCTCCCTACCTACTGTCCCTCTGCTCTGTCATAGTTTTGAACCTATGGCCGCATGCCCTGTAGTCAGCACTTAGAGAAAACCAGTAAGGAATTTGTCAATAAAATGCATCTTTTTCCTTTCCAGAATGTTCTTCCTGAGAGCCCACACAGGATTTGGTGGCTGAAGCAAAAAGCTCTTTCTGACCCAGAGATGCCCACAGCCTCGCTGAAGACCAGGTGGAAAAGCACTTGGCACAGGAGGATCAGCCAGTTTTTCCATTTCCTAAGTGAGGGGAAAAGCCATTGTTTAGTCAAGGTGGGGCTGTTGCAATTAATAAGGACAGGGTATTAGTAACACAAGGACTTTACTTGTTCCCATACCTCAGTTCAATACCACAGCTTCTGAGGATGAGGTCTTGTGATACTTCTCCCCTTTGCATTATTTAATTTATATCAAACCTATATCACTCTTTAAACAAAATTTGACTGGAAATTTTGCCAAAGTAAGCAATTTAAGGATGTTACCTTTGCCTTGCAATGATTTATTGTTGCTGCTGCTGCAGAATGATTCAAAGACTGTGTGGCAAGGTGGTCTGCAAGTGAGGGCTCACTGCCTGGCTCCCATGCCCCCAGCCAGCTAGGGGTTAGCGCTGTTTCCTGCTCCCAGAGGTTATAGACCTCTCTGATAGCTGAAAGGTGATCAAAAGATTAAAACAGAGCTTAGTAAAGCAGAAAAGTCATTATACTACTGTAACTGTTTGGGAAAATGGTCATATTCTGGAAAAATCTGCAGGTCTGAGTGTCATCTGTTAAAAAAAAAGCAAGGAAGACTGTGGTTTAGGTAGCTGGTTGCAATAAGCAGGTAGGAAACTACTTCTGTACAAGCTAAAGAAACAAAAAATTGAACAACACGGAACTCTAAAACTCTTCATGATCACTTCACAGCTATCTTGCAGATATCAAAGGCCAGATTTACTTCCTTCTTCACTCTTCTGTAGATAGAGGAAGAATTAGTCTTATAAATAAACATTCATCCTATATTCTCTGTGTAAGGAGATTGTGCCATTGTTCAGTTACTACACATTTAAAAAGGAAAACAAAAAGTACTCAGATTGAAATTCCTGAAAGAGGTGTGAATTTTAGAAGGAAAGATATGCACTCAATGTACATGTGATAGGAGTACTTAATTTTTTTTGCCCCATGATACAAGCAGGCAAACTTTGTTACATTATTGTCAACAGAGGATTAATGTAAGAGGCAAGAAGAGACCATGCAAGAAGGTGTCACTAGCACTCTGGAGTAACTCATAGCAACTGTAGTTATTCCTCCTGTGTAGGGCCTGTTAAACACTTTTACTACAGTGGTTTGCAATGCCTAGTGTGAAAGGTGATAGTAAGCAGTCTGCTGACAGTCCACTCAGCCATGCTGAGTAAAGTACTAGTATAAGTACTAGTAGTTACGTATCAGTTCTGGCTGGCTGTTCAGGTGACCAGAGAGCTTCAACCTTGACATTGCTGGACTGTTCCTAACCACCTGAAGAAAAACAGGAAAACATGCAAACAATTAATTTTCTTTAAAGTTCATGATGTCTGTATTCTTTCCGCAGGTAATTCATGCCCCAAGAGTACATAAGGCACTACTCCATTATTTGATATCCTTTCTGTCTAAATCGAGTGTAGTCTCTCCTTGAATGGAAACCATATAACAATTAAAGATTAGAGTGGGATATAGGTAGGGGTTGGATACACTGCCAATATAACGATATGTTTCTTTTAAACTAGTAAGGGTTGATGTTCCCCTTTTTGTTTAGAAGTGATATAGTACAGGTAACGGCAAAGATAGTCTTTGCACCTAGCTCTCACTTTGCTGAGCTGAATCCTAGGAAGGACTTAAAGAGAAATTAAGTCATAGTATTCCTCCTCCACAATAATGTCCACATAATTTTGGGTAATGAAAAGTTCTCTGTGCCCCTTAACCCATCTTTAACAAACTACAGAGTTGTTTCCATGACATAGTGAGCTTCAGCAACTGCTATCCCGGCCTGGATTCAAGCTGATGGTCTGCATCTGTCTATTCCCAGTTCACAGCTATGAAAGTTTTGTTACCAATTCTTTTTGGCAACTGCATACTCAAGGACACAGACTTGCATCCACGTTTGCATATGAAAAATTCTGGACATCCAAGGGATATTTATTCTGTTTTGGAGTGGGGCTTTGCTTTTCTTGACCTTGCTTTAGCTGTTGTTGCACATGCTAAGAGAAATTGCTTGAGAAGCAAGAATCTGCCTGATCATTTAACAAAGTGCAAAACTTTGCTTGGGTTCCAGAAACTTCAATCAGTTTCCATGCTCCCTACCACCTGACTCTTACCAGGTCATAATGAAATCTGTGTGGATCCAACACTTGCTGCCTGAATGCTTTTGAAGTAAATTCCAGAGCTTCACCAAAGTCACAGAGGATATACTCACCGTAAATGTTTGATAGTGGATATTTGAAGTTATTGCAATAAATCAAGGACAGGAACAAGTAGAAGCTCCTTTGCTAGAGATTGGCAGGCAAACAGATAGCTAGGGTAGCCTGAGGGAAAAAGCCCTTTGTTTAGTAAAAGAAGAAAAAATGTCAAATTTGTTGCTTCTTTACAAATGACATAATGATGCAATGCCTTCTGAAGGATATGAGATTCATACCCAATTAGATTAACACAGTCAGTCACCAGAGAAAGTAGAAGATACCCTGCTTAGTGAAAGTCATGGTGCTGAAGCTAGTGGAAGAAGCAGCAAGAAGGAAGAAGCAGAACATTGCTCAAACTTCAGGTAAGAACCATCTTTAAAAAAAAAAACAAACAACAAAAAAGCTTGCCAAACAATTGTTTTTAAAGTTCTCTTTTTAAAGGTTTGAAATTTTCAGGTTGTTTCCTCAAGATATATTACTTGGTACAACTGAATGTGTTCTGTTAGAAATGAAATATTTGCAATAAAAGTAACATTTTTCAGCAATTTTCACACTTCATTTCTAGCCTGTAGGTGAGCTATCTTGCCAAAACATTGTTTTATTTTGTGGATGTTTTACAAAGGGACTTTGCTAATGGAAAAATATCTCCTTTCCAGGAAAACTGAAGTTAATCTTAATAGAAAGTACTGCTGGAATTAGAAAGGCTAGCATAGCACAAGAGCTTTAGACAGGAGAATTAGTAAGAGCCTCCCGTGATCTCTGCAGGCACAACGTTTCAGACTTTCATGCCTCAGCTAATTAGTGCAAAACAGACATTTTCCACACTGAAAAGCAATATTACCACCACTGAAAAACAATTTAACTTACAGAATTGCTGGAATTGATTGGACCCAAATCCATCTAGCCCCCACAGTCTTGAAAAGTGTCTTGTATCTGTGATGAGGATGGTGTGACTGTTGCTACCACACCTTACCCATCCTTCAGTAGCCACTGTTTGAGACATTTGTATCTCAAGCCTCCAAGTTCTGCAGTTTGGAGGTGTGGAGAAAGCCAGTGCTTATTCTGTTAGTATGAAGTCTGTGTATGATAATTTCACTGCATGTCCCTGTTGTTAATTTCTTCAGATCCTTCTTTATGCCTCTTTACTACAACAATATTTTCCTGTGATCTCTTTCCCCGTCCTTTACCCTGCCTCAATCCTCACTTCCCAAACCGAAGAATCATTTTTACTCATCTTTTCCTGTATGACCACTATCTTACACCACTCTTCATTCTTGTTACCTTACGCTGGTGTTTTCTTTTCTGCAATACTCGTTTTGAGATAACAATACCAAAACTACCCAAAATTGTCAAATCTGGATACATAAAGGATTTCTATAGTGAAACACTTCTTATGTCATTTGGATGATGAACAGAGAGTAAACCTTGAGAATTTAATCCCTAATTAAATTCTCAAGCAGTCATCACGAATGCAGTGTTCAATCTCTGTGCAGTGCTCCACCAGTAAGGGGCTGTTTGTTACACAGTAATACCTGTGCTGATGTCCTGCCTAAGGAATGAAAAACAAATTATCATAGCTGATAACATGGAACAGTGAAGAATATTTTGAGTGCTAGCTTGTACTAACCTTGACAGTTTGTCACTGGATATCTCCAGAGTTGTGTAACTACAACTATTGCTTTCGCAAGATTTCCAGGTAAGAATAATTTTATCACATATAGAAAGATGATTTTGGAGGGGCTGAAATTCCAAAACTGATGCAGTAAGCAATTTATGGAAAATTCTTCAACATAATTTTTACCAGTTGTAATTGTCAAGGGTTTATAGTAGATGCCTCTATATCAGAAACAGGCTTTTGACTAGTATATTTATAATATCAGCCTTTCTATATTTTAAAAAATATAATCTTGCTAATAAAAGACTCTTACAGGCAAGAATTCATACTTCTGACAATTTACACCAAAACCAAGAAGAGGCCAGCACATACAAATACAAAATTTCAAGGATAAGTTCACTGAAAACAAAAACTAAAATTCTGTTGAATTTTTCTTGAATGAGATATGCAAAGCTAACAGAGCTAACTGCATGTATGCAACTACTTCACTTTTTCTTCTCTCAGAAATCAATCGGTTCTGATCTTTGGGCTTAAGTAACAAATAGAAAGGGATTTAAGTCAGGGGGAAATAAGGCTGATATCCACAACATATTCAACATATTCCTGATTAACTCCTTATTTACATCACATATCATACCAAGTATTCAGTACCACAAGAGGCTGATCACAAATAATTTTCATTCAGATCAGCAGTGACAGAGGAGTTACTACTAAAATAGGTTCTAAAGTTAATGCCTTTAAGAAATAATGTATGAAATGTATAGATGCAATTGATTCTGGAGACACTTTCCTCTTTTTCACATTCAGCTGAATCACACACAAAAGATGTTTTCCAGTCAGTTTTAGTCAATTTAAAGTTATAGTGTGGGTAAGGTTAGTTTATTGTTTTTTTTTAAGATTTATTTTAGTGACATCACTGGAGATCGAGATACATCAGCATGTCCACACTAAGTGAACATCTCTGAGGACTATGAAATCACTGTATGTGGTAGGCACCCTTAGGGATTTTTTTCTAAACTAAACCAATCTTTTACACATAGGCAGCAGACTGGGGTAAAAATGAAGCAGAAAAAGCAAGGAAAAGATAGTATTATCTTTGACATGATCTGTAAAACAAGAAATATCACCTGCCTGCTTCTCCTTTATCCCCCCAATGCACACATCTGCCACCCCAAAAGAGCAACTGTGATATCCTGTAACTGGAAACCAATACTTTAAAGCAGTTTAGTGTCATGTAAATTACAGAGTCTGCTACACAAATAATTTGCACTGAAATGTTTATCAGCTCTCTGACATAGCTGCTTCCATTTATAGCTTATAAACTGTTTTTTACTGGTTCCTTCACATCTGATAACATAGCTCAAGAACAGGTGGTGAAAATATTAGGCAATTATGAGAGCCTCTGTTTGCATGTGTGTGGTCTCTTGGTTTGCAAGGCCACTGACCACATACGAAGGCATTATAAAAGTCTCGAAGTTAAATTATCAGCCTCCGTCATTGAGTATTGCCCTAGCTGCAGCTGGAGTCTTTCTGGACTGTAAACAGCTTTGGTGAAGTGTAAAAAGTTCAGAATTATCAAAACGTACATTTAAGAACAAAATTTACTCAAAGTAAATCACAACATGTTTTTGAATCTTACATGTCTAATAGTGTGGCTGGTTAACTGTCCAGTATTCCAGTGTAAGACTGGTTTCTTAGTAAAGCTCAGAAAGTGGTAAGTCGGCCAGGGCAGTTATTTTTGTCATGTTACCATTGTACCTTTAGAGATTTTGCAGCAAACATTGCTGGGTAGAATAAGTTGGCTGTCCACAGATAAACTAGTAAAAGTCACTTCATTTCTTTGCAAGGACAGATAAAACCTTCCTGCAATTTTATCATGAAAATATCCTCCAGGAGATTTCTTGCAAATTCTTCTTACTCAATTAGAAATATCCACCTTTAGAGGCAAAATGCTGTCTAATTCAGGATTCAGATTTGATTTTAGCAAAACAAAAATAAAAGGTATTGTGAATAGTAATCTCTGATCAAGAAAGGATCATCTTACAAATTATGGTTTACAAGCCTAATGCCTTTTAGCCAGAGTAAAGGCTTTTTGTAATTTGAAAAGCTTTCAGATTTTAATGTCATTATTCCTAAGAACTTGTGTGCCTTGGAAGGTTTACGTGCTGCAGAACTATTTCTTACCAGTGGATATAGTCCAGCTCAGAATATTCTCCACGACTTTCCTGCATTTGGATGTGGCAGGTGTCATTTGCCATTTTACAGAAAGAAAAATAGCTTCAAATATTTGCCCTACAGCCACAATAGATGCACATCTTGGATTTCAGCAGCCATTAAAATAACCTTCGTAGAACTGAAAGGAACAAAGAGGTAATAGAGAGGCTGTTCTACAGATGATGCAGTCTTGCATTACTCCTTCCATCACTCTATTCCCTCCCAACATACCTGTATTCATCCAGGTCCCCTTCCCATTTAGTGTGCAGTTATAATGTCCAGAAAAAGAGTATATGGTCTAGTTCAGGATTTTAAGTACAGAGGAATTCAACAATCGGTCTATCCAGTTTATCCTATCAACATGCTTCCAGTACATGTTTCCAGTGCTATTGACTGAGCTCGGAAAAGCATGGCAGGTCTGTACATGAAAAGTGTGTGCTTTGAAAGAAGCATCTATCAGAAAGGTTAACTGCATGGCCTTCACAGAATTACTTTGGGACTCAGTAAAGTACAATATAACTTGAGATCATTGTGCTCAAGTTCCTAAGGACTAAATCTGCTTTTTCATTTTCCTTTCTTACAATTTTGGTTACAAATAGTCCTGAAAGTTAGTTAGTGTATGACAATAAACATAATTTTGTGTTCCTGTTGATAATATCTAAAATTCCAGGCAATAAGGCGTGCCTGCTGTTCACACTTAAATATTTTAGTATTACTGCAAATACCAGTTTTCAGTTCTTTGGCCATTAGATTATTTTTAACAAGCTTACTCTTTCTGCAGCTCATTTTTTGCCCAGTATCAACTTAGTATGTTCTTCTGTTCATCTGAGTTTATAAAAATGGATGTGTCCATAAACTCCATAAAAAAGAGTGGTTTTGAATGGACTACAACTGTGTACTTGACAAGAATTTTTTTCAATATATATGGGTTTGACATTTTCAGCATGAGCTTATATTAGAGTTTTAGCTGGCCCTTTCAAAATGCAATTTAGAAAAAAGGACTTTTGTTTTCATATTGTTACTGACAGAAGAATGTGTTATATTTTGTTTCATACCCATATCAAACAGTGTCTATCAAAAATATTTCAAGATTGCAAAATCACATATCCAGAAATTTTCAAGTGGCAGAATTAAATTAGTCTGTCAGGTCCAAGTTCTGATCCTTTGGGAATCTTTTGGAAATATTTTAGAAAACAATAATTTTTTTTTTCTGCTAGACCTTCAACTTCAGCAGTTCATACAACAGATATTATTCAGTGAATGCAATACTTGGTGAAAGTTTCAGAATTCCCCAGCACTTAATGCTAACAAAATCCCTTTTCATTTCCATTCTCCATTATTTGCATTCTGAAAGGTTTTTTCAGTAAAGCTTTTCTTAAGAAATTTGAATCTGCGGTGAACACTAAAATGGGAAATTTCAGAGCACTTTGAGCAAAGTTGCAACACTAGCAAAGAAGAAAAAAAGTTATTGAGATCTCTTGCTTGCTTTTTACTTTTCAAGCATTGGGCTAAGTTTTCAAGCTTTCTTTGTAATTATAGGCAATGACCTTTATAAATGAAGCAGAAGATTGTCACATATTTGGAAGCTACTAGGATCTGGGGCAGAAAAAGAGCCATCCAGTATCATGAGGCTTGCAGTGCAGTACAAATGTGCTGTTAAGCTCAGCTTTCACCCCTCAGGTTGATTGTAAAAATTGCTTCAAAATCTCCCTGAGTGTGTGCCTGTTTAGGCACAAAGAACTGGCGATGTACATATGGAAAACAGACAAATTGAGATGTACTTGATATGGAACAGATTGTAGAGTTACTAATGAGGGCATTGTAGGTTTAAGTTTCCTAAAGAGAGGCTTCTTTGGGGGCAAAACCAAACCAAACCAACCAACCATCCAAACCCCTCCCTGCAATAAAGAAACCAAGCTCTGTTTTGCTTTTCCACTGGTAGGATCTCACTCATGGGATGAGTAAGTAGGGGGTGTGATGTGTAGCCATAGTGTATAGACAGGTTTGTCATAAAAGCTGCATTGGTATAGGTTGCCCACTGTAGAAAATGATGGTGTGGAACTGGTTTCTATGGAGATCCCTGCTTGCATCAGAAGATCAGAATAAAAATGTTGTATGGTATTCAGAAAATTACAGTGATCTGCAGGAAGGAGGGGGTTGTTGGGTGTTTTGGGTTGGTTTGTTTTTGTTCTTTTTCCTTTCCTTTTCTTTTTAAGCCAGTTCTATCATCTGCTTTGGAACTTCAGCTTGGGAAATGAAGCCTAGCCATAATTCAAATAACTGTATAAATAATGCCAGCTGTAGAAGCATTCACACAACATTGGCAGCAATAGATAAAAATACATAAAGACTCAATTGCTCAAACATTGCCTTTTAAGTACAGTAAATCAATGAGCATAAGTTCTCTGAAACACTGAGTTGAAATATGAATATTTATAAACATGGGGCTCCCAAGCAGATGGGCTAAGGGCTGCTTGGCAATTTGCATGTAAAACCAAAAATTTCCCAAACGGCCATTGTTCTTGATCTCTATATTTAAGCTGCAAGCTGCAAACTGATGATCCCATGATCCAGGTCTGTAGAACTGCTAACCTATCACAGCTTTACATGAGCTTAGTGGGAACTGCAAGGCTTTACCATTCTTGAAAATCAAGGTCAAATGTCACACATTAGTTGACCAGAAACGATTAACTTCTTAATTGATTTTGTCTTTTGGTTTTTTTTTAGAATTATCATTGATAATAAAGTTTGTTAAACTTTGTTTTCTGTTCTATTAAAATTAAGGGATATAAGAGAGCATTCCTTCTGAATTTTCAACTGCTTGTATGTTGACAGCAAGCAATGACTGGAGAACATTTGCCATCTCCCTTATTCATGAGTGGCTTCAGATTGTATGCTATTATGAAAAATTAAATATATAAAACGCTTTTTTGTTGTCTGGTCTTTTTTTCCTCCACACGGTGTCCTGTGATCTGTAAAGACTGTAAGGCATAATGCAGATTACTTCAGAAAGTTAAAGAAGGGACCATATATTCAGCTAGCTGGCAGTCTTGTCTGCTCTGCTGCTTCTTTACAGTCCAGGAACTGAGCTTGCCAGTATGGCCATGGTGTTTCTGTTGCTGTCCACTAAAATACTTTGGAGTCAATCAGCATGATGAAAATAGGAATTAGCCAACAAACTACATGTGATTGGGCCACAAAATACAGAATTTGCTTTTGTATAGGAGCTTAGGACTCTGTCAGGCTTATGAGAACTGAGTACACAAGTATTACCAGAGAACAGGCAAACACAAAGGATCAAGGTTGCAATGCCTTCTGCTTCCCCACATCATTAAAGAGCAAAAATCAACAACGGAATTGAATTTGCAATTAGGTATACATGAAAATAAATATCTTATGTCAAATTTTGCAACTCATTCCTTCAGCCTTGCCAGGGTTTTCTATTCCTAACATACTGTTCTCACAGAAGGGTAAAATTAAACTAAATTGTTATAGACCTTTAAACCTTTATTTAAGCATTTTTGTTCAAAGAGCAGAGAAAATGACAAGTGGTTAGCAATGGTCAAAGATCTACTCTTCAACTAAGTACCTATCATCGCATAGTTTGTGATACAGGTTAAATATTTGTGTCCTAATTTGGCGTCTTATGAGACTGCTTTTCTCAAGTAATTACCCTTTACTGATAACACTGATAGTTACAAATGGGATGCAGTCATGGAATGCATTGTATCTCAGTGCAGGAGGAGGTTAAGGTTTACTTTCTATAGTCTTATGAAATAATGCCTATATTATGTTAGTGCTCTTCCCTGTTCTCTGCCTTATCTCAGCTGTGCGTTCCTGGCCATCTAAATACTCACCAGAAATGTGAGTGGAGCAGATCTTGTTTCCAATGAATGACATTTTTATTTGTATGAATTTGGAGGGGGTTTATGTTTAGCCTGCTAATGGATAGAATTATGGAGGGTTTTTCAATGCTTGGCCAAGCCAAAAGATTACATATAGAGACAAAGGAAGCAGATCTTTCTGTTTTATGCTATCAATCTTATATGCTTCATACCTGTAGAAGATTCAGTTTGTGGCTTTTTTCCATTTTTTCGTTTAGGGCTATTTATGAAACATGTAGTTCACAACTTTATTGAAACAGAGCAGAATTGTTGAGAGTTTTGAATAAAGAGACTCTACAGAAGTCTGTTCGTTTCCCAATGCATAGGAATGTACCATCGTCATCTTGCCCAGTGTTCAGTTTTACAGTTCAATATACTGAAAGAAGGTAAGAAAGGACTATTTTGCTCACTTAGTCTCACTTTGCAGCTGTTACAGGCCAGAGCACTTTTTTCATATTTTATCAAGACCCAGATCCGCACCTTCTTCTTTACATAACAGGAGCTAAGCAATCTGAAAAAACTTGTGGGAAACCTGTAGATTTTATTGGAAATTAGTTTTGCCTATAACAGGATGTGCTATTGACAGTAGATTTGATCTGCTACACTGAACTTGAATTTCAAGAACAGGACACCATGCAAAAAAGCCAAGACCGAAAGGTTTCCATTAGGGAATAATAATGAAATGCAAAACTTATCACAGTTCAATTCTGGTTGCATGGAGAGTGACTGAAAATTTCTATCACCAGCCGTACAAGCAGAGAATTGGCAGATTCTGAAAGAGAAGCTGCAAAAAAACCCCTAAGTAGCAACTTCACCAAGTTGCACTAGTGTAGTTACCAGATGTCTGGGAAAATAGTTCCTCAATTTTTAAATCATCTACACACACACCAAAAAAAAAAAAAAAAAAGGATTTAAGTGTTTTGGCTGGACAGTTTGACTTGACTTTTCATTTGCTCTGGAGCCAAGCAAGATTTCATCACATATAAGATACTCAGTTTCTCACACCTTTGGGATCAAATTTATATAAAAAGTTAAAATGAAAAAAAAATATTAAAACCAGTCCCTTACTGAAGTTTGTATTCACAAAACAAACAAAAAACCTGCAAAAAATAACAAACCAAAGCCTTGTATTTTCTTCATTGTTGGGAAGGTCTTTCATTCCCCAGTTTTTACGTTTTGGATCTCAGGAGTTTACAAGAAACAGAATGCTAAGTCGGCAATGCACAACAAAGCAAGTAGTTCAGCACAGGATAATATCAGAGCCAGACAAAAAGCTGTGTTCTCTCTTTTTCAAAATATAAAAAAAAAAAGAAAAATTTTCATCTTGTAGTAGGACAAACAAAGATTATGCATGGTTTTGCAGGAACTTTAAGCATTTTGCATGAAAATGGAATGAAAAAACTTGAAGTTTTTTACACCAGAACAGTTGCTTAGCTCAGGAGATTTGGAGCCAAGGTTCAAGTCCTCCATCTGAACCAGGCAGAACAGACTGGTCTCTCATATTGTAGGTAGGTTTCCTGAACATTTTGCTACAGTAGTGCATTTCTGTGTGACTTGAAATTGCTTCTTTTTTTTGCCAAAACTGGCACACAGTTAAAAGTTTCATGCCTTTTATTTTTAAGACGAAACACCTCACCTGAAAAACATCTGACTAGTTCTAATGAATGTATGTTTTCTCTAAAGTTTTCAATCTATTGATAGATGCCTGTTAAGTCTTAGTATTCTTAATGTCCTTTCATTAGGTGTCCTGCTCAAGTTCAAGGATACCATAGATTAGTTACAAAACTTGTACCCCAGTGTTCCAGTCATTTCAACTGGCTTTTAGTCAAATGAAAACAGTTTTAGCCAGTATTAAAATTGGCATAAAATTTGGCTTAAGGTTGTATGTGAACAAGTCCTCTTATAATAAGCAGAAAAGTGCTATTTCACCAACCTTCTAATTTATCCTGAAATCTAACATAAATTTTAATGCACTTTGTTTTCAGAACTGTGCAAGTACTATAGAGTCATTAGGCATTTGAATTAAGGCAGACTATGGAAAGGCCTTATCATTCAATGCATTAACTTCAGGAGAGGGAGGCTGTATCTTCTGTTTATATTCAAGGAAATGAATGTCAAAGATTACCATGTGTGTGGTGTAAATAAGAAAGGCCACCAGTGAAGAGCTTCCATTTTTGTGATGAGAACATAAAAGTCAGTTGCTTCTGTTCCAGAGGTGATATTTTACTTAGATGTCTGCTGTTTGCAAAAAGAAGGCAAAATGTCTTTTGTTATTGATTTGCAGACTAAGAAGGTTTGGATGTCAATTATGTTTAAGCCTTTTGAAAGGTCTTCTGTAAACCTGCATGTTTTAATGATAGACTGAACAGTTCTTTATAAAAATACAATTTAGACGAGAAACAGAGCGAATAAATCAAATAGAGGTTATGGGTTATCATGAGAATAATTACACTACGTCCCTGGAGCATTTTGTTGCCTGTCATTAATTTTCCTAGACAGTAATTCTGCCATAAACATTTTGCCATGGGGAATTATATTATGCCATTCTAAAGTCTTAACCATAGAATAATGCAATTTTTGTGTATATGTATTGAGGGGAAAAAAGATGATGAATCTGGCCACTTAGAGTGGCCAAAGGTGACAGGATTTTAAAGTAATTAAAAGGATTTTGCATGGTCCATTTTTCTTGACGTCTTCAAGACAAGTTCCTTATTCTTGGAATAACTTTTGGATGAATAAAAGCAAAGCCAGGGCTGAATATTATGATTTTTATTACAATTATGTCATCCAGTAAAAAGCAGTGTATCCAGTTATTATATTATAGAGAAAAGAATCTTTCTGTAGAATAAGTTTTAATCTCTGAACTCATGTTTAATGGCTAAATTGTCATGATTTGCAAGGAAGTGGTAGATGCTGGTCTGTGTTTGAATACAGGCTTTTCTCTAGTCTAAGAATGAGCGGTCATCCAACACATGTAAGCAATAGTTAATAATAATACTTGAATTTCGACTCTTTTCTGCATCAGTCATAATAAGAACAAAAGCATCAGTTCAGATTTTTTTCTATACTGTGAGAATACTCTCTGCAGGCATACTTAACTCTGCTGTCAGTTTCAGGACTACAACTTTAATAGCAGTTGTGTAGCCACTATGTTCTCCATGACCCTGTTACTAATACCTTCAGCAACAGTGAGATCAGCCTGGTTCTTGCATTCCTTGAATTTCTTGAACCTTTAAACAATGAGTGTAAGATACTATGAAAATAAATGGTTTTATTCTAGTATCATCATTGCAATTGATAAGGTGCAACATAATCTAGACTCAAGCTCTTTAAAATTTCCCTCTTTGCATTTGATACAATTCTTTATGTTGTTATGATACACAAGGAAACCCATTACACTATAGAGAATGTTGGTAGATGAAACTATTTGAAAAAATATTAATTAATTTCCCATTATTTTATTTCGCCCGTATTTCCTAATGTAAATGGTTGAGCTGAGTTAGGAAACACAAAATACAGATGGAAAGCCCCTTAAAAAATACATGGTAAAACATTTGATGTTGTAAAAGGGGAATGTGCTAGAATTAAAAAATAAAATGGAGACCTTGGGATAATGACTGCTGATGCCTTTACTGCTTCCATTTTCTGATTTTGTCTGTATAAGCACAAGGTGTAGCCCACTTGGTATTTTTGATGCAACTCAATAAAAAGTTGAAATTTGTATACTTCCATGATGTGATGAATCTAGAGCAATGTAATTCTTATAGGTAATTAGTAATACATTCTGCTAAACTATCTGGCCTAAACAAAGACACCTACATCAATAGATGGGCTACTGCAGTAAACTCACAACTATGTGTTTAAAGGAGACAATGTTTGACATCTTTAAAGGTGGTATTACTTAACAAAACCAAAAAAAGCTCAGAATGTCATGCTTAACAAGCATATAGAAAACACTTGCATCTTCTTTTTGAGGTGTTTTGTAAATGTTCTTCAAAAAAGAGGCAGAAAAATATTTCAACTTGGTGTCTTCACAGAAGAAAATTGATCTTGTTTTCTGTTGGGACTAGAGTGCTCTCACTAACTCTCTGTACACAAACCACACATAAAATCCTTTACTTCACCGTTACTGTGAACCAGATTTTTCCTTCAATTGCAAGTCTTATTGTCAATTCAGAAAGTAAATAATACTTTCCATCAATATGCATCTGACCCTCAAATTTTGGGAAGATCCTAGAGTTATACTTAGGTACTTTATCTTGGCAGGATTCCAGTGGCTAAAATGATTGATAAGCAAAATGGTTATAAATGGTTCCCATTATAATACCAAATAAACATCATTGGCTTTGCCATTCATCGTCTTGTATGGGCTTTTTATAACCTTGGAAAGTCACTTCTTAGAGCAGTGAATACATCAGTGTACAATAACACACTTTAAGTATGTCATTGAAGTTAAACCCCCTTAATTTTATTATAAAGTTCAACAACCGAGAAACACATCTTGCCTTTCTGGATATGTGACTGCCAGATATGCAAAATAATAAATAAATATAACATGGATTAAATTAATATCTTTCTGTCCATAAAACTACCATACAGACTTCCCTTTAGGAAGCTCTCCATAAAAAAAAATGAAGCCACCTGAATTTTGTCTGCAAAATGGCAAGCAAACAGAAGTGTTTGCACTGCATATAAAATAGATGGTAAATGTAAGTGGATTTTCTGAATTTCCCGGGATTTTTACCATTGACTAAACTGGTACTGGCTCTACAGTGCTAGACACCAAGGTGGATAGGTAACCCTTTGCCTTATGCAACAATAACATGTTACTGAGGTCTAACTGTGGAGTATATTATTATAAATGACACTGCAGGTGGCAGAAGGTTCTACTGTGAAGTTGTCATTTTGCAATGTGGAAAGTCAGGATAAACATTTTAATTTGCAATCTAAGTTTGACTTTTAAATAACTGAGAATGAATTGGCAAAGAATGCTTTAATACACCAGTCATTCTGCATATTTTCCTATTTTCTCCTTTTCCACTCAGTGATGCAGTTGAAAACGCTTAACTGAGTTTGGCTTTTAAATGTCAAATTAGAAGATTGTGCAATGCATGGGCTGTTCATGAACTGGTTTTGTAAAGCTTTAACATCAACTCTTATTTTTCTGATCCAAACCAAAAGAGATTATAGGTGGTGATTCTATTTCCAGCATCTTAAGTGGGTTGGGGGCCTCCTTTGGAGCCATTTCTAGTTGCTGTCTGTTATTACTGCAATGTGAATACTGCTGGGGACTGGGTTCAACTGGCATTCATGTTCACAGTCCACATTGTGGTTGCTTGAAACTCTTTCCTTCAAGGATTATTTTTATTTAATTCCTGGAAGACCAAAAACTAATCATTTCAAAGGAAGAGATCTTTCTGATATGGAACAGGAATTTCACCCATAAAAATGTGTATTGGGTCTGGCTGATGTGGAATTGACTTTCCCCATAGCAGCCCTCACACTGCTGTGCTTTGTCTTAGTAGCTAGAAACGTGTCAGTAACACCCCAGCGTTCTGGCTACTGCTGAGCAGCGCTCCCACAGCATTAAGGCTGTCCCTCCAACCTTCCCCCTTCACCAGCAGGCTGGCAGTGGGGAAGATCTTGGGAGCAGACATAGCCAGGACATCTGACACAAGCTGACTGAAGGGATATTCCATACCGTATGACATCTGCTCAACAATAAAAGCTAAGAGAAAGGAGGAGGAAGAAGGAGGCATTCGTTATGGTGTGGGAGCTGTAAGAGACTCCGGAGCACAGGTTGTTTTTCCTCAGTGCTCCCAGTCAAATGGAAGGTGCTTGAAAGGAGCAGCCAAACCTGGCAAATCAACAGCTGATTGCGGGACTGGTGCCACAGCCAGGGGTTTGGCTACTTACACCATGGGACTCTCTCTGAGAACCCTGGTCTGCTGGGGGTGATGGGGTCTACCTGACAGAGAAGGGGAAAAGCACCTTTGGTCACTTGCCAAGCTGGTGAAGAGGGCTTTAAACTAGAGGTGCTGTGGGAGGGAAACCTCAGTCCATCCCACTCCAGCCAGTTTGGTACCAGTGCCAGCATCAGATGCCCAGAGCCCGGAGAGGGATCACAGGGCAGGAGCAGAGCACCTGAAGAGCAGCACAAGGGGATTCCAGGCACTCCAGGCAGTTGAGACAGGTTCATTGGGGGCCCAACTTAAATGCCTCTGTGCAAACACATGTAGCTTGGGGAATAAACAGGAGTTAGAGATGTGCACACACCTGCAGGGGAATGGTCTTACTGGCATCACAGAGACATGGTGGGATGACTCTTATCACTGGAGTCTTGGGATGGAAGGACACAAGCTCTTTGGGAAGGACAGGCAGGGGAAAAGAGGAGGGGGTATCACTCTCTATGTCAGCAACCAGCTGGAGTGCATGGAGCTCCATCTGGGGATGATGAGGAGCTGACCAAGAATTTATGGGTGGATTAAAGGGAGGGCAGGGACATGTGACATTATAGTGAGGGTCTGCTACAGGCCACCTAACCAGAAAGAGTGAGTGGATGAAGCCCTCTATAGACACATAGGACCCTCCTCAACTTCACAAGCCCTGGTCCTCATGGGGGACTTCAACCAACCTGACATCTATTGGAGGGATAACACACCAGGGCCTAGGCAATCCAGAAGGTTCTTGGAATGTGTTGATGGTAACTTATTTCTCCAACTTCTAGAGGAGCCAACAAGGAGAATTGTCGTGCTGGACCTTGTTGTCACCAACAAAGAGAGGCTGGTGTGGAAAGTGAAGCCTAAGGGCAGCCTTGGCTGGACTGACCGTGAAATGGTGGCATTCAGATCCTTAGGGCAGCAAGGAGGGCGCACAGCAAGATCACTAACCTGAACTTCAGGAGAGCTGACGTTGACCTCTTCAGGGAGCTGAGTGGTAGAGTACTTTGGAAGAGAGCCTGGGAAGGAAGAGGTGCCCAAGACAGCTGGTTGATCTTCAAGGATCACCTCTTCCAAGCACAGCAGTGATGCGTCCCAACAAAGACAAAGCTGGGCAAAAAAGCCAGGAGGCCTGCATAGATGAATGAGGAGCTCATCGACAAATTCAGAAATAAAAAGGAAACATACAGAGGGTGAAAGCAAGGACAGGTAGCCTGGGAAGAATACAGAGAAACTGTCCAAGCAGCAAGGTTAGGAAAGCCAGAGACCTGATAGCATTAAATCTGGCCAGGGACATAAAGGACGACAAGAAACCACTTTTTAGGTATGTCAGTGATAAAAGGAAGACTGGGGAAAACATGGGCCCTCTCCCATGGAGAAGGAAACAGGAGACCTGACTACCCAGGACATAGAGAAGGCTGAGGTACTCAATGACTTTTTCACTTTGGTCTTCACCGGCAAGTGCTCCAGCCCCATGGCCCAATCACAGAAGGCAAAGGCAGTGACTGGGAGAAAAAAGGACTGCCTGTAGGGGGAGATCAGGTTTGAGACCATCTGAGGAACCTGAAGGCACACAAGTCTATGGAACCTGATAAAATGCACCTGCATGTCCTGAGGGAACTGGCACATGAGGTGGCTAAGCCACATCTGTCATATTTGAGAAGTCATGGCAGTCAGGTGAAGTATCCACAGACTGGAAAACGGGAAAAATACCCCCCATTTTAAAAAGGGAAGTAAGGAAGTCCCAGGGAACTACAAGCTACTAAGTCTCACCTCGGTGCCCAGCAAGATCACGGAGCAGATCCTCCTAGGAACTGTGCTAAGGCACACAGAAAATAAGGTGGTGACAGACAATGTCTTCACAAAGGGAAAGTAGTACTTGACAAATTTGGTGGCCTTCTGTGATGAGGTTACAGCATTGACAGATGAGGGAAGAGTGACCGACATCATCTACCTGGATTTTTGCAAAGCTTTTGACAGTGTCCGCATTATATCTTTGTCTCTAAACTGGAGAGACATGGATTTGACAGATAGACCACTGAGTGGATAAGGAATCGGCTGGATGGTCTCACTCAAAGAGTTGTGGTCAACAGCTCAACGTCCAAGTAGAGGTGATGAGTGATATTCCTCAGGGGTCCGTACTGCAACCAGCGCTGTTCAACATCTTCGTCGACAACATGGACAGTGGGATCAAACAAACCTTCAGCAGGTTTGCCAACAACACCAAGCTGTGTGGTGCGGTCAACGCACTGGATGGAAGGATTGCCGTACAGAGGAACCTTGACAGGCTTGAGAAGTGGGCCCATGTGAACCCCATGATGCCCCATGAGGTTCAACAATGCCAAGTGCAAGGTTCTGCACCTGGGTTTGGGCAACCCCCAGAATCAATACAGGCTGGACAGAGAATGGATTGGGAGCAGCCCTGAGGAGAAGGACCTGGGGGTGCTGGTGGATGAAAAGCTCAACACAGCCCAACAATGTGCACTTGCAGCCCAGAAAGCCAACCGTATCCTGGGCTGCTTCAAAAGAAGCGTGGCCAGCAGGTCGAGGGAGGTGATTCTCCCCCTCTACTCTGCACTGGTGAGAACCCACCTGTAGTACTGTGTTCAGCTCTCGGCCCCCCAACATAAGAAGGACATGGACCTGTTGGAACGGGTCCAGAAGAGGGCCATGAAGATGATCATAGGGTTGGAGCACCTCTCCTATGAAGGCAGGTTGAAAGAGCTGGGGTCGTCTAGCCTCTGGGGAGACCTTATAGCAGCCTTCCAGTACCAAAAGAAAGCTAGGGAGGGACTTTTTACAGGGGCATGTAGTGATAGGAAAGGAAGTAATTGTTTTAAACTAAAAGAGGGTAGATTTAGATTAGATATTAGGAAGAAATTCTTTCTGTGAGGGTGGTGAGACACCGGAACAGGTTCCCCGGAGAAGCTGTGGATGCCCCATCCCTGGAAGTGTTCAAGGCCAGGCTGGACGGGGCTTTGAGCAGCCTGGTCTAGTGGAAGGTGTCCCTGTCCATGGCAGGGGGGTTGGAACTACGTGAACCTTAAGTCCCTTGCAACACAAAACATTCTATGACTACGGCATTTGTCTTCCCATGAGGGTTTTTTTCATCTTGTTTTCTCCATCCCATCCAACTGAGGAGGGGGAGTAATAGAGCTGCTTGGTGGACATGTGGCATCCAGACAAGGTAAAACCACCACAAAATGTAATAAAACCAGCTTCATGTCCAGAAGAACCTGAGAACAGTTCAGGATGAAAGTAACTTGCAGGCTTCACACTGCAGTATTTTGCTTTCTTCATTCAAAGGAAAAGAAAAAGGCACCATGGAGAAGAATCGCACAGAGTTGCACCGTGTCTCTGCCCACTTACAAAGCGCAGGGCAAGACAATTACCTAGAAAGGTCCAGAAGTGTCTAGAAAAAAAGCATGACAGATCCTGGACACACCTAATATAATACAACTGTGGTTTATGTTTTACTCATGAACGAGCAGTGTCATACTCAGTCACCTAGAGATAATTAAATGGTTAGTACTTGGTGGGAAAAAAAGCATTAAAGACTGTCTTGCTGGCTCATCAGTGTCTAAAGAGCAGGACCACTCAGCCCCATTCTGATCATTCTGAATCCAACAACAAACTGCCCTGTTACCGGCAAGTAAAGATTGGTTCACTGTGAACACAAGGACCAGCATTCTATCAGCTGGGAAATCACTGACTGTTTTTGTGTTGAAAAGGTTTTGGGATTTTTTCAAAAAAATGTCAGTTCTGCCTTTCAACTCCAGCTCAGGGAGTCTAGTGGCACACTCTACTTACTATGCAGAAGCATCCATGGAATAAGATCAGAGAGTCATTTGTTTACATACATGGGCTAAAATAAATATAACTGTCACACTGGAAGTTTTCAGTTAAATTTAGGTGAATATAGTTATTATGATCATTATTTGAAAAAAAATGTCCAGAAACTGTCACATATGGAAAGTTGATTCTGATGTTTGTGTTTACAAAGGGAAAAGTTTGTATGTGCATTCCCTAAAAAATCAGTTATAGATCATTGTAGCTCTCATCAGGCAGCATTCTTCTCTTTTGAAACTTGGAAGTGAGACCACCATTTTTGTAGTCCTCAGTATGACAAACGTGTTTAGTCAGGCAGAGCATTTTAAGCACTCAGTTTCACAAACCATCTATGAAATGTAATGAAGAAGAGAAGAAAATTAAAAACAGAAGTTGCAAGTTAGAAGTTGCCATCCATAATCATTGTGAATGTACATTGATCTAAATTACTGATGTCTAAGATGTCTCTTTCATGTCTAATGCAGAAACTAAGGGTTCATAGCAAAAATGTAAAACAGTTCTCACTGAACAGGGGTGCCTGCATCTAATGCCATGGAGGCAGGACATAAATGTTGTCTATATTGAAATAATTATGAATGAAAAATGTGTATCATTATAGTTGGCCTGAAATGCAGCGATTCTAGCCTGAGCGTGCTTTACTTCTGCAAGGTGCTGTAGTTGGAGCCTTTCCACTAGCTAATCTCCCAGCAGTTCATATGGCTACTGTTTTACTTTCCTTGGCTCAAAAGAAAAGGAGAAAAGCTGCGTGGAAAAATCATGGGTCATAGCAGGAGTTGCAGTGCCTCTGCAAACTCATGAAGTACAGGGCCAGGCAATTACCTAGAGAGGCTGAGAAACATCTACCAATAAAGATGCATGCCCCGTGTAGGAGCTATGTGGTATGTGCAGGCAAGCAATGTAGTAAATGACTGTCAACTTGAGAGAATAGGACACTTAGTTTCATGTCCATGGTGGTGGTACAAGGGCCTCTGATTGCTGGTGGTTTCCAGCAGCAATGTCACAAAGAAGTCAAAAGAGAAGACAGTGTTAACCATATTGGAAGCAGAGTCATCACTGTGTGTGCAGTAGTCCACAACATAGTGCCGGGGATACCACAGGCAGAGTTTTAGTGAGATACTGTAGCTGTTGGATGCAGTCTAGCTCCAGTTTGCATCGTCTGTGTCACCTGGTTCTCAAGACTTTGTTAATGTCTTTTCTTGATGTTGTAAGGACTCACTCTGTTAAAATACTACCTATGGCCTAGGCTTAGACTCTGCTCTCTTGTAGATTTTCAGCTTAGCAGAATACTTCATCCTGCTGCTTCTGATCTCCAGCCTAGGTACTTGGTAATGAACAAGTACCCTCCATGACAATGGACATCTGTTGCATAGGAATTAAATGCTCTATCAAGTAATATTTTTTTTTGTCCCATTTGTCTCATAAGCACCTTAAAATCACCAGTGTCAAAGGTCAAGGAAATACAGTAATTTGAGCAGAGATGCTTTTCTTCCCCCAAAACAGAAGGATTTTCTGTCAGCTCAGTTTGTTCTTTGTCTGGTCTGAAGCCTAACAAATGTAACCAGTATGGTACCATCCTAATCATTCCTTACAAAGGAATTCAAGCAAAAAAGGGAGCTTTCCATAGAATAGAAGCTGTGAATTTCACTGGTGGTACGTGCAAGCTTTTCCAGGCATTTCAGATCTATTGGATAACATACATCTCAGAGTATGTGTGTGACTTTGTATGGGTTGGAGTGTGTACAGTTTAATTGTTTTCAGATCAGAAGAGCTCTCATGTAGCTAAATGTCACAAAGTGGAAGTGTTCTTCTTATGAGACTGAAAGAGGGAAAAACACCCCCACAAAATTATGGGTATACTTTTGAAACTGAAGTTTCAAACAAGTTTAATTGCTATGGTCACATTTGTATCAGACTTTCAGACCATGCTTTTTATAATTCCTGTTGAGAGAAACATCCTTACCTCATATTCAGGATGAATTACTTTTGTCCTTCATATTTGTTTCATAGGCAAGTTATTAAAATGACTTAATAGTCAGCTGAATTTCAATAGCTTCCGTTTGAATGGATATGCATGGATAGATTTCTTTTATGTGATGCCAAAAGTTTGAGGAGCCAGTTTGCTGTAATCTGTAACTACAGTTAAGTATTTTAGGTTGGACTTAGTTAAAGGGTAATTTCAGTGAGGATTCAGGAGGTGTGTGGCCAGATATTACAGACATGTTCATGCACCTCATATGCATACAAGGTGCCTGCAATGCCAAGATACCTAATTCAGATTTCAAGGTAAGATCAGATTTCCGTATAAATATGGGAGTAGATTAAAGAATATAAAAGAGAGATACTTTCCCCCAGATGCCTCTCAGTAAACCTTTACTGAGAATGCCACATGCATTATATATAGTTCAAGTGGATGGTATTTGGTTTTAGTGCAACATGGTGGAAATGTGTCTCATTCTTTATTGGATGAGAGAGATGATTCCATGAAAAGTGCAATTATCAACTGTCACTCTTTGGTGAAAATTCAGATATCACCCGCCAGCATAGATCAACTTACTTCCCAAAAATGTCAGCAGAAGAAGAGAGATTTCTTCTCCAAGTTATTATCATGTAACAGGTGCTGGCCTGAGCAGCTTCCTAAAAAAGGGAAGTGCTCATTGGTCACCAGCTGATAAAAGTAGTCAAGAGCTGATAAACATGGTTTTACCATATCTAGAAAGTTATCAGCAAAAACCTATACTGCTGATGGTCTTTCAAGCTGGAAGAAAACTACTAGAGAAAGATTATGCATTTACAAGACTCTGTCCTGTATCAAAAGAAAGAGAATTTCTCTTTAACTCTCTTCTTGTTCCTTGCCTAGATTTTTCTTCTACAGAGATCTGATTAGGTGGTATGTTTTCTTTTGTGTTTTTCCTTTTTGCTTGTACTGAATTTCAAAGACTATGAAATGTACTACTTATGTATATCCAGACCCTCAAAAAAGAAAAGCAATAATTTTCACAACAAAAGCTTTTATGGAGAACACCAATAAAGCCCACTTTTTTCCCCCTTCAAAATGTTTGCATGAAAAAACAAAGCAGAACCCACAAAAGGCTCAGCACTCTTACAAAACTTCTTAGTCAAGCAAAGACCCAATGGGATGTTGTTATGTGGTTTGCTATAAGCTAAACTAAAAGGGATAGTGCAGGGGAATCATAACTAAAGTGGATTTCCAGAGGACATGGTGCCTGATGAAGTCCAAATTCAGCAGAGCTGTGCATGCAACAAAACACGCAACAGTTTTACCAGACTGTGGAAAAAAGAGTAAATACCCTCTCACACTGAGGTTTCTAGCAGTGTTAGAGACTTAGGTCCACAGCATGTTGATAGTTTTGGTGCCTAATGTTTAAGCACCTTGCCAGCTCTTGGAACTTGTTGTCCTGGGTTTGGTTGCCTTGGTTTCCTAAAGCAATGTCCCAAAGAGAGAAAGATGCCTAAGCACAGGACCTGCAATAGACACCATGCTGTAAAGAGAATGGGACTTTCCATTGTTTCTACTAAAGATGCTGCAGTGTTAGGTAGAATAAGCAAGACTTGAAGCTGGAGTAAGAACAAACAGCATCTTTCTCTCTTCTTATAGCATAGGACACATTGTTGTGCCATACCAAACTGCATAGTTTCTCTAAGCCAGGACTGAGGATGCTGATGGTGTGTTCAGGAAACCAACAAGAGGTGTCAGAAAAAGCACCTTGTGAAAGGTGTAGTACACAAGCTCTTCACTTCAAATTAGTCTTGATGGGAATGAAGATGTCACATGACCTGAAGAGAAAGTTGTAAGTGAAATAGCTATGTAAAGTAATAGAAGATATCCATGACTTCATACAACATAACAATTACTTTTCCCCTAAATTTTTAGAATCTTAATTGAAAGGAGACGGTTGTGAAATTTATACAGATGCTGAAGGAGAACTGAATGTACTAGCCTTCCCATTTTCCAAAAAGTCAATGAGAACTTTATTGGAGAATAGCAACCTGCTTACTGGTGGAAAGCCGTCTCAAAAAGATTAAATTCTGGGCTTACTAATGCTGATTACTGCAGTGATATCTGATCCTATATGAAGAGCAAGGATTTGACACTACTACCTTTTGGGTTAAGGTGGGAGGGAGTTCTCCTTAGGACTCAAGAATACCATGACACCTGCCTCACATGTATCCAGAACCTGCAACAGAGATTTGCCCCTCTTCAGGAGCAAAACTCTGAGCATCTTAGGTAGTTTTTGGTGTAAGGGAATTCATGCCTCAGAAAGCTCAGGCATAACCAGTGAGAAGTTAAAAATCCAATGCAATTGGATAGGATTTGCATAAAAATTTAAGTAATGGGTAGGATTTGTGTACAGCTAGTGAAGTAGTGAAGTGAAATTAGTTTGTGGTTGACAGCAGCTGCTGAATTCTGCTGTCACTGATCAAGGCTTTCAACTCTAAGTAGGGTGTGTTGCAATACCTCATTTAGCTCTCCTACTAGCAGACATTTATGAGCCTCAGTCATTACAGTACTTGAAAACAGAAGCAATTATTTCCCTTTTTTCTTTCTTTCAGGCAGTTAGTAGAAAGGCTTTGTTCATTTGCTGGTTCCTTGCTTTTGTATTGGCTAGCTTGCTTCTGTGATATCCGTGCATGCAGGGAACAAGTGGTGCGCTCTGCACTGTATGATGCCAAAAAAACATACAGTATACATTCAAAGACAACGATCAGCATTTCCAAAATCTGCATATTTTTGCAGCAGAAAATTTGTTTTCTTAAGATTACCAAAATAAAACACCCCAGATTTTCTTCTTTCAGATCCTCAGCACAGGATCTATTATTTAAAGACATCACCTTGTTACTGTCACTCATCTAGTAGAACCAGGTTTGATAGACACTCAAGGCATGCAGTTGGTTTCTCTGAATTGAGACCTTGGAACCTGAAAAAAAAAACCTGATTAAAGAAGACTTGCATTTGGGTTGAAGGATTTGCTGAGCTAAATAGGCTGGAAGAGAATCTTGTTTTCAGTGGTGATATTTAGAATATTGTTAATGACATAATGCAATGGCTTATCAGTAAAACAGTTTGTCACATATATTTGGATTACACTACTATATACCTGAGCACATATAAGTCACTCATATTCAGATGAAAAATTCTGAGGAAATTGTTAGGATCCGGTTGTATGTAAGTCATTTGTTGTATAACTCAGTTATTTGTTCATTCTTGGAAGTTTCCATGTTTTTTCATCATTATCTCTTGAATACAGAAAACTGTTATGTTCATGCAAAATAAATTGATTTTCCAAGCTGTTGTTTCACCCACCTCTTAAGTAATCACTTGCTTACAAAGTCAGAGCCTTGAAAAAATTTAAAGAACAGCTCCAGAAGTGGTGATTTAAACCAATCAGGAAAGAGCAGAGCCAGCAGCTGGTTTTCACTGCCTCATGACTCATGGTGCCTATCTTGGTGTGCATTTTATCCAGCTGTAAAGGGACATGCCATCTTTTTCCCATAATACTGCTTGCTGCCCAGTGCCTCCTATGCCTTCTACTGGAGAAGTTGTTTGAATATGTTTTGTGATTATAGTTTCTGTACTGAAAAAAATCACATTTTTGCATCACCTACAAGTAGTTTCCAAAGACTGTGACAAGTTCATTCACACTGGTGTATTTCAATGGAGGTTGAACATTTGTTAATATACTATGTTTGTGTAGAATTTTAATGGTTGTCAGATGTTTTTCCTGTACTAACAATACTAAAAGCTCTGTTGCTGTATTCATAAATATAAAGAGGGGGAGAAGAGTGCTTTACCATTACTGATTTCAGCTTTTCTTTCTTAGTCTGTATTGTCCATTCTCTGCTACCAAATTCATGTCGTCTATTATATATCTTGCCCGCATTGTTCAACCAGTTTTTAACAAGGCTGTGTCAAGAACTATAAAATGGTACTTTACCATATAAAAGAAAAGCCAAATACTTCCTTCTTCTTTTATTTCTTTTCTTTTTTTCTTTTTTAATTCTATTCCCTTTCTCTCATTCTTTCCCAGTTCCTCTGGTCTCTCATTATATACATTGTGTTTTGTTAGAAAACCTCTCCATAACAGTAACACACCACATCCACAGTCAGCTCTTGAAATGTCCACTTTCATGATGATAGGAAACAGGACAGCCAGTGAAGCCCTGATCTTTTATAGTCCTGCTGTTAAAAGTACAGAATGTCTTCATGTCTTCATCGTGTGACAAACATAAAACAGTAATAGGGCTCACTTCAGAAAGCAATGCTTAATTAAAAAAATATTTGTATCATTATTTTATTTAATAATAAAAAACAATATGGAAAACTCTAAAACTATTTGAAACACTTCTGCACAAAAATAGACCTCCTAAGAGCAGATCTAGTCCTTCTCACCAGTATAAAAGATTTAACTGATTCCTACAAGCATTTTGAATAAGGTGATGTGAGAATGTCACATCATCTGAGAAAAAAAAAACCCTGTTACAGTAGGATTTCTCTGGAAAAAAAAAGGAGTCAAAAATAATCTTCACATCGATGTGTTCTTCTAACCTGTGATGTTTTTCTCATAAATATTATAAACCTTATTCTTTGAAGACAAAGTTCCATGTAGCACACGTTGCCTCGAAATGTAATGTAAAGAAAAAATTCTTAGCACAAGACAGTTGAATTAAGTTCCTCGTAGAGTGATGAACTGTGGCACAACCAGAGATGGGTTTGAGCCGGAAATAACGAACTATAAGTCGGAAGGAAGGTAAGGGAAAAGGCCAAAATACAGCCAAGATATTTATGTAAACAAAAATTATACTCAAGAAATTTCATTTTTCAGAAAAGCTGTGTTTTCATGAAGGAATGTATTGAATGGCTAAAAATGGTGCGTGTGCAGATAATATTCTAGTACTGTCACTCTTTACTATTGCATCTTTACAGTATAGATAAACAGTTTCTCTGGGTTCTTGGCTTAAATTTTCTTCTGTGTTTATCTTCTTCCCTTCATTATTTTCAACAAAACAGACCCAATTAGCACAAAAACCCTCCATGTCTAATACAAGCAAATAGTTTCCCAGAGAGCAACAGGACTGGGCTGCTCTATATGGGAAGGTAAACCCAGAGTTAAGAGGAACAGCAAGGCAGATGGGGTGGTAGCTTTACAGGCAAGGGCCCAGAACTAGAAGAGCAGGGCAAGTCTGATAACTGGTAAACTCATCAGCCATGTGTCCAAAGATAGCCAGGCAAGTTCACAATGATGAGGCTGATCTGAAGTCAAACCATGAAATCAAGTCTGGTCAGGGTCTGAAACAGCAAAGTACTTAGCCAAGCCCTGGCGTAGCTGCAGTATAGTTCAACTTGCCTGACCTTACCTGCACCTCCCCAGCAAAGCAAGGAGCCCCAGTGCTACTTCTCACTGCTCTTTCACAGCACTTTTCACAGCAGCCTCACCCCAGGTTGCACAGCTGCACCGTATTGGAACCAGTCTTGAGCACAGGCAGCCAGACCCACAGGAGGGGTAAAATAACCAGGCCACTGAGTCTCAGCAAAGTTTTTGGATTCACATCAGGTTCCTCCAGGAAAAAGATTTTCCTTTCATTTCATGAGCTTCATGATTTGTATTTTTATGTGTCTTATTCTGAGAACTTACTCATCTGTATCTCCCACTTTGTAATTTTATGGTAGTGTAGCATAAACATACCTAAAGACAAGCAACTACATTAAAAATGTGTTTTGAGATCCTGTGGTGAAAAATTATTAAATTGATTACTGCTTATGAAAAAGTCTTTGCATTTAATTAGGAATTGTTTAACTTGGACAGGGAGCTCAGGGACAACTTTAGCAAGCAGGTGGTGCTTGTCCTGAGCCTCCTGAACAAGCAAGATATGAGCAGGACCATCCAGGCAATAAATATTGTGCACAGCTGTGTCATGGTGGTAACTCCACCATCCTCTGGCATCTGGCCAACGTCCCTGGTGTGTGCAGACCTTACAAATCATGAAATAGTGCACGCCTGCACTTAGCATAAACTTGTAAGTTTGCATACACTAGGTATGTAAACTGTTTTTGTTTGTCACTGAGTATAAAGGTGAGCCAGCTCCGGGACTGGGCCAGAAGCCTCACCTATGGGTGGATGCACCGTGTAGGAATTTTCCCAGTTACTGAGAGACTCCTGGCACCGGCTGCAATGGGGGTTCCCAGCTAAATTGTGGGCCTGGATGATGTTAAGGTGGTAACTGGTGATGTATCCTTTTCTTAGTCTCTGTAACACAGCAGTAATGATTTGATGCTTCTCTCCTATTGCTCTTTTATCGTATTGTGCATAATAACTGGTACTGTTTCCTTTTATCATGTTGCATGCTATTTTCTTTATTGTATTGTAATATAATAAACCGCATTTATTCTTGTATTTGATTTGGAATTCATTTTGGCTTGGCATCCAGTCAATCAGAAAAACAGATCCAGAGCTGGAAAAGTGACCAAGAAGCAGTTCTGGTTCAGACAGTTTTTCACTTGATGCACAGTCATTTGAAGTACATTATATTCTGTTTTCATTTGTCGGAACCAAGAGAAACCTATACAATGTGGTTAAAAAGGATTAGATCCTGCTGTGGAATAAGGAATTTGTTTTAGGAGGCGTCACCTGGGCATGACAGCCAGAAACAAAGGTTTCTTTTCTTGCATTTTTAATGTTCACTTCTTTCTACTTTTCAACTGAGGTCTGTTAGGTAGCAAGAAGGAAAATTGTTAGTCAGAAAAAGCCCTGCATCAGGCTGCCCCAAGATGGGATAGCAATCTCCATGTTTGGAGAAAACATTTTTTTCTCTCCATCATATTTATTCTGTTGGATCTGTTTCAGACAGAAACCCTCAGGCGTATCTTTTTTCTTAGAAGGCCCAACTGAGATTTTTTTTCCACTTCTGAAGCTGAAGCATAGGTAGATAAAGTTGGGACAAAAGTCACACAGCCCTGGCCCTTACAGCATTGTCTAAGACATCTATTTTTCAACCATGCAACTAGCCCAGTAGAAAACATGCGAGCTGGACATGCTATTCAAAAATATCAGGAAAAGGTGCTGAGAGTGCATAACATTTCCCAGGACCATTGTTTTGCAAGCATCTAGAGAAAGTCATAGTGATGAAGAAGTCAGAAATCCGACAAAATTAAATCTCAGTTGTTTACAATTTTTTTTCTTCAGTATTTTGAATTGAATTGGTGAAATTGTTAAAAGCTGGCTGTGTGCACTATGTGTATGAAAGGAGCGATCAGGGATGTAGAAAAAAAGCTAGATACAAATCACAGGGTAATGATGCTTCAGTAGTTCTACTGCTGTGACAGGGGCTACCCGAGTGAGCAAGAAGTAGAAACTAGTCTGCAGTGTGTAATGTTCTCCTTTCAAATGTCATTAATTTAAGTCTTTCTTTCTTTCTTTGTGGTGTATATATAGTTCTATTCAGATAATTTAATGCAGGCTAAATGATCTGCAGTTGATAGAAACACACAGTAAAGCTTTTGCTTGGCTTTAATGTAAAAGTTGAGTTCATCTGTCCCAACACTTTGATGACAAAAAGATTTTGAACACTTACTATGCATGGATAAAGAATGAGCCTGGTGCCCTCCTCTCCCTCTCAGGTTCTATGGCATAATGACTCTTCTACACTGACACTTTGCTGAGAAAAATTCAAATAGCCAGTTCAGCAAACCAGGTGCAGACACGGGATGTGACTATTCTTTGTTAGACACACTGCAAGAGAAGTCCTTAAACCAGCCAATGAGACTGGAAACAGACCTGGATGCATAAAATGAAAAATCCAAAGCTGAGCCTACAAACAGCTCCATGGTTTTTATTTAGCTAACTTAATTACATGAACTTAAAACAGACCAAGTGTGTGCAAACAGCAACATTCTTCTATAACTTCATGCATTTTAAATTCTGTGAGTGTTTTCTTGTGGGAGAGAGAAGAGAGGCACACTGAGCTCTCTCTGAAAGCAATTAAATACTAATAACAGAGGGTGACATCATGCTGCATAACTTCTTCAATTAGAACACCAAGTCATTTCTGGCTTAATCATTCCCACTTGTTAATTTGTTCTCTAGAAGACTTAACAGACCTGTTTCTTGCCCTTATTTAAAATAGGAGTTTTGATTCTGACACCTTTTAGATTTTCAAATTCCACTTGGATGCAGCCTTCTATTAAAATAGAATCTGGTATTTTTCCCACAGCAGAACAAGATGTCAATAGTTCAGATGAAAAATTAATACAAATTAAATAAATTAATATGAGTGCTTTCAGTTGCTGTTTAGCAAAAGTATCGGCTGAATCCTCCTTTTACTGAAATTAAATAGAAGTTTTGCCATTGATAGCAATAGAAAGGAAATTTAGCCCAGTACATGTAAATATTATACACATTCCCAAATCCTTACCTTAGTGTTTGTAAGAAAATCATGATTTTATATAAAAACATATAAAACATATGAAAAATTACATATTTGAAGTATTTAGGAGGAATAAGGAGAAATTGTAACACTGAGCATTTAAAGAATGTTACCAGAGTAGGGATGATCAGTGATATTCCTGTTAATTACAAGGCAGTAGGTATGTGATTTGAATCTTGCTTTGCGAAAGTGTTTTTGGTTCTACACTATTCTCACTCTAAAAAGGATATTCTTAAAATGTTTTCCACATCAGGCAAAATAAGGCAGTATAAAAAAATCTAACCTGAATCTTCTTCCCATTCTTCTCTCTTATTCATGAATATCGAGAAGTTGCTGTAACCTTCTATTTTTCAACCTTTTGTGCTCTAAATCTAAACGACTGATGTTGCAGCTACTTCTTTCAATGTAAATACAGCAACAAGCTACCACCCTTTTTGTTAAAGTTAGAAGTTGTGAATAACTTCAGAAAGATAAATTTAAGACCAAATTTTGTTTTCGTCCTCAAACCAGGTTTGATTCTTAGAAGTCATTTGCAATCAAAGCCATTGTACCCTATCAATTCCAAAATCCTTTCTAATATTCAACAGGCCTCTCTGGTAGTTATTACAGCTCTTAACCTTGTATATGATTTTGACTGATTTGACAGCGTTTGTCAGGGTAATTGCTTACAAGAGTGTAAGAACTATAATTGGGGCTGTCAGGTGTATTGAGGCTTGCCTATGCTGAACGTAGCCTGGACAATCTGAAACCAAAGTCAGTTCCATCCTGATCTAAGTAAAAAATAATATATATTACAATCTTCTACAAAATTATAAAAAGAGAGGAGAAAAAAAGAAAGGAGAGTCTGAGGAAAACAGGAAGATAAAGAATAGAACAAGATCCATGATACTTTCAGAGGAAAGAAAATACATCATTGTATTGGAAAGGGTTTTAATTAATCATTTTTTAAAATTTTATTTATATTTCTTCATTTTATATAATAATAAATATGTTTATTTTATAAAAAATATTTTTTTAAAAAAAAAGGTTTTAAAACTGGCAAAAGTTTTAATACAGTTTTCAAATATCTTTTTTCATTAAATTTAATAAGATCCAAAACTTTAAATGAAATTTAGATAAAAGTAGGTAAAGCACCAGAATTTCAAAACCTCATCTGAATGGAAGCATCTGTCTATATTTTTAAAGGATATCCTCAGTTCTTTTACCTGTGAAATACTTTAGAAACTCAAGCTAATAAACCCTCCATATAGCCCTGCAAAATATTTACTAGTATCCCCATTGTACAGGTGAAGAAAGATTAAATAACTTGGCTCAGACTACAAGAAAATGGTGCTTCAGAGCCAAATTAGAGATTTATAGTTTCTAGTTCTGCACTTAGACCATTAAATCACATCTCTCCATCCAGCCATGACTATTAACAAACTGTCATCCAAATTAACAGTGAAAAACGATCTTGCAGACCTTCTGCAGTATCTGTCTTCTTGCTTCCTCCTTTGTCACCCGAGCACTCACAGACTTTATTTCCTAGCGAGAACTGAAACACTGGGATCTACTTTGAGTATGATATTACTGTAGAAAATTCCCTGCAAGACAGAAGTGATCCAGAGCTTTCTGCAGTGCAGAAGGTCGTGCATCTGGCATCTGCACCTGGTGAAAAGCTATTCAAAACAAAGCAGTAGAGCCATTTTCCAATGGCTACATATGTGCCTCCCACAGAGAGCTACAGCTTCTGGCTCAGGACAAGGACAGGAACTCTATTACTGCTCTGTATTTTTTCAATGTGAAAAAACTATTATACCAGTTTAGGTGGCTCTTCATTACTGAGTAGCTTGGGATGTAAGCCTGCCTTGTCACCTTTCCTCCCAGTCAACAGTGGGCAAAAATCTCTAGCCAACATGTTCTTTAAGCTTTATTGTGTTTCATTTCACAACAGAGTGTAGGAATAGAAATGAAAATATGCTCGTCAGACCAAGTGTCCATATTGTTTCAGATTACTAAAACCAGTAATTCAATAAATGACTTCTAAAGATTTCACTAGGCATTTGTTTCTTTCTCATATTCTGATCCATTTTATCATTTATTTGCACTTGAACAGTGTGGGAGATATCTTCATCCCTTTGCAGTCAAAGGCAATGGTAAATATATCCTTTGATTCAAGGTTTTATCATGTGCATATGTGCGCAGCACACAGTACAAAAGCTTTTTGCTGTTTTATAGTATTACATATATACTGTCTTTCTATCTGAGAGACGTATCTGCTGTAATACTTTACAGCAGTAAATCTTCAAGTATAGACATTGGTACTGGCATAATTCCAGTAGAGTAATTAGGGTGACACCAGGACTGAGTTTGTCTCACAGCATGTGGTCCAGGGGTTGAGAACCGTCTTGTCAGGACTTGAAGACACAATGAATTTACCCCAGGAAGAAAACAAATACTTTTTAATTCTTCCCCTAGGCTTGCCATATCCTACGAGGAGTATAGTCAGTGGGTCACAACTGAACTTTAATTGTTTGGGAAGAAGTACAGTCTCGTTGCACAGAGATGTGCAATGTACCGTAATGTGAAGATACAAATCCTGACTTAGGAAAGCTCAGACTGCAGAGGAAAGGAGAAGGAAGGGAAGTAGGGGTGTAGACAGAATGACAGACAGGTAGATTGGTTATGGTAACCAATTACATTATGGCCACTTTGTTTGAAAGACTGCCTTCTTGTGGACAGACAGTTGCTGTGACAAGGCAGAAGACGCCCTTGCAGAATAAGGAGAGAATTTTACTGAAAGAAATGGGGCAAAATTACTCATACCTTTGCTTGTTGGGCAAACTGAGGAGAAGTCAGGTCATAACCTACCTCTGACCATTGAGGTCTGGACGCTTACGTAATTTTAAGAATATTGTGATCTCTGAATTTCATCATATGCTTCTGTCTCTGTTTTCTTGCTTCTGCTTTTGCATCAGAGATGCTGCCCCAAAGCAAAGACTACTAAACATGCAATCTTTGAGACCCTCATGGGTGTGTTGCTATTCCAAGATAAATACATCCTTATTTTACCCAGAGTCCTACCTCAAGCACTCATTGAGAACAGTTTGTAGATGCGTAAGTATCGAATTGATCTAAGGGAAGCAAAGAACCCAGAGAAAGTATAACAAAGTTTACTATGTTGTTTATATTATTAATATTCTTTTATATCACCAAACTATAGCTTCAGTTATAAAAAATGTCGGTAGTGTTTGACTTGGTTATGAACAGAAATTGTCAAATGCAGCTCTAACATAGACATTCAAGTTCCACTGAAATCAAGAGGCATAGTTCCCACTTACACCATGCCTGAATTTGGTGTAATGATTTGCAGAGTATCAAAGTGCCTGACACTGTAGATGCAATTAATATTTATAAAAAAATATTCCATTTATTGTACTAGCATCTGGTGGAGCCACTTGGATATGAAGCTCCCTACAGTAGACACCATTGCATGTTTTAGTAGGAGAATATCCCCCATTTTATAAGTGGACAAGGAAAGTGCTGTGGTTTGTCCAAGGCCACCTGGCAAGATCATGAAGTTTGGAACAGTTGTATTCTTGCCTTCTTGAAGTAAGCTGTCTGACTGTTCACTCAACTCCTGTTCAGGTTTTGGCTAGCACGCAGCCCATGCTAAGACTCAATGTATGCTGGGAACAGCACCATTAGGTCCACGCGAGAGCAGCATGTGGGCAGAACACTATGGCCAGGAAGGGCTAAAGTTCATCATGCAGCCACTATCACCTGCAGCTTGCTGTCTTCTGCAGCCATCATCCTTGCATATTGATCATCTGGTAGTTTCTTCAGAATCCACTAACTTACAGAAATCGTATAGATCCAACTTCCAAGCTGGGAGGTATAAGTACATCAGCCTGACCAAAAAGATTTTGAAGTGCATCCAACAGCAGGCAGACTGCCGAGGGTTTCGTGATTCCCACCATGTGATAGAGGGAATGCCCAAACCCTGAAGGGCGAGAAAGGATGAGCACTCCCACCCTTACTTGGTTAGGTAACTAGTTTGCTTATAGGCACATGAGTTACCAGTTGTGAGTTACAAATTAGCAAACTTGTGAATTGGAAACCTCATGAATGAAGCGAACTAGTGAATTAATGTATTGAACTAGTCATACAAAGGCGATTGAGCCCTTGTTTGACGTGTCTGTTTGCTTTCTTTCCTACTGAGCTCATAGAATAAAGTTTAATTTACATAATATCTTGTCCTGTAAATTTGAGAGTTACAAATGGACCATGACAGTTGCTGTAGTTTTCCGTAACTGTTATTTCTATGCAAATATTAGCTGAATGTTTTAGAATCATAGAATCATAGAATTATATAATAGCTCAAGCTGGAAGGAACACATGAGGATCATCAAGTCCAAATCCCTACTCCTTGCAGGACTACCTAAAACTGAACCATATGACTAAGACCATTGTCCAGGCACTCCTTCAACTCTGAGAGGCTTGGTGCCATGACCACTTCCCTGTGGAGCCTGTTCCAGTGACCAGCCACCCACTCAATGGAAAGTCTTTTCCTAATGTCCAGTCTAAACTTCCCCTGACAGCTTCATTCCATTTCCTTGTGCCTTACCACTGGTCACCAGGGAGAGATCAGCACCTGTCCCCCCACTGCCCCTCTTGAGGAAGTTGTAGACTGCAATGAGGTCACCCTCAGCTTTCGCTTCTCCAGGCTGAATGAAACAAGTCACCTCAGCCACCCCCCACAAGTCTTGCCCTCGAGAACTTTCACCATCTTGGTCACCCTCCTCTGGACGCACTCTAATAGTTTGATGTCCTTCTAACATTGAGGCTCTCAAAACTGCACACAGTGACTGAGGTAGGGCTGCACCAGGGCAGTGAAGAGGGGACAATCACCACCCTCAACACCTAGCTATGCTGCGCTTGACACACCCCAGGACACATGT
This sequence comes from Falco cherrug, assembly GCF_023634085.1. Lineage (NCBI taxonomy): Eukaryota > Metazoa > Chordata > Aves > Falconiformes > Falconidae > Falco > Falco cherrug. The sequence continues at coordinate 45,440,722 of NC_073720.1, read as the reverse complement.
GGCCCTTTTGGCTGCCAGGGTACACTGTTGACTCATATTCAAGATACCATCAACCATAACCCCCAGATCTTTTTCCCTGGGGCTGCTCTCCAGTTTCTCATCCCCCAGTTCATATGTATAACCAGAATTACCCCATCTCAGGTGAGCAAAACTGCACTTGCCCTTATTAAATTGCATACGGCTGGTGATGGCCCAGCTCCCTAGCCTGTCCAGATCTCTCTGTAAGGCCTCTCTACCCTCAGGGGAATCCAGAGCTCTTCCTAATTTATTGGCAAACGTACTTAATGTACATTTGACTGATGTACCCAGATAATTTCTAAAAATATTAAAGAGCACTGGCCCTAAAATTGAGCCCTGGGGAACCCCACTGGTGACTGGCTGCCAGCCTGGTGTAACCCCATTTGCTATAACCCTTTGAGCCTGAGCCACCAGACAACTGCTCACCCAACGTATTATGGACTTGTCTAGCAGTGTGCTCGACATTTTGTCCAGAAAGATACTGCTAGGAACAGTATCGAAAGTTTTGCTAAAATCCAAACGCACCACATTCCCTTGGTCAGCTAAATAGGTGACCTTGTCATAAAAGGAAATTAAGTTGGTTAAGCGGGAATTCCCCCTTGCGAACCCATGCTAACTATGACCAATGACTGTGTGCCTCTCAAGTGTTTTACAGTAACTCCCAGCACAAACCTTTCCATAATTTTAGCTAACCCTCTCCATAATTTTAGCAGGCACTGAACTGAGCCTGATGGGGCTGTAATTACCAGGGTCTTCCTTCTTACTCATCTTGAAAACTGGGACAACATTTGCCAGTTTCCAGTCAACTGGGGCCTCTCCAGACTCCCAAGACTGCTGAAAATTAATGGAGAGAGGTCCCATGATGACATTGGCCAGCTCTTTCAATACCTTGGGATGAATCCCATCAGGCCCCATAGACTTATGCGTATCTAGATGGAGCAGGAAGCCTCCAACAAGTTCAGAGTTGGCTGGGAGTTTATCATCCCTGCAGTCACGGTCTTCCAACACAGGGGTCTGCAGATTATAGAGCCCATCATTGCTGTTGAAGACAGAGGCAAAGAAGGCATTAAATGTCTCGGTTTTCTCTATGTTCCTATTTGTGAGGTGACCAGCCTCACCAAGTAATGGACCAATGTTATCCCTGATCCTCCTTTTGCTGTTGACATATTTTTAAAAACCCTTTTTGTTGTCCTTCACAGTGCCGGCCAGCTTGTACTCTAATCAAGTTTTTGCCGCACAAATTTTCTCCCTACAGCGGCAAACACCACCTCTGTAGGCCTCCTGTGTTGCCTGTCCTTGCATCCAATGTCCATACGCTTTCATTTTCTACCTCAGTTCTAGAAGAAGACCCCAGCTCAGCCAAGCCGGCCTTCTGTCCTGCTTGCTTGACTTTGGACACTTTGGAATTGCCTGCTCCTGTGCTCTTAAGAGACATTTTTTTAAAAATTACCATCTTTAATGGACCCAAATACTTTCAATCTTTAGTTGTACAATTTTGTGCATTTTGTGTATCCTTTGGCAGGACAGGAAGAACATTCTGAGATAAGGTGGATCTTTGCACCAACCTTATGTGCCTGTACACTGCCCAGATCTGCAAGATACAGGTGGAGTTTCTATTGCCATGTCTTGCAGTCTGTGTGGATCCCTTACGCTATGCTCTGAGAATTAAATGGTGTTCATGTCAACAGTAATGCTCCTATTGATTTCACTGTGCCCAAGCATGGCTAGTCAGACCCACTCGGCTGCTGGATGATGTTTCATGTAGGCTATGACAAGCAGCAGCCCTGTTGTGACAGCCAGAACAAGATCCACCAGCAGGCCTCCATCTCTCCAGTCCCAGCTAAATTTGTCTGAGCCTGAGCTTGCTCATAACACAGGCAAGGTGAAACCACCACAGCAGGTTTTGCTTCTTGGAGAACAATACAAGACATTTGTCCTTCACAAGGCCATCATCTTCTCTGGACCTAGCTAACCTGATACTCTCGCAGGGTCACTCATCACAGCACAGACCAGAGGCAGAGCTCTAACCTGAGGATGGGTTTTTTTCCTCCTGTTCACATGATATAAAATTCCTCTAAGTACAACACAAAAGTTGTACGATTTTGTGGGTACTTCCAAACATAGGATATCTATAAATAGAAGACTGATCTTCCCATGTTGACCATCAATCTGAGTGAGCAATTAACTCATTTTTGCAAAAAAGAATACTTTCTCAGGTTCAAATCAGCCTGCAGCCTGTGATTCATCTAGGGGTTTTGCCAGAAGTCAGTGAGAAAAGAAGGATCCTAGAGTCACTGTAAACACATTTCCCAGATGCCTTACGCTTCAGCTTGGATTTGTACAAATAGCCTTTCAGACTAAATGGACCCCACTAATCTGCAGTGCAAAGCTGTCTTTATTGCATTTTCTTTGTTTGTTACCATGAGCAGTAGGATGACAGCTTGATTACATTTATGATGTTTAAGGAGCCAGGACTTCTCTTCTGTTACCAGAAGAACAAGAGAAATCACTCGCTTTGAAAGGAAAGAGCCTGAAAGTTCATTTTTAGTTTGAGACTTGATCAATAGCTCTTCATTAACCTTTTATTTTAGAGATTAGAGGAAATTATCTCAGACCAGAGGTATGTGGTTATGCATTACCATGAAAAAACATGGTATTCCATGCTAGCACACCATTCAAAGACTGCAGTTAAAACTAGAAAGAGTAAATGTCATGAAGCCGTAATTTCTGTTCACAACTGCAGACTGATTGAAATGCATGACCTTCTTGTACTACAAGTAAGAGGCAGCCTTTCTTCAGAGGACACAGCAAATCCAAGGAGTAAGACACATACAGCATGTGACTCAAGTAAGAAGTAATGAACTCAAAAGGAGATGAAATTCAAATAATGGATGTAGTGTATTTTAAAACTAGAGTCTGCCCTCACTGCAGTCTCGGAGCTTCCACTGAAGTCTGTAAAGTGGGCAGTAAATAATGGAAATACGGGGCTTGATTTTCAAGTCACTTCTTCAGCAGGGGAAAAGCCCCTAACTAAATTCCCAGTGAAATGGGTCTGTTCAGCAGGACTTTTTCTGGAGAATGAATAAAGCATGTCATTCTGTACCAATTTTAAATGGTTAATCACATAAACAACCCTTTTGAATAGTCCTTTTGCATATCACTGGGATTAATCTCCTTTAGGAAAAAGAATCACTTCCGTTGGAATCAAAAGAAAAATTCTCATTAGGAGAGGTAGGAATGTGTGCATTACTAGCTCACTCCAGAAAACCCTGTCTGTTTTATCTAGTGTTTGTTGCCTCATGCCAAAACCTGTGAGAATAGTCTGTAAGACAAGATGCCAATCTTATATAGAATAATTGTATGTTAGACTATCAAATTGTCTAAAATCTTCATGGGTACAGAGAAATCGGCAGCGCTGTAAACAGTCAATCCTAGCTGATCCCAAATCGCTGTTGTGTCAGAAACAGTAGAATTATGAGAGTGACTTAGAAGTCTTCTGGTCGTATGAATTTCCTGAACATTTCTGAACAAGCAAATAGCTGCTTTCAGGTTCCATCTGATGAGGGAAGAAAGCTACAGGTTTTCCCAGCCTCAATGGCCTATCAGTAAGACAGGGGAATCCTTTGGAGGGCTGAGGAGTAACGCTGGGAATCCAGCTTTGGTGCTACAGGGTGCAAGATCAAAGTAGAACTTTTGGGGTCTCTGGGAGGCCCACAATTGCTCAGAGTTGCATTAGGGATTAATCTGGTCACTTAGCATCTCATAGCTCAGAACACCTCTTTCTGCATCTCTCCTGTTTTCTGTGCCCAGACTGGTGAAAAGTTAGACACCATTAGCTAGGAATGGTCTAGGGTTTCATCTTGAATCTTTGCATCCATTTCTTTTACTTATATGAGCACCAATAGTTGCTTTACTTGAATTTAATCTCCTACTCTTATGCAAATAAAGCAAAAATGGAAAGGGAAAGAAAAAGAGTAATTTTGGTTCCTAGAACATCTACTTGGCAAAAGCCATCTGGTATTTATTCTATGTCATTAATTGACTTCACAGCTGAAGACTTCAAAGAGGAGCTGTGTGGGAGCTGGAAATTAGGTTATTTCAAAATTTGTTTTCATTTTAACTAAGATCAATGTGTTATATTTAGACATTTCTTACAAAAGCAGAATTTCAAAAAATAATTTGTCTTTTAGTATTACTTTAAAAGGATATCAAAGTATTCCTTCTTAATTTTATGGCGTTTCTATTTTCTTGTTTAGTTGATAAAGTATTTTTTAAATGGTCTTTCCAGTTTCTATTAAAAAAATCAAAATATTAGCTGCAAACTTCTGAAATATTTCTCACTGGTTTATTCTGTTCTGTTTTTATAGGCTGCCTTCCAAATCACCACATTCCCATATTTCAGTGCAGATTGAATGCCACTTTGTTTCACTGGAAAATTTTGAAAGATCTGCCTACAAGGAATCAGCTGTCTAGAAGATGCTGTTAAACACTCTTTAAAAGAGAAACAGAAATTCTACAGATATTTGTGCTGGCTGCCCCTCATGGGGCATCATATTGGTTGTCATCACGACAATTTCATGTGTGTGTCCTGTGGATGTTCCATCTGATCTGTGCTCCTGTCTTGTCAATCACATCTTCTTCAGGCACAAGTGACTCCATCCTGCAGCTTTCAGGAGCATTTCTTTGACACTGGGTGTACGCTACCTGCAGAAATCATCTCATCATGTGACATTGCACAGACATGATGGTACACACATAGTCTGTCTTTGTCAGCTACTAGAATAAACCAGTACTGCTTGGTTTAATCTGCTTTTGTCTCATTTTGTTTCAAACGAGTCAAAGCATGCCACTGTTTAGTAACATTTTGCATTTCCGTAATCCAGTTTTTTAAAAATACATATTTATCAGAGGGTTTAAGTTTTTACAAGTATAGAAAAATCGTCCTCAGGGAAAGCATAAGAACTTTCTAAGTCATAGTATTACTGGAAGTAAGAGTGTGCAAAATTGCAGTGGAAGTTGCTGCATGTTTTCAACCTTAGTGGAAGCCAATAGGTAGCCTTTGCATCGCAGCTGCAAAACACAAACATTTTATGTGATGTGTGGTTGTGATACAGTAATTTTATGCTTTCCACTTTACAGATTTGGAACAAAAAAAATTAGAGTCCAGTTTGTTCCCGTCACAAGAATTACTTGCAGAGCTTCTAGAAGCATATTCCATATGTGCCTGTGATGCATGCCAGAAACAGTAAATGAATGTCATTTATGGTGGCTCTGTTGTTATCTACAGCTACAGAGAGCACAGAATAAAGCTATGCTTTTGAAAGTTTGTGAAGGGCACAATTGTTTTTAAAGTTCTGGTTTAGCTAGAAGGGGAAAAGGGGAAGAAATAGGCTACACCATGTGGGATTTTAAAGGAGTGGCGCAGATGAAAGCATGAAAACATAGGCTTGAATTTAGAAAAGCTCCAAAAGGTTGTAGCATGTACAGTAGCTGTTGTCAATATACAAGTATACACTGATACACAGGCCTGGATTTTCAAAAGAGTTTAGTATCCAAATTTGGAACCACATTTTTTTACGGCATCTGACCCCAACTGTCGGTGCTGGGCCCTTGAAAATCTGGCCCCATGGTGTGTAGGCACACAGCATGCACCACTGTGTTTGTAATTATATGTAACGTACAGATTAATAGATAGTGGGACATTTGATTGTGATTAAGCAGATCACATTCATTTTTAGCAAAGGTTAAGAAAAAGCTGCTAAGAAAATCCAGCTGAGTCCCAGTGAATGTCTGAAACCGGTGTTCACAGCGAATGTGGGTGGGCAGTCCTGAGCTGTTTATGTATGCTGGCCAAGAGACACCACCACCAGGAATGCCAGCTGCTGGAAACCAGATGAGAAGGTACAACCGGCTTAGTAGGACAGGGAGTGTGCCTCTGGAAAAAAACATTATGAGGAAAAGCTACAGGTCAAAGTCACATTTGGAGACCTTTCCTCAATGACAAACTGATTTCAAAAAGTATGATTTCTTAAAAATTGTAGCTATTACCATATTAACTACAGTGCAGCTTGGTACAAATACAGAAGAAATGGAGGGGGAAAAGAGTTTCCCATTATTTTAAAATACATTCATAAAGTTTTAAGTTAGAAAGGCAACAGGATTTTTTTCCAGGGCTAACACATTTCATAATGTTTAAAAGTTAACTTCATCATATACTCCTTCCAAGAAAAAAGGGGGAGGCAGAAAGTCTCATTGAAACTACGTATTTCTTCACAAAAAAAAGCAAATGACAAAACTGTTCTCAGATTTCTCATAAAACCGGCTCCTGTTGGGTTTCTTTGAATATTTGTTCTCTGGCTAGTTAGGCACGAAGAAAGGAAGTAAACCAGCACTCTTTTGTTGATAGCATACCCATGCCGATGAGACTTAGATATCCTCCAGCCACAGCCCCCCCATCAAAGGCAGCCCTTTGCAAGGATGACTCATAGGACAGGACAAAGAATAAGGGCTGAGTAGGAATTCACTCTGTAATAAATTTTTACATACTTGATTGGTTGGTACCCTTTTAACACACTTTGGAAACAAACGCCAGTCATCTTTCTGGGAAGAGCAGAGTGCAGCAGTGGCACACTGATATTTAGATTCTGACACTGAGGAAAATTCAATTCTCTAGAGAACAGAAGAGACAAAAGAAAATCCATCTCCAGGCCATTAGGACTGCAGTCATAATTGAATTTGTTATCCAACAGGGGGAATAAGGATTTGTTTCTTTTTTCTTTTTTCTGTCACTTCCTTTTTTCTTTTTTTCTTTTCTTTTCTGTTCTTTTCTTTTCTTTCCTTTTTTTTTCTTTTCTTTTCTTTTCTTTTTCTTTTTTCCCTTTCCTTTCCTTTCCTTTCCTTTCCTTTCCTTTCCTCCCCTCCCCTCCCCTCCCCTCCCCTCCCCCTCCCCTCCCCTCCCCTCCCCTCCCCTCTCCTCTCCTTTCCCTTTTCCTTTTTTCCTTTTTTTTCCCTTTTTTCCTTTTTTCCTTTTTTCCTTTTTTCCTTTTTTCCTTTTTTCCTTTTTTCCTTTTTTCCTTTTTCTTTTCTCTTCCACTCCATCCCACCCCACCCCACCCCACCCCATCCCATCCCATCCTTTCCTGTCCCTTCCCTTCCCAATGCAATATTGCAATTTTTTCCAGTAGCAGCTTCAGCTTCCTGGAAGTTAAAGCTAGTAAGAAAAATAACAGTTTTGCCTGGTTTGGGGGGTTTTGCTGGTGTCAAATTATCAAAAATATTCTGGGTTTGACTGGGTGTGGGCTGGCAAGTTAACTAGGTTAGATGAGGGAGGCAAGTTGCCTCTTTTTTTCTGAAACACATACCTTTTGGCTTCAGCCTGAAATTTTTTGGCTCTGTGCAGGGTGCAAAGTCCCCCCACATACCCTTCTCTGTAGGTAACATTGAAAACAGCCATGGTCACAGAATAATAGCTATAAAGAAGACAAACACCATGGGCACGTTTGCTATGTATATGCAACAACATCCCATACAGTACTTCCATTAATAATCCATGACTCCTAGTCTTGGCTAGTAGGTATCCCACTTGTCTCCTGGAGGTACCTTTCCATACCCAAGCAGACTGCACTGTTAGAAGTTTTTTCTCATTTTCTCTTTCCCGTTGACTTGTCTTTGTCACTAATTTCATTCCACTTGCCCTGAAATTGTACTTCTTCCTGATTGTCTACCCTCTTGAAACGTCAGTATCTTGATGACCCCTTATTGTTGTCTCCATTTAGACCCCAGAAGTAGTACACAGAAGGCAGCACCTGAGGTCAACAAGACCCCCATGGACTTGGTGCCCAGAAATCCACCATTACTGTTTTTGTAAGACCAAGTGCCCATTTTTTTTCTCAGGATTCATGTATTCTACTTCTCAAGATTCGTGTATTCTACTCTCAGAATGCTTACTTGCCACTCTAGAAATTTGTGTAAGGCTATACCATTGAAAACTGACAGATTAAATTCTGCTGTCCTGCTACCAAAACCACTGACCAGTAATGATAATAGACCCCCAGTGAGAGGGTATAGGTAGGCGTAACGAAATTCAGAATCTACTGTGAAAATAAGTTCTGCTCCAGTCTCCTCAGATCAAACCTCCGATCCTAAAGGTTTCCTGGAGACCTGGTTTGTCCTCACTCTGAGGTGGATTTTGAACTGATGGATTGTGAACCAGTACAGGGTGATCTGTGCAAAAGTAGGCATTTCAAGCCAACCTGGGGTATTTTCACCTGCACTATTCTCTGTGAGATCCTTTGCTCGGGGGGGAAAATCTGGGATAGCAGTTGCTAACAGCAAGAAGGTGAATAAATTTATTTAGTAGAAAACTGTCTTTTTTGAGCATACAGGATCTTGGAGAGCTCTCTTCTTCAGAAGTGTAGGCTGAAAAATTGCCAGTGCATACAGTCTTAAACCAAACATTGTAAGTCTTTTAAGTTGTCCTACTTTGATGTATTTGCCAAAGCCCCATTTTTAGTATTCAGTATTTCCTCTGTTGTCATCATTAGGGGTATCATTAAGTGTTTTAGGGGAGCCAAGGAGTTGAGTGTTAGGTCTTCAGAAATAAATGGAATAAACACTGTTTAACTGAGGTGGTATTAAGCAGGAACTTTCAACACAGTGAAAATTTAGAATATCATATAGAAACAGTATATATTGGTGCATTATTATACATGAAGACTGAGACTGTTGGTCCATCAGAATGTATTAACACTAATATTTAACTGTGAACAGGCAGCAGAAGAGCAAGAAATTGGTGGCAGCACAAACATTCCAGGTGGGAGCTGTTGAGTAGATTTATATGCATAAGTTCAGCAAACTTTTAGAATAGCTGTAAATAGCACAATTTGATGTTTGATAATGAGGTTGTACCTCATGACTGAAAAAGAAAAAGCAAAATTAATTCTTTTTCAGCTGCAGTCAGAAAAACAGAACAGAAAGTTATGGACGATGTCTGAAAATTAAACCAAGAAAGAAATCTGTGGGTATTGGAAAGGGGGGTTTGTTGAAGCCCTAGAGGCACAAGGGCCTCTGCAGCTTGCCTTTCTGGCATATCGACTTATAAATATCTGATTTACAATACACTAAACGCTCCCTTGGGTCAGTCTGTTTCTGAAGCATGGTAAACACAAAAGGATATGCTGTAACTGTCCTTTCTGTGAGAAAAGAGAAAAAAAGAAAAGAAAAGAAAAGAAAAAAAAAGTTTTAAAAGCATTCTTTTTTACTCTGAAATCTATCTTTCAATATTTAAACTAATTACAAGGGGGCATTATATATATATATATTTGTGTGTGCATGTATGTGTATAAAAGAGGGATATTTAAGGGAAGCAGAAAATTTGTTATTTAAGTCATAATGAAAAAGGCCAGACAGCATTTAATTCTCAGAGAGGATATCTTTTTTCATAGGTGATTAGTGACCAATGTTTATGTTGGATCTGTATCAATATACATTTTAAGCTAGGAACATATTAGTAGATTCTGTTTTCAGCCCAGTTTAAAACTGTTTTTCAGCTCCTCTCTCTCTGCCTTTAAAAGTAATCACTGGGAACAATAATTCTACATTAAAAACCTGGGTCCCTGTGCTAACTGAAATTTGTTGGAAGAGGGAAAGGTATCCCCAGAAAAGCAAATATGTGTTTTCTGAAGCACTTATTAGAAGCAGGTCTGTGAAATTAAGAAGGAAATTTTTCCTTGCTTAATTTCAGAAAGGAAACACAACTACCTTTTTGCTCATTTTAAATAAATATCATAAAAGCCAAATGATACTAAGGAAGTTACAGGGAAATAGGACTTCACAACCGCAAACACAGAAAAGCTGATGTAAATTTCTACACCCAGGCAAGAGTAGCATCACCTTACATTGCCAAAATACCTGGGACCAGTTACTTTTTGGAGAACTATTACCTAAAAATAGATCTGCCAGCTGAGACAGTGAAACTGTAAGTGCTTTGGTTAGTCATTATAGACTAATGAGCTGCTTTTGAATAAAATAGGTAGGCTAAAATTACAGAGTGTACTAGGGGTTTGTGTGGCACAGAAAAAGGTGATGAAAGAGAAAGGATGCTGTGAAGCTGACCATAGCTGGACTTTATTCATCTATTGTGACAGCAGTTACACTCCCAATGAAAGGTTGATGGAAATTACCAAAAGGAGGAAAAGAAGCTGCTGGAAGGGTCGGGAATGCATCAGGCTTCAGACTTAATAAAACTAATATAAAAATCAGCAGGGATTAGAGGAATTGAAATATGTCATTTTGCTACTTTAACTCTTGTGAAACAGCAATAAAACTTATCACAATAGGAGCCTAGAAAAGCCTACACTTATTTGTTTTGCTTTTAAAAATTGTGGAACCCTTTCAACATTTGCTTTTATTTTATCTTGTTAAAAGCGGCTTTAACAAGTAGCAGAATTTAATCCTCCGTAATTCTGGAAGCATTGTTTACTAAGAAGCACATTTTCCCCTCTTGATATTCTTATTCTTTAAAAATGTAGCCAAAATTTACAAAAATCAGCCAGTAAGTTCAAAAGAAACAGAATTTCATTCAGAGTCGGTTTATGAAAAGTCTTCGCTTTGGGTGTTTTGATACAATGAGGACATCTAGCTAGACTACCCAGATGGATACTCTAAATAACCAAAAGTGTGTGTGTGTGTGTGTGTGTGTAACAAATGCAGTGCTGGCAACTCACAGTGAATTTTACAGTACTCAATTTTTGTTTTCTTCACTTAATAACACAAGGCACTTTCAGAATTTAATTGTGAGGAAAATCCGCAATGAGCCTGATAAAAATAAGAGAGTAAAGGAAAAAGTCGTTCAATCATTATTCTTCTTCAACCTTAAAAAGAAATACTTAGTTTTTTAACAATACGAAAGCAGCAATACCAGGTAAGAAGACCAGCCCACATCTAGCTCATAGAAAGCACCTTTCCAGCAACTTCAAGGAGCACTGAACTCTGAAGAAATGTCACAAATCTCTAGCCAAAGTCTGGCCATTGTTTCATCACAATAAACAACAGGAATGGTCTAATTAGTGGCAGATAGTAAGCCCCTTACAGTGTCTTACACCACAGGAGCAATTCTTACTCTTGAATCTGGAATCACTCCACAGCTGCCAACTATGCATCTAACTAAGGGTGCTGCAAATGCATCGTGGCTACAGTTGCAGTCATGCTGGCAAAAGGTGGCTGTTGAAAGCAAGAGTGAAAGCTAAGATGAACCTCCTTATGCCAAAGGCTGGTGAGGGGAGAAGCAGAGCTGAGGGAAGACTGCGGAGAGCTGAGTGGTTGCTCTTAGAGTGGGAAAGGTGGGAAGGATGAACTTCATTGAATGATCTTTTAGAAGGAGTGGCCACTGTCCTGTGGAGCTGTGTTCCACAGATTCAGATCTCTCTTGCAGCCATGATAGTAGCAAATTAACTTTCCAAGACTTGTAATTAAGCTAAATGACTGTTTTGCTGGTCTTTGCAATTACCTGTGGTGGACTCTTGCCTGTTTTTCTTAACCTTAAATTCATGAAGTCCTGATTCATTACAAGATAACACTGCAGAATCATGTTCATCTACTCCTTCAATAACAGAGGTCTATTGAAATACAAGCTTTAAAAAGTGTGGTTTGTCCTTTTGCATCATACATCAGACATTTCTGCTATTTGATTTGGTAGATGCACATGGGTTTGCACCAGGAACAGTCTTTCTGTTCCAGAAAAGTAACGGTATTTAACCACATTCTTGCATAGTGCTGAGACTTTGCTGATTTTCAAGAATACCGTCCACGATGAAGTAGATTTTTAATGGCATAAGGCTTCCATGCTGCATAAAAGATACTGAGGCATTCAATATGAGGTTTACAAAGAACTAGAGTATTAACAGCATTTTGGCAATTATTCTAAGCTCCACATCTGTTCTATGCCCTTGATATTAGCAATACTTTTGGATGCCTCTATATTGATTAAAACCAACACTGCTCCGATCACGGTGTCATTTTCTTTTCCCTCCCTTTGGATGCTCTGCATGGAGACTTCCATGAATGCAAGTTCAAAGTACTGTCAAATAATGTAAAATGCACAATCATATATGTAATTTCCCCTCTTCTGAGTAACTGGCTATAGCGGCATATCTCTTTCATAATTTTTTGATGAGACAGAATACTATGACTATTTGGCCAAGAATTAAAATTTCTGCCAAGATGCTGTTACAGTCATACATCACTTCTGTATCTCTCAGTTGAAAATGAAATGTCATTGCTTATGCTCCAAACTGCTTTACCACTTCCATGTCTTTCCACTCTTAAGAAACTCTACCAAAATAGCTATTGCAGTCTATTTGGTCACCATCCCAAGCACTGTCTGTCTTGCTGACCTCATAATTGGGGTGGTCCAGCAGTTTTCCTCCAGGTCCTTAGGAGAAACCAGGACAACCACCAGCAGCAGCAAGAAACAATACAACTATGCACTGTATACAAAGAAAAGATTGAAGGGCTGTCTTTGGGCTTTATGTGAAATATTCTGAAGTTATGGTGGAGTACATGTGAGCCGCATGAGCTGGAGCAGGGTTCATGGTGGAACAGTCCATCTCTATGTGCTCCCACAAGGACAGCGCACAGACCAAATGTGTCCAACCCAAAAGACTCATATTTCACAATGTGAACAGGAGTCAGGCTTAACCATTTGACCAAGAAATCAGATGGATTTCTATTACAGTGTCACAAAGACATTGCAGATTTATCCATACTACTTCATCAGAATTCAAACCACAAAAACATTAATCTAGTCTATAATAAAAATACTGATTCAGTTCCAAAACAGTTATATTAAAGAAAACACATTACAATCACACAATAAGCAGAAGACAATTTCAAGAAAAAAGTTTGTTTAAAAATAGATACAACAACATCATAAAAGATGCTAGGCAGATAATTATTTCAAAATACTCTAAGACCTGATTTTCAGATTATACCTGCACAAGCTTAATTTTGTGTCTACCAACTACCTCACCCAAAGCTGATTTAATAATTAAATAGGATATAGAGTGTCCACATCTCATATAAAGTGAGACATACTGATACCACATGCATTCAAGTACATATGAAACATTCTGAACTACAAGACAGTCTGGCAAAACTATTCTAGCATGATTTTCTTTCTTAAGTTTAGTTATATATTAGAATAGTAAGATCGCAGTTTCTCAGTTTTTAATAACACCACACTTAAATGTTGGGGAAAAAAGCTGATATAATGAGATTAAAGGTAAATCTACAGTGATGAAAAATCCAAATATTAATTCAGTGAAGAAAAATGACTGTAGTTCCTGGGATCAAAGATAGCCTTGAATGTACAGTAGCTCATTTGTTAATGAATGCAGAATGGCCAGGAAATAAGAGACCTGCTTCATTATGGCTGCCCCACAGTTACTCTAAACCTTATTTTGCAACAGCATGGAGAGAATAAAAACTTCTTAAGCTGGTTGTCCTTCGCTCTGAGACAGGATAATCTTTGAGAAACATTTTACGGTGCATCTTTTGAAGAAAAGTGCATTAGTCTTTACTGAAAAAACATTTGGTTGACCTTGAAAATAAAGCATTCATGAGAAGTATGAGCAGAAGTTTTCATTATTCCTTAAGCCCTCCCTTCAGAGAGACAAAAAATTCCTCCCTCCATTGCAGCTCCACAATACCCTGTTGCCAGGCAACTGATCTTTTATGGTGGACCTCCATAGCAACTGATGTAAACAAAATCATAAATCCCATTACCTAGCTAAATACTAGGGCTGTGCTATAAAAGGAGAAAGAATCACTCTGAAGTTTAAAGACATAATACAAAAGAGTGACAACAAGATTTAGAAAAGTAAATTGCTATTGCTGTTACTATAGTTAATACAGTTCGTCTTACCAAGCTTTCTCTTTTTACATTTTCCTACAGGCCATTCCAGGCCACCTTTCTCCTAATTTAGTAAGTTTTTTAGTAAATTTAGTAAATTTTCTGTATAATTAAGCTGGCTAAGGAAACCACTACACTCAACAGGTAAAAATGTTCAGTCACACCTAAGACCAATCTGTGCACAGAAGAGTTGTGCTAACGTTGCTGTAGTTCATTGAAAAGCCTTTAGGTTAGATGAATCAAAGCTGAAGATGACTGGCGAGCTACAGTGGCTAAGCAGATAGCTCCACCACTCTTGCCTAGCAAAAAGTCAAAATAGAAAGGTACAACACCCCGTTCACTTTTGCTGCTGGTGAGTACACAGAGAAATTCAAGCTGGTCACAGAACAAGGTCGGATCTGAACACATGCTCATGGGCTCTTCAGATGGGTCTTACAGCTATGGCAAAAGACCAGGACAAGGCAAAGACCTGAACTGTACAAAGTTTCCTTGAACTCAGTGTTAGTAGGTTTTTAATGCAGTTTTGCATCTTTGAGTAGAAAAAGTCTGTGTTTGCATTTATTTGTTCTACTTAGTCTCTACTTACTTATATCCTTCGCTGTATGTCACAGACAGCAAACCTCTGGGCCTTTTACCTTCTAAAATCCTACTTCCTTCTGGATAGGCTGTGTCTTTTCAACACCAGTTGGTGCCACAATCTCCCCTAAGATGGTATCTGTTTAGTTCACTACACTTTCTGGTTCTGATACAATCCATGCATCTACAAAGTGACCACAGCTGGCATATTTGTGACACTGATACTTTTAAATATGACCAGCATGCAATACTTTCAAGCATAAATAAATCAACATACATACAGACATGCAGATTTATTTGATTTCTTTTTTTAATCTGACAATATGATTTCTTTCTCAAGAAGTTTGCATTCAAGTTATATTCCCAAGAAGGAAATGATTGCACCCAAAATATACTTCATACTTTCCTTATGTGCATTTATACTGCAGGTGAGCTGAACAATTTTAGAAACAGGTATATGATCTGTGATTGCATGTTTAATGATTTTTTTAAAACTATGCAAAAGTTAAAATTTATTTATAACTGCACACTAATAATTGCCTCAGAGCACTATCTTTTAAAAATGGATTAATCAATGGTGAAGCAAGAACAGAAGGTTCCATCTCTTGATCCACAGATCTGTACACTCTACGTCAATTTGCAGCTGATATTTGCCATTGTATTACAGTATTCCATAGCAAAAATTAGACAAACAGGTACACAATCTTTTAGAAATGTTAAGTGAAATGCACAATACTCCCTGTCAAAGGTAATCCATTAAACCATTTAGCAACTCACTAGCCTCTAAAAACTTATTCTGATAGTAAGATAGACTTACCAGCAAAACCCTGAAGTACCTCTCTAGTTCTGACTGTGTGAAGAATCTGAGTTTCCTTGTAGGAGTGTTGGGGTTTTTTAGGTCCTCTGTCTCCCTTTCTTAATTAGATTATTCTCTAACTGCTTTACAAATACAGTTTGAGTTCAAAATGGATTGGAACAGTAATCCTCTTCTGCATTTACTTATTTTGCATTTACCACAAAATCGGCACAAGTACTAGACAAGTATATAGGCCAAGCAGGGGCACTAAAGAAATGGTGTCATTGTTTGGATGAGGAAAGCTTTGTGTGGGTACAGAAGCATGAACAGACCTCATGTGTAGCCTGAGATTGGGTGGCCCTTCTTGTGTATTACCCAAGAGTGTCAAGAAAGCTTGAGAAATTATGGCTTTGCTATGTCATTGCCACTGTTTGAATAGACCTCAGCCTGACAGCTGAGGTTTCAAACACTGTAACTGCAGGATATTGCTCCTTTCCATGCTGTTGGGGAGTTCAGGGAGAGTTAGGAAAACAGAACACTTCTGTTGTGAGACAACTACATTACTGCCGACCAGAACTGTTGTCTTCTAATGGGGAGAAAAAACATTTTTCAGAGCACAAAAGTTGCATCCTTCTCACTCCTCTGCCTCACGTTTAGAGCTCCTGCAGAGAACTTTGTCCAGCCTTCTCCCACAGGCTTTACAGGTAGATGTTTAACAAAGCAGCATGTGTGCCCCAGCAGCTTGTCAGGTGCTGTTCCTCTCCTTATTGATGCATGACTGTCTCCTCCAACAGAGTAAGAAGCCCCTTTTCTGGTTCCAATTAAAACTAATGAAGTCTGGTGGCGACGTCCTTAGTAGAAACTAACATAACCATTAACGATAGGGAGTCTAACACATATAGCTTTTTGTTCTGCTTAAATGCTTCTTCATTCATGTTCATTTTTCTAGGCTAATGAAGCTGCTAAGTAAATACTTAAAACTGGAACAACTAGCATTGATTTTACCCGCCCTCACTGAAAACATGATGCAAGCTTGGACTACCATTGTTTAGCTTTGCTGTCACTTTTGGACACCATCAGAAAATACTGATATGCCTTAAACTTGTGTTTAATACCCTGATGCACGTATCCTTTTTTTTTTAATGAGATAAATGCAGTAGAATGAAAATAGTATCCTTTTTTTAGTTAAAGAATTTAATTACTATCAACCTTCTAAACAAATGCCAAATAGCTATTGTGCCTTTGATCTGTAGAATCTGTTATTCTATCTCGTTTATTGTAAGTAATAATTACAGATTGAAATAATAAGCTGTTTTTAACATATAATAGAGTTGGAAATTACAAAAGCCTAGACCATATTGTTCATTATTCCATATACAATACTCAATATTCTCCCACCTTTACTGTGCTCTCTAAAACAAATCACGCCTCTCAAAGGACAGCTGTAAAATGTAAATTACCCTGGTTTACAGCCATCTAAAATACAGCAAACTATTACAAGTACATACAGATAATAACATACTTCAGAATTTCAAGGGCTTTTAATTGAAATTGTGTCTAGTGTCATGGAGGCCCTGGAGTTTCTCTCATAAGTAGGAACAAGGGAAACAACAGAATTATTAAGTGCTGAAGAGATAACAGAAAGGGAGGATATTCTTAAATTTTTCCTTACAAAATTCTAACTGCAGGGTAATATGAAATCAGATTCCTTTCAAAATAAAAGAAAAGAGTGTCTGTGGAACATGAAAATATTGGCCTAAAATGAACAAAACGGAAAACCACTCTAGATATTCCACTACTATTGTTATTATTATTTTTTCCCTCACACAGACTTAAAAACTGGACCATAACTAAATCTCTCTTATAGGTTTTCAACACAAGCATTTTTCTCAGTCCACCTGGCCTTCTAACCACAGCTTTAATGGCTGAAGTTATTTCTGTCATGTACAGAATCTCCCAACTTTGTAAGTCAGTCAGAAATTACAATAAATGAAGTTGGGTTGTGTTGGGGAAGTATGAACAGGCAAGAAAAATGATGGTAGCCAAATACTTATGCTTTTTCTTGTCTTCATGTTTGAATGAGAATAATAAAAAAGGCACATAGCACCAATTGGCAGTTGTCCACATCACAAAACCACCACAGAATTTGGCACAATTCAACGCAGTTTCTGTTTCTGAGAGGCCCAGGGCTGGAAACACATTGATGTTGTAGACCACAGATTTACTAGCAGACTGGGTGCAAAAAACTGGCTATACTTTCACAGAGTGGCCAAAAGGAAGGGATTACACCTTTTAGGAAGTGTGGCATTCTTCCAGTATTTTGGAAGGCAATGAATATTTAGAAGGCTCAGTGATAAATCAGGGTCCACAATACACTCAACCTACATCAGATTCTGGTTTAACTAGAATCTCCAGAAATTAAGTTGGCTGTTCCCCACTCACTGCCGCATACAGCAGGGACTCTGCTCAGGTGGCAGATCAACAGGAATGTCCTTCTCCCCACACTCATTGGCTGCAGTTCCTCTGCACATCCCACCTGTGCTGATGCACATGAATTAATAAAAAAGCAGAACAGAGCCCAGCTGACTTAAACTAAAAAATGACAGGTGAGGCATTTGGAAACATATGCATAAGGAGGAGAGTCTTAGCATCAGAAATTCAGAGGACCTTACAGTTTTCAAAATTATGAATTATTGCTGTTTTTAAAAACGATAAAGGAGAAGTATGTTTGTTATTTTGGTTGACTCAGAATGAAGTCTCAAATGTCTTCATTTCTTAATTTTCAGGACTTTTTGGGTATTCCTGCTCATTTAGCTAGGAACAATGTTCTGCCCTCATATGAAGGACACTTGAAGGAGGTTTCCTTCCTGCTCCTGTTATCCACTCTACTAGGAAAGATCATTGCATCCTACCAATGGGTGATCCCTGAGAGAAAAAATGTGGTGGCAGATCCTCCTGCTTTGCTTTAAGGTCAGACCATCCCTGGTACCAGTTTCCCAAGAACTCTTGTCCTCCCACTGGAAAAATGGTACCCAAACGGCGATGTAACAAAGAAGCACCCATGCTTATTAGGGACATTTGTTGAAACTGGCATGTGGCTAGTTTTTTTGGTGGCCATGACTTTTCAAAAACCAAAATAAAACAATAAACCTTTCAGCCTTCCAGCCCCACTGAAAAAGACTGAGAGGGACAGGTTAGTCTGCCTTTCTGCAGAGCTGAACCACTTGAGCCTTGTATGACTCCTATCCGCTCCAGCACAGAATTCACAGACAGGCATGTGTGTACTGAAGAGTCTGAGGATGATACAATTTGTCGTCTGCACCTCAAAGCTGGCTGTATCTCTGCAAATGTTTTTGAAAACCCTAAATAAACAGCCAGTCTTTCAAAGAAGCCCCAAGTTTACCCCTGAAAACATTCAGCATGTTCAAGTATTTGCTTGCAACTAATTCACCCTCCAAAAAATCTCACATGACCGAAAAGAGAGTGCCTGAGCAAGAAAGATTTTTAAAAATCTGTAATAATGATTAGCCATTGAATGACATCATACACTTTCGACATGTTCATTATGTCTATTCAAATTTTGTGTTTAAAATTGCTGTCAAAGCGATTTTAAAACCAGAACTGATGTTTGTCCATTTTTGTCAATTCATTCATATAAAAAATAATGAAAGCATCAATGTAAGTGCTGTTTATAGACAGATTTAAATTACAATAGCAAGACCTCTGTAAGCCCAATTTCCAAGAGTAACCAGACTGTCACCTACGTGTGGTTATTTGTCTCTGTGGTATTTCAACAGGGAGTTTAACTGCATTCTTACTCTTATGGTTAAATCAGCATTGCTGCAGCGGTGGAGCTTTGGCCTAGGAATGTAACTAATGGTCCGTAGGAGAAATACCATCCTAGTAGCGGTTAACTTTAAAGTCTTTTTTCATCTATATTTTTCACAAAGTGTGAAAAATTCTCAACTCAGTATTGTACAGATTGTATATCTATAAGGCACCACAAAATATCATTTAGACTATCTTCTCAGCCAGGGTCAATGTAGGATGAAATATACCTCTCCGATGCTAGAGAACCCATAGACTGCTTGCTTTAATCTGTTCTAGTACGGCATCAACTTTACCACTAGTAAGTTTCTTCTAGTGCCTCTGAAGTCCTTTGTAATTCTCTTAAGCCCTTCTAAGAGTAACTCCACATGTCTAACATGGACATTAGAAGGAAATGCATGGAAATCCCTACGACCAGTTGTTGATAATGCAGAACATAAGCTATTTTATCTTCTAACTGCAATATCTATTCTGACCAGTCCAGAGAAGAAATAATTCCTTCATTAGTATGGAACCCCATCTTTAATGTCTCAGTGGTGGACAGAAGAGGGAGTGGTCTGGCACCATTTGTTGTTTTTTAGATTTTTGCCTGGTCTCAAAGAATCTCAAAGAATGTAAACATGCTTTTGACCATTCCCTCCTGTAAACCTCAAGAAAAACAGAAAGTAAGGTAAGCGGAACAGACCAGTGCTCACAAAATGCACAGGCCAGTATATTTGCTTCAAGAAATCAATAAATATCTCTGAAATCCAACTCATGCAGCTAAGCTCTCAAATACCACTGCATTTGTTTTGAGAACAACAGGCGGGGTATCTGCTATCACAGCTTAAAGATGATCTTTGTACAGCAAGAAATAGAACATATTTCTGAACCTACTACCCAAATAAAACATGTAGACATACCACGTCCTACTTGTATCCCAGACCTATTCAGACAAAAATAAGATCTAGTTTTTCTAGCACATTAAGTGATCTCATGGAAAGGAAGTAGAAGAAGTAAATATCATTCAAGTAAGATGAGTAACAGTGAATGAAAACAGCCACATACCAATAAAAGAACATTTTTCATAATCGTAATTCCACTCCAGTCTCTCAAAAAAGGAGTAAAAACTTATAGTTTCACTGGAAAGTGTGACCTGTTCAAGAGAAGTACTGATTTTGTGGCATCTTACAAACTTCCTGATTCTCTTTCCCCATTGCACAAGCATTAGCACCCTTTTTTCCTCTCCATTCCACCATATCTCTCTACCGTCTTATATTCTGTCTGTGCTGCGCACAAGCATCTCTTGCTCAGTGTTATCGACTGCCTTTCTTGCTAAGATATCCTAATTGAGCTGCATTACCAGACTTAAGTAAAAGCAATTACATGCAACTTATATTTAGGTTAGACTTTCCTGCTTCTTCTCAAACTTGTTGGGGGAATGCTGGATCTCAAGGCTCTTTCTGCTTTTCCACCTGTGGCATCTCATCTAGTAAGATATGGCCTCTTCCTATCATCTTCTGTGAACAAAGGATCTCTCTGTGTTAAGGAAAAACAGAGTATATTGACTAGACTTATCTTTGGCATATACAGTTTATATCAACATTTTTAAATGTTTATAAGTTTAAGAGAGAAGACCTAAACAGTTGACTAATTTCAGTAAATTACACCCCTTTATTTGCTTTTAGATGCTTTTTAGGGGTAAAATCTTTGCCTCTCTATCCCGCCTGCACAACTGTGTAGTTCCTTGGTGGTAGAAGCAATGTTTGGATATAGCAGAATACCAATCATGTGCAAGGCCAAGAGCTTAGCAGGATTCAAGAAGGGATTATACATTTTTATGGACAATGAGAACATCCAAAGTTACATTAAACAGCATAAAAATTAAAGGAATAAATCTTAATTCTGAAATTGTGAAAGCAACCACTATCCAGTTGGGAGTTATGTAGAGACTTTTACCAGTCAGTAGGTAACAGCAGAGCTACATGACTAGCCTGCTGTGGTAGTAATAGCATTCTTATATTCCTTTATTGCTGTGTAATCAGGCCTGCTTTAGTTCCACAGACTTTGGACAACAGTGTGTCAGCTAAAAAAAAAGGGGTGCAATTCTATCTTGAAGAACTGTTGTAGATCAGAACTGCTAAAACACTAAGGTACTCTGCAGAAAAAGTGGCAAGAATGAATGTGATAAGTATACTGAAAATTGAAGAAATACCCCCAGATTTACAAAGAAAATCAGTCCTTCAGAATTATTTTTTGATGGGTTAATTTATTAACCAATTGGTTAATTGGTTAAGTTCTAAAAGTCTTTTGTTCCCTCGTATAAAGACTGGAGATTAGAAATATAGTAAACAATAGAACGAACAACACTGTTGTTAAGAGAAACTCAGCCTGCAAAATAATCACACTGTTTCTCAGCAGCATTAAAAAAAAAGTAATAGTTGGGGTCTTTTTTAAAAATACTAATCTTCAAAGACTTCCTGTGATTTCTAACAGTTGAAAAAAAAATTGGATTACAAAATCTTTTTCAATTCCTTGTATCCCCTCTAAAGAAGAGGGAAACCAGAACAAATGAAAACACAAGGCTCATACACCTCCAGGAAATGCTTGCATAAGGCTTATTTATCTTTTAACTAACATTTGTTAACCATGGATTAGTGGAAAAGCCTCTTGTAATTATGGTTACTGTTCCATTTGTGGCTATCTTCATGAGGCCAGTGAATCTTTAAATTACAGGCTGACCACCCGGGAGCACGAGTATTGAATCAGCCACATCTCCATAGGCACCACATTTGGATGATTATCCCAAAAGATGACATGCTAACACACACATACACAACAAAGAAGGTTTATGCTCACAGCTTCAGAGTCACTTTCAGTCCCTGTAGTGGTTTTGAGTTCAATAAAACCAGGGTGGCCCCTGACATAATGTGTTCCATTTTAGCATGGGAGAAATTGCTGGGGAAGACAGTCTTTGTTAATTACTGGTCATTCTGACAGTTATCACAGCATCCTTCAGTTACAACCTCAGACGCTGGACCACAATAGGAGTTAGGAAAGTGAATCAAGGAAAAAAGATTTGGCTTGCTTAAAGGCTGTATATGTTTGAAATAGACATACATTTATGTATCTATACATGTGTAGATATACACATATACATATATGTACACACACACACACACACACACACACACACACATATATATATATAAAGTAGGAAGAGAAACAAAACTGTTCTTTTATTCCTAAGGGCCTGTATAGTTGAAGGGATTTTATTATGTTTGTTATTGTCTTTATCATTGCCTCAGGGCTTACCATTCAAACCAGCACTTCCAAGATAAAAGATTTTGTGATCTTCATTGCATGGATCATTCATCTTTCAGACTTAATCTTTATTCCCTTAGGATCAAATCACAGGTCTAGTTCTTAAAAGCCTGGATCCAAAGAAATCCAGGCATTCAGCAAAGTACAGTGAGACACTGCGCTGAACCAGCCTTCCTTTCTCTCATAGCTCCACTTAAGTTGTGCTGACATCAGAGATGTACCAAGATATTGTCTGAAGGACCTACAAAGAAAGCCGTTCCATCTCAGATTGAGATTTATAATGGTCAGTTTACTGATTCTTAGAGACCAGAGGACTCTCTGCAAGCCTTACGGCAGAGCTGGTGACCTTGCCCTAACCCAGGGAACAGCTATAGGTGGATAGGCAATGTCATACAAAACCATCTCTCTTCTTCCAGAAAATTTGCTCTCATATTTCCATTGTCTAATAAATTATCCCTTCAGAACAGAATTTCAGAAAGACACACAGCACTCTTCAAAAATCACACCCTAAGTAAATAGGGGCAAAGAATCTGGCTTTTACTTAGCTGTCATTCAGTCCTTCTTTAATGCATAAATAATGTGTGTGTAATATATACACACTTACAGACATGTTTTGATGGCATCAAGGAATTCAAAGAGGATTTGGTTTCCCATTGTGCAGGGCATTATAAAACCACTGATTTAAAAGGTAGTCCTTTCCCCAGAGGCCTTACAACATAACCTTAATGCTATGCTGATAGATGCTTCACCATCTGTGCAAACTCAGTTACCAAACCATTGCCTAATTACATATAGGCAATGCACATCTGAACCAGGAATGTTGCAATGTAGAGAATTCCAGGTCAACAGAGTAGATCTGCTGTGATTTTACAATTATAACATGTATTTTGTATTACTTCTGGGATAAGCAAAATTCAGCTGCAGGGCTTTGAATGGGGTCATCCGTGTGTGAGGATTTGGCTCTTTGTATATAGGATGTCACTTCTATGGGAGAGGGGAGGAAGGAAGATCTTTAATAGTTTTCCATGCAAAAATTATCATACAAACTTGAAATGTAGGGTAGCTGTACGTAGTGCACCTGCACTGTATATGGTAACCCTTGCCCAGAAGCACACCTCCTGCTTGCCCCCGCTCCATGCTGGTTTGAGATCTGAGTGCATTGCTCCCATGCAGTGCTCACTTGCTGGCTTTCTTTGGAAGGAGAACCCTAGGCAGGGAGCAACCCTAACCCACTTCTGTGACCTCTGGGGAACCAGGGTCTGAGGAGTGGTAACAAGTCACACCTGCTCTGCCACAAGGATGTGGCCCAATGAAGTGGTAGGTACCTCAGGACCTTCAGCAGAGGAGTAGTTTGCCATGGTTATTAAGCAGAATACAGCCTTCGTGTTACCTGCTGACTATCCTTCTGATGGCAGGCGAGACGTAACAGGTAGCAATGAGGACCTGGTTCTCTGGAAGCATTGACTCATGTGGGTTTCTCACCTTGAGCAGTCTGTGAAAGCGTTCCTGTGAAATGTCATCGCCTGCTCCCTCATCTAATGGCAAGAATGCACACAGACACAAAACAGTTATTTCTTCTGCATTTTTTAAGCTTTCTGTGAGCAGTCCTCTGCTACCATTATAACTGTGTACCACCTGCCTGCTTCCCTGAACCTGTGGGTCTGTATTCAGAGTACAGTCATTTACACCAAATTATCTTTTAGTTCCTACATGGCCTTTCTGTAAAGCAGATTTTCCTTGTTGACAGTTAGCAAACAAGATATTGCAGCTCACAACTTCATATTGTTTTTTGCTTGTTCTATGCAGTCACAAGCATATTTGTCTAGCAAGAATGTTACTCCTTAAACTGTTCCATTCCGGCAACAAAACACTGCCTTATGGAGAATGGCCCATTCTATTGTTTCCCTATCAAAAAGAATTCGGGGGAGGGACAGAAGAAGTGGAACAGTTTCAAGATGAAACAGCCACTGTAGTAATTACGCTGCATTCTTCTCAGGCTGCTGCAACATTTAAAGGTAGCTTGCTTCGGATATCAAAAAGGTTGGAAAGCATTACTAAGGCATAATGTACAAAATCTTTCATTTACAAAAAATACTTGTGTCTAACAGGACCAATGAACTAAGAAGGGCCAAGACCAAGACTGCAGTTAGGGACAGAGAGAAGTCTGTCATATTAAAAAATTTCTGTAGCAATTTTAGGTTATACTGCTACAATATTTTTTATCGTTAATTTTTTAAGAATGGATTAGAAATTAAATTAACAATTGTCGTGCGTTAATAAAATTACATTTGAGTGTATTAGTGGTTTGGCGTGGTCAAAAGTATCTTTCAACATAATTCTAAGGCAGTTTACCTGTCCATTTTGCCTTGTGACTGTGGACAAATGTATTGATATTATATGCACCCATGCTACATCTACAGTTAGGACTATAGCCAAAGAGCTAATAAAAAAAATGCACATTACAATTTTCCTGTGCCTTCACAGTAGCTATTTTTTCAGATGACTGAAAACCTGGACTAACATGTCCATCTGCCATAGAAGCAGTGGAAGGAGCTGCATCCTATGCACTTTTCAGGTTGGACTGGCAGTTGACCATAAACTCTGAAAAATCCTGTATTATCTGGAATAAGTAGTGTCCAGCATTGGTGCAAGGAGTATCAAGAGCCTCTGCAGATTGGACCCCTGGGATGCAGTGAGGTCATGACATAGGTAAGCAGGAGGGCAGTGGCTTATAGAAGGGTTTTTGTGCTCCACTTCTCGCCCATTTTGTGACTGAGAGAAGAAGCAGTTGAGAATCAGTGACTGGCAACTACTCTGAAGTTGAAGCTTAAGCTAAAATTAATCTTAGAACCACAAACTGTTTCATAACTTCTTTCATAATAACAGCAGTTTATTGCCTTGTGATGCTAAGTCCTTCCCTGTTTCTTCACTCTGAAAATCCTCTATTGTACTGGCTTCTTCCTGTTTCATTGAAGGGAACAGCTTGTGTGAATCAGGGATGAACCACTCACCAGAGTTATGAACACCCAGCTTCACTCTCTGTCTTGACTGTCCAGAAAGGCCAGAGCTACACCTTCAGATATCTTTCCATTCTTCCACTCTTTTACTTCTCTGTAAGGCAGCCATGGCTGAAACCACGGTATTAGCCAAGCTGGTGTACAACGGAGCTTTAGGCCTCCTAATGGCATGACAACCACATAACTGTCAGTTTGTGCCCCATATTCAGTGAAAAGCTATTTCTACTTGTAATTTTCTTGTATTCTTTTTTAACAAAGTTAAATTCCCCACTGAAGGCATAGGGGGGTGGGGGGGGTCGTGCGGAACAGTGTTGAACTGAGATTCCCTGACCAAGGTGTCTTTCATTGAAACTTTAAAGATCACCAGAAGATATCATCAAGTCTTATAGTACACAAATGTCAAAGATGCCAACTTACCATCTCAAGAAACAAATGGATAAGTAAGCTGATAATGACATTGGTATTACTTGTGATATGCATGTCAGTCTTCTAAGAGCTTACTCAGTCTGTTTCCAGATTTTCTGGTCCTTAAGTATTCTAGAAAATTTTGCCTGGCTTAGCTATGTTCTTAAACTCTTCAATTACTTCTTTGGTGGTGCAGAACCTCCTGTTAGCCGTCCTTGGTTCTTCCCATAACCAGTGTTTTTGCAAACTGACTAAAAGGGTTAATGGGCAAACCATTTTAACTTAGCACAAATATGAGATTTAGAGCACATATATGAAAATGTAAATCATTACTAACTCCCAAAAACCAAAGTAAAATCAACAATGTTAAAGGCTGGATATGACAAGAGCCTTCACAGTCAGTTACAGTATAATACCAAGTGTAGAACATTTATTACGTGCAATGCTGGACACTGTAGGGTTTCATTGTGAGTCTGCAAGCGAATGATTCTTCAGCATTTGGATGGAGTATGCAGCCAAATAAGATTACCACAGAAAACATGGGACATGAGAAGAATATTGTTTTCTGACCATGAAAAGACCACACACATGGTCCATGTGGAATGCACACTGGACCATCTTCAAAAACATAGAAGCTGTATTCTCTGTTGTACTCACAGGCTGGTTTAATTAAATATAGGCATTAGGCAGTAAATGTGTTGGCAGTTTCACACTGAAATGCTGCTGTTCTACATGTAACTTCCTCACTGTACTTTATTCTTTTAAAATGGTACCGTATTTTTTCATTCTGTTTAAGACTGTAGAGGCTTGTGAGGAAACATATTTCTACAAATCAGAATCCTGACAAACACAATGTGAAAATTTTATTAATTTAATTTCTAGATAATTAATCTATTAATTTATTAATTTATTAATTATATTAATTTAATACATATATATTTCTAGATTAAGTAACTAAAACCATAGGCTCCTGTGAGGTTTAGGCTTCAAAAGATAGTTATGGGTCATATTATAAATTCAAGCAGTTATCAGTTTTACATTTTAATAATTAATTTTTCTGAAAGCAGTATTTACTACTTAATACTATTACTTTTTATATACTTATATATTTATATATATACTTACATAAACGCCATCTGTATTTTATACAGTTTACAGTGTTAAAGCCAAACTGTGGCTGAATAACTTAGGTTAAAATATCTGTGACCAAAAATGTAGTTAAATAAAACTTACTATATGAGCTTTGTAAATTTTAGGAACATAAACCTGAGCCATTCCCTTAGCACAGGCATTCTTCAGTCTTGAAATTTCAAGATCTGTTTAAAGATCTCAAATAGTCCATATAACATTGATTTTCTTCTACCCAAAGCATCCTTCCATGGATAAAAGCAATCATTGCTAATAAAGTTTTTCCTTCTAAGGTATTTTTCTCTAGTTGCATATTGCATATTTACCTAGCACATTGCTAGGAAGTCATGATCTATGCAGCTTGCTGACCCATATGGTTGCAATCTTACCATTATATCATTAATCTGTTTTGCACAAGCAGGTAGAAAGGGGGTATCAAGGTCATCTTTTCCATTATTCCCCACTAGGCAGGAGATACAGCACCTGACTGAAAGGGGTGTGCACACAAAAAGGGAGATAGCCACTAGCTGGTTTGCCTGTTAAGAAGATGCCTTGCATGTCCATGTTTACGGAAGCCGCAGTTAGCTATGCACACCATCACCAGCTGAGCTCACAGCTTTGACTAGACACTGTTATTCCAATGAAAGCAAGGAAGTTACATACCTCTCGTGAGTTCAGGAAGCAGTAAACTTAAGGCTGGGAAAGATACTGATGCTTGTTGCAGGAAACTTCTTTGTTAAAATTTTGACCTGCCTGCAAACTTTCAATGGGCTTCATTTTATGGGTGTAAGTTAGGCAACAAAGCAAAGCTAATAAGAAATAGGCACTGAGAAAGTGATCATGGGCAAGAAAAGATCAGACATGAGCAGGGCTAGAAGACTTTCAAGCCCTGGAATCAGCTTATAGTCACTCTAGTGCAGATAGCTCCTGCTTGATTGCAGAGTAGGAGAAATCACTGTTTCTTCCACCCTTTCCTCTCTCACCTTTGCTGTCTGTAGCCAAGTAGTTTATCTGTGGGATAAGGCAGTGTCAGGAGAGCTCTTCCCCAGCTGTGTGTTGTTCTGATAGCGAACTGCATTACATCTTCTCTTCCGACCTTTTTCATTTGGGGACTTAACCTCTGAATTTGGGGTAGGTCTTGCTAACAGGCTGCCCAACAGTTAGCAACCCTAAACTTCTGGAAGTAGGATTTCTAGATGGTTTAGCTTACGTTCTCTGTGATTAAGCTTGGAAGCATTTTTTAAGGGCTATGTCTTGGGCCGGGGGTAGGGTGGGGTGTATGACGCTGCTACGCATTATTTGTACTGCTCTGAATTTACTAGCTCTACTATTGTTTTAAGACTCAGGGTAAAACTCTTCTAAACTCACTCCTTTTAAGTTGCTTTGAGACAAATCCTTTGAATTCCACGTGGTTACCAAATCACATCTGAGGTCAGTGCCTCTACTCAGGACACCTCTCCAAGACTTCCCACTAGCCTCACTGTCTTTAAGGTGGCATCCTGTGGGCTGAGGGACGTTTACTTTTTTCCCTTCCTTATACTATCCCAGAGATCTTGAACCTGTCATGAAAGACAGGTGTTTAATACTTTATTTCCAGCCTACCCTGGTATGATAAACACATTAAGCAGTGCAGTTTGCATGTAGGTGGCTCTGTAGCTAAGGTACCGGTGATGGCCTGAATGAAGCATTCACCTCCCCTGGTAACTGCGGATATACATCACTATGTAAATAAATGCTCTTTAGGAGCCACAGTACTGTTTACTCCTGCTTTGAGGGAAAAAGTTGTTTACATAAATGGAGCCAAAATATTTTGAGGAATGGAATGACTATTCCAGTCTTTACAACTTAGTTACACCTCTCCTGCAGCTCCCTGATCATCATTTACACAGTCCTCAGGGCACGGTGTCCACTGTTCTTTGTGATGTACTGTCAAATGAGCTGCCATTTTCCCAAATTTACAGCAATAGATTTATTCTGTTTTGAGCCTACATCTATCTCAAGTCAGAGTTTAGTACTGAAAACATACGTTGTTTTAATCTGTTTTATGTCTAGTATCAGTAATAACAGCAGCAATTTATTTTGCCTGAATGAAAGAAGCCAAAACCCACTCTTTTAATGATTTTTCCATTCCTGCTGTTTATATTTTTATAGTGCCTATTAATTGGAGACTATTAGTAAAACAATACTGTGTATGCTGTTTAGGAGCCATGTTTAAAAAGAACTCATTAGCTGACAAGTTGCTGCAAAGAAATACTTCGGTGTTTAAAATAAATAAATAAAAAAACCCGCATGCACTCCCATCCAGTCTTCAGTGGCTGGCACTGGAAGGAGTTCCCCCGTTTTCTGAAAGCCCTTCCATGGGGGAGAGTGAGCTTACTTCCTAAGGAAATTACTCTAGAGGTGTCTGCAAGAGAAAACCAGGCACCACTTTGCAGCTCTACAACTGCAATGAGAGCAGTCATGAATGAACGCTGAGCCAAAAGAGTGATGCATGTTTACATTATGCTTACCATATTATGCCTGCAAATGCATAAAAATGTAGCTGCCATGAACAACTGCCACGTATAGCACTTAGTATTCAGGAAAGCATTTGGTTCTGGGTATTGGGCTCTCTGTCAGCCTTCTGTTTTAAAAAATTCTCCTCCAAACAGTTTCAGGCTTGGAGAGGTGAAAGCTCTGGCATGTAGTGTACACCACAGCAGACGAGCAGTGTCTGTCAGTGCGTTTCATTTACAGAAACCCCACCAGTCCTTACACTGCTATGGGACTTCAAAAGGAGCAAAGCTTGCTCTGTGCTAGGCAGCCCCTTTGCACTGCCTCAGTGACGCTGCCTGCATGTTTCCTTTGGCACCTGAAAATGTTCCTCCCCCTCCCTCCCACCTGGCACAGGTTACTGTTTATTTTAAAGTAAAAAGACAGTATTTTTAACCTGGATAAATTCCCTGATTACTTCATCTTGTGGCTTCATTAGAACTTGTACTGACACCACTGAGATTACAACAAATGAGCAGGTGGAAGCCACTTATGTGACCCTACCACTGAAAAATGGGCATGTGTCAACCATGCCCTTAGCATAGAGAAAACAATCAACCTATGGGTATTTGTCTGTGATTCCTTTGAGAGCAGTTAATGATGTTTTCTTTCCATAGTGTGCATTATCTTATTGCTTCTAACCAAGAAGTTTCCCAGAGTGATACATTTAGACGGGCTATAAGAAATTTAAAATTTTATTTAAACGGTGACTGAAGAAACAAACTTCCTTATAATTTCTTTCAAGTTTAGAAAATCAGTCTGCTAAGGTAGAAATTTGTGCTACCAAGCCTGTAAGACATTGGAAAATCAGAGGCTATTAACAGATGGGTTTTGAAGGTGGTTTTAAAAAAAAAAAACTTCTATTTTTTTCATAGCTCTAGAAAAATTAGTGTCTTCACTAAGTCGATCTTGGAGAAAAAAGTTTTCACAACCAATTCTTGCTTTGCCTTTTGCATATGGTCTCTGTGATGAGTGCATTAGTGTTTTAACATTAATCACACAGTAAGTGCACTGACTGCATGGCTCCCTAAACAGGACCAGAAATACACATTGATCACATTCTTTCAAATTTCTTGATAAGAAAATGAGTGCTTTTTAGAAGAGCACTGAAATTCAGTGACTCAAGTAGTGCTACATTTACAACCTAATTCCTCAAGCCTGCCTATTTCCTCCATACCCCATGGAGGCTGATAAAGAACAAACCAGCCCAGGACTGAAGTAAGCTGTCATTCAGGCACACCTGTAAATCCTGGCACAGGTAGCACACCTACTGTGAAGTTCTGTGGTCAGCAAAACAGGAGTCTGCAGGCAAATGGGAGATTGCTAAATGCTGTACCTAATTTCTGTAACCATTATGCAACCTGAGCAGCCAAGTGTAATGACATCCTCTGCTACCGCACAGGCACAAAGCACTCTGTCCCCTGATAGCAGGGTGGTGGAGGGAAGGGGAAAGCAAAAGAAACAGCAGTTTCTGATTGCACCAAAACTGATCGGAATTCCTGGTACACGCAGCCTGGTTGTGTTATACCACAATCCCAAGTCAACTTTGAGTAACCAAGTACTCCAAATCCACATTTGCATCTTGTAGCTAGTTGTAGGCTAAGTACATGCAGACATCAGCTGGTCTTCAGATACTAGTATTTTGCAGCTAGCTGACATGTATGACTTTAGCAAGTCTCACCCATTAACCTCCTCTGTGTAGAAATCCAGAAGGAAATCATTGTAAATACTTGCCGTCAGTTTCCCTCACATTTCTGAACAATTAGTCCTGAGGACTTTCACTGACTGTAGGTGAAATGCATCCTTCACTCACAGTCACCCTTGCGTGCGTTGGTTTATTTTATCCTGCACTCTCTGTGCTGACACATCAGTCAGCATGCTGTGCCTCCAGCAAGAACCACAGGAAGCCTGGCAGCAGCAAACTCCCTGTTCCCTTGGT
Source organism: Falco cherrug (assembly GCF_023634085.1). Lineage (NCBI taxonomy): Eukaryota > Metazoa > Chordata > Aves > Falconiformes > Falconidae > Falco > Falco cherrug. Next base: position 45,409,271 of record NC_073720.1, on the reverse strand, counting down.
CACCCTCAGTGTATTTATGTGCCAGAGTAATGAGTGGGTGACAAGCTGCTGTTCTTCATCAAAAACCTTACAGATCCTTCATTAGGGAGGCTTTAGGAGCAGATAACCTCTGCTTTTTAAAGTCCCACTTCAAGCAGACAGACAGGAAGAAAATAGTAGTTGGTAGATGTAAAGTTAGAGACAGTAAAGAGTCAGCAGAGCTTTAGACAGCCTCCGATAGTGAAACTGGCCGGCTGCATCAATTACAGAAGGCAAGACAGGGAGGCAAGTGTGAAAAATATTCTTCATGTCTGTATTCTGCAGTGTTCTCTGAAAGTCAGCTTGGGTAGAGACTTTCCTGCCAGCATTCAAAGCTGGACATTTTTACACCAACACAGAACAACATGAAGTGTTAGGTCTTGATGATTTAGCCCGGTGTTCTCCTGCAGGCGGTGCTGGGACAGTATTTTTAGAGGTCCAGGTCACCAGCTCTGAAGATTCAGTACGTAGAGGCGAGGAATGTTAAGGCAATTTTCAGCTAAGAATGGGTTAAAAATTAGAGTAATCTGGCCAAAGAGCTATACTTGAGGGACTTACTACTGAGGGTTTGCTTAAAAAGCAAACCAGTCCCAACAGAGATTTTCAATGATGAATGTGTAAGTTTTAACAGAGAAACAGCTTAGAAGAAACATAAATATTGCCCTGTTTTAGCTTTCTATTTTGTTTATTTTTAATCATACTTTTTCATATTTAATTCACAGCAGCAAATTATCTTGCTCCTGAAGTCTGCCCACAATAATTTTCATCTCCTAACTGGTTTTTTTGACACACATTTTGTGGTGCTGGTGGTGGAAAAAATAATAGTCTATGACTCAGGCAAGATGAGGCTATTTAGGCCCACTTCGTTACTTGGATGAGCAGCCCCCAACACAGCCTTACCTGTCAGGAAGACACACAGACCCTTCTGCAATAAGACAGCTTGTGAAGCAGAGAGCCATCCAGAAACAGAAATAATCATCCTCTGGCAAGATCTGCACTTGTGAGTTGTTTGTGTGCTTACATGAAATGTAGTTCTGTCCATTAAACCGTCCTAAGACTTGTGGTTACCATATGATATACACTCTGGTCCTATTTGTCTTCTGTGACTTGCCACCCGAGTGTGTGGTGGTATTTGGGACAGTAAGCACTCAGAAACAGGGGATCAAGAACAAACATCCAGAGGCCTTCAGCACTGGCATGTCAGGTTCCAAACACCTGTGAAATCTCCAGCAGCAATCACATGATAAAATACTTTTTCAGCATGTGTAACTTCTTTTTCCTATCTGGCTGTTACCGACCAATGTATGATGCGTACCTCCAGCAGCCCACAACTCTGGTAGCTGGAGAAGGTTGTATTGGTGAGTAACAGTACAGACTGGCTGCGAAAGGACATATAACCATCCTCAGGCATGTTGTTGAATAACATGTAGTGAGGCTGTTGCAGCTAAGAGGAAGTGAATGCAAGAAGAGTAAACAAAATTCTGTGCAAACAATGGATCTACTAATTAGTCTTTCTTGGCAAAGACCAAATCACCTAAAACTAATGCTTTACCTACAAAGCATCCTTCGGTCCTGTGTCTTGAAGTGAGTGACTGCACAATTTTAACTTGATTTTCTAAGGAAATGGGAAGTACAGAATTATATAGTCTGTTGGTTCTGTAATTTTAACCATATTGGAGACAAGTTTCACAAAGTATTGCAAGGGACTAAAATATGTGCGGGTAACCAATATTTGTTACTGCTTGTTTGAATAGAACAACTTTTTTTCCTGTTTCCATATTCAAAGGCACTGCTTCTTTTGTCATCTTACCTGACACAGTCAGAAGAGAGACATGGAGAAATTTTGCTTCTCAACTACAAAGAGAGACTGAGAGTCTAGACAAGCATTGGGAAGGCAACATAGCCTTTACATAGACTATGCTACCCGTTCTGTGCACTCTAAATAGATTATTAGTAAAAGCAGGTATGAAACTGCTTGTTCTGATGAAGGTCTCAAAAGCATCTGAAAAGTTTCTCGTTGGTTCACTACGTTATGCTGCTTGCACTCTTTCTCTGTTCTATCAGATACAATGACAACTATTACTTTTCCTATGGGATGATTCTTCTCACCTTTTGATGCTCTTTCTAAGTCATGATGTTGCTAGTTGCAGTGTTGTACTGCCCAAGAGTGGAAATGTTCTACTTCAACACTCTCTGCTAGCTTCTGGGGTCAGAGTGGAACAGTGCAGATTTTCACATGCTTTCCCTGCCTTCCTTGGCTTGGAACAGGCATACACTGATATGAGTGAGCAGAGCGTCATAACTTCTCTGCATCAGCTTTTGGGTAGTCTTTGAAGTGCAGTAGCTAATATTAATGAATAATTCGTAAATCTCAGAAAAGGAATAATTCAATTCTAAACTACACTACAGGTGAAGTAATATCAGGAGATACTGAAGTTCTCAACAATTATTTGACCTGAGAATTAGTCCTTAGGGAAAAACAATGGATTGTTTATGCAGTCTTGATGTTTAAAACAGTGGAATTTTATACAGCTCTTCTGCCATTTCTGGACACAATCCACATAATTAGTTGGTCTACACCACAAAACAGCAACAGTGTTTTAAGGACAACAGGAATGGCTCAGTTGTTTATTATAGATTATGAAGGCCACATTTCTTTCTCCTCTGACTTCATATCAGCCTTTCAAATATTTAGATTCTCAGCTGCAGCCATTCATCACCACACAGTCTCCTGGTGTGGGCTGCTGTCAAGGGGCCACCCCAGTGCTTATCCCTTGCTCTAGGCCATTTGTTGTGCCAACTCTGGTGCCTATATGGCTGTGTGGTGAAATAGATCAAGAAACTGATCTATCTGAAAGGTAAATGTAATAAAAAAGAAAAGACTGGTTATCAGTCCTCAAGAACTTTGCCTTGGCTGGCTCCCTATCATCGGTTCTCAGCCCTGATCTGGTTTAAATGCTATGCATTGTATCACAAGGACACCTCCCTGGTTACTTTGCTTTAAGCAATGCACAGTGATCAGATAATGGCCTTGGACTGACTCATACTATAGGACTACAAGAGTTGTAACAGCTAGTCACATGAACATTTACTTCTTTCCAGACGTTTCTTGTTCAGCATCTCCTTTTGAATATAACTGCTTGCACTTATATCTTTCCTTCAGTATACTAGTGAAATGACTTTTCCACGAGTGGAAAAGTTTTTGAAAGAAAGAAACCAATCACACAGATGTGGATGCAGGCTTTATTGATTCTGCTTAGCTTTACTTTATCTTATGTGGGAAAATTTTTTTCTAGAATAGTGTTAACAGGATACAAACCTCTTCTTGTAGCTGGATTACAACAAATACAGTATTTGTTCAATTTTAACATTTAGATACCATACAGAATGATAACATGTTCATGCCACTGTATGAACATACAGAGAAATCCCTTTTAAAACTGTATTAAAAGAATCTTAGAGGCACATCATTAAACACTGTAAGACCAGAAAATGCCAAAATTAATTGTAAATTATCAACCTTCATTCTTGACCTGTAAGCATGCACAAACTATAACTTAAATATAGCCTCATTCTTCAAGTCATAAAAAAAAGTATTTCACAACTTTTTCTAATTTTCAATAAAATTAATGTATTATAACATCATGAATAGCGTTTGAATAGCATTTTGTTTATATCACAGTGATTACTGTTACTTTAAGGGGGTGGAGGGTGACAAATACTAGTTTAAATTGTTCTGAATTACAGTCACTATTGATAAAAGCTAATCCAGGGTTTCAGCCATGAATTTGTCATCTAAAGCCTTGCAACTGATAGTCACTTGCATATTATTAGGGCTTAAGTAGAATGCCAGAATAGTTGGAGGTTTTTCGTGGATGTCAGGGTCTGCCCACATGTTTCTGATAGTGTTACATAGTCAAAAACTGCTTCCTTGAAAGGACATTTTCATAAACTGAAGTTAAGCACCTATTTGATTATTTAAGAGGAAATCTGTAGCAAGTATTAGGAAGATAAAACCGAATGAGATAAAAATTTCAACATTCAGATCTTTCCATCTTGTTTTAGATTCAGAAGAAATTTGAATTTTTTCAGATTAAACACATCCTGCATACTCTCAGCCTAACTGAATAAATTCTAATTTAACTTATTTTCATTATAAGCTATAAAAGGTGAGCTGGGAGGCCATATTTTTACTTAAAAAGAAGTTAAGAGTTAAATGCTTGGGTTCCTCCATTTATACATTTTTTAAAAGTTTCCCTTCACGTTTAAAAATCTTAGTTGGAAGTGGCTTCCCGAGAGTTTTAAAAGTGCTAACCACCAAGTGCTGTACTGGATGGTGCCCACATTAGCCTGAATGATTAGGCAGAAAGAACTGCAGAGAGTTTAAATCTTTGAACATACAGACTTTAATCTGACTGTGTAGGCATAGATTTAACACCAAGGCTAAGCACATACCAATCTGGCCTCTATACAGCAGCATGCAAGGTACTAGCAATCTTGAAAGTGCTTAAAAGACATTTAAACCCTTACCATGCAAAGAAAGGCCGTTCCATAATGGACCTTAGTATAGACTTTTACTAAGGAGATAAGTCTTCGGTGTTAAAAGAGCAAAAAACCCAGTACTTGCTATACTGTATGTCATGCCCACTTTTTCCATACAACTGACTACAGTCGAAAACCAAGTTTTCATATACATTACCTTCTTCAACACAGACAAAAAAAACCACCCTTTTCCTTTCCAAAGATAAGCTTTTTTAAGGAAAGTTGTATAACAATTTCAAAAATTCCATGAGTCCTAAATTAATTGTGAAGAAGCCTTCCTTCCATAATGCTTCATGTTTACTGGGTGTTATTTTAAATGCAGCCTTTACATTACAAAGCTGCAGCTTAGTTTCATGAAGCACTAAGCAGAGGCAACCATTGAAAACCACTCAGCCAGTGCTAGCCAAATATAACCATTGATCAGCACTATCTGCCTCTTGAAGTTAGGACCTAATCCCTGATGTGATCTCTAAGAAGCCTCTACTTTATTTTGGTGGTTTTTTGCCCTTGGAATCTGCTGCCTCCTTCACCACAGAAAACAATCAATGTCTCTCACCCTCTCCCTCAGTTGTGTCACACCCAAAATTGCAAGCAGAGTGGGAGGGATCCGTTCAGAACAAATACAAGCACAAAGCAGGCATTACTGGCAGTTTGAAAGAGTCTAATCGCTTTATTCCATTGTTTTCCTCCTTTCTTTCTCTCTCTCGCTCTCTTTTTCTTTTCTTTTTTTTTCTTCTCTTTCCTGGCCTAATGCTGTGCGTTCTGCTTCCTGCAGGGACTACAAGTGGAAGTGGGGAAATGCCGTAAGAAAAGCTGTTTATGGAGAACTGTTAACCTGCTCAGAAGCACTAGACCTTTCATGAGGACCATTGCATGCATGAGGTTTTCAGCCCAGTTGTACAAACTGAGGAGTGCAGCCAAAGTTTTGCATCACCATCCAATTTGTGATGTTATTTATTTATGCTGTGGCAAGAAGAAGAGGTCCCACAAGGTTATGCAGAGTGCAAAAGGGTCTTTTTTAATGTTCAGATTAGCAATGGACTTTAATAAAGGTGTAACGTGTCATTTGTGCTGCAATAACTTTCAAAAAATGTTACACAGGATCATAACCCTCTTAAAGCAGATACAAGAAAAAAACCTGACTAGACATAAAGTAAGAAAGCTATCCCCAAATAGTTTCTAGCTTATTGTCAAGCAAGACCATTGTGTTCTAAGATACCTTAATTAGTCCTGAAAATGTGTAAACTAAAAGCAAGCAATGCAAAAGTTCCTTTGCTCTCCAGTGTGATTGTGCACAGATGAAATAAGCCAGAAATAGCTGGAATGCCATAAATTCAGACCCTTTCATCTGAATTCACTTTCAAGTGTTATCATACCCTTAAAAGACAGTCCCTGTCCTACACTTCAATTTAGTACCTAAACACAGAGATATTCATTCAAACCAGTCTCCTGAAACACATGAAAACTAAACATTTTTCACTTAACTACCCTTTGCCCATCAGATTACCACAAGACCTCTTAGGATTTTAAATTCCTTCCCCATAACACAGACCTATATGATGTCCTCTGAAGACTTACATGCCACACCAAATCTTAGTATTAAATCCCATGCAGTGTCACTGGCTTTATTGGATTTGAGTCTGTAAGATAACTCGGCTCTTCATATACTCTGAAAACTTCAATTTATGAAACTTAATTGTAGCCAATATCATCTTTTACAAAAGGTGGTCCACATTTTACTGAAGAAACTCACTTTCAGCAAAATCTCTTCTCCTTTAGAGAAATTTCTTGGTGCAAGGAAAATCAGTGTTTCAACAGCTCAGGTTTCAAACTGAAGCTCAGCAAAAACTTCAAGAACAAAACTGGGGAACTGGTTTGGAGGGTTTGAGAAGGCTCAGGTATACTCATGGATGTTTTGTCACTCTTCACCCATCCCCCCACTCCTTTTTGCTCTTTTGTCTTTTTTTTTTTTTTTTCTGGTTTGTTTGTTTTCAGCAGCAAACTGAAAGAGACATGTGAGGAATAAGCATGAGAAGAAGAAATGCAGAAAGGAATCACATGTAGGTTTGTGTGGCCTGGAGGCTACTTGAGATCGTTTCAGAAGGCATTGGCTTCAGTGACAAAACTGTTCTAAAGCCTCTGTCCTGCCTCTCACCTATGCCTGTCAGTTCAAACCCAAAACTACTGCAATCAATGATTTTTAAATTTCAGTTCTCATTGCAAGCTAAATGAGCACCCTGTTCTGCAACTTGCTTCTATGAATGCAATATTTCCTAGGTTTTGTGTGAGATAAGATGATGGCATCCTGTCTTTAACCTGCTTATACTTCAAGGAGGAAGGAATGGAAATAATTCAGTTCTACAGCTTGTGTGACGTATTATGATCACTAAATTTTTCTTCATATGAGTGGCTCTATGTATCATGGTATTCACATTTCTCAGGTACTGTGGAAGAAAAATACAGAGTATTATACATAAGCTTTTTGTCTTCTTCTTCTTGATATCCAACTAACATCAGAAAATACAAGTTCAGAACAGCTTCTTTTTGGTCTTAAACAAATATCTGGGGAATTCAACCAGCCAAGGGGGTTTCTACCTACTATAGCAGCTAAAAATTAACTATTGGGAATTCTAGATTTGAATGCATTTTTAGTTAGTGTATTTCCTACTTTTCTTTTCATATAAGAAAAGCCTGTTTCAAAAAGACATTTATTACATAGCAAGATTTAACAATTACTCCCTAGTGATACATATATAACTTCCACCACAGTTTTGCTGGGTTTGTAGGCCAACAGTGTATTCCTTAATGAAAGAAGAAAAAACCAGAGTTGCTGTTATGACGCAGGTGCTGAAATCTCAGTAACAGTTCCCGAGCAATGCGAAACCCCTGTAAACCATGACTCCCTCACAAGGCAGGCAAGGCAAAGGATTTCCCCAAATTACTCTTATTTTGCTAAGAGTGTCATCTTGTGGAATTCTTGGAACAGTCTTCGGCCCTGATTGGCAGCTGAAGAGGAGGATTAGTTTTCCTCCTGGTGGAGTAATCTATTATAGCTGAGGGTGATTACTTTTAAGAAAGCAATGTGTCAACAAAACCAAAGAAAATGTGGTTCCCTGACATCTACTGCTAATGAGACACCATTCTTTTGTTTGTTCTCCAGAGGTATTTCCTAATGACAAAGTCAGGGGTGGGGGTTTTCAGGGAGGGCGTTTGGGTTTTTATGCTACAGCAGCTGCACAGACTTTGATATCAAGCTGTTGTACTCTCAAATCAAAAGACACTTATCACCCATAGGACTGTACAGGCTTCATCACACCTGATGGGTCTGATTACCCTGTTCCTGCTATCATGATTATCCCTGCCTGCAAAGCTCCATGGTGTTGATATTGATAACCTTAACCAAAGCGTATGTCTTCCTCCTCATGTCACACTAGAAGAAGCATTTCTTCAGTTTCTGTAATTTTGTCAAAATTTCTCTGGTGGTTGACAGTACTCTAGGACACAGTACTGTCAAATCAATGGCAGCAATAATAAAAAATGTCAATTTTGAGAATGGAATTTATTTCCTGTAACCAAAGCTGTACTCTGTGGCAATATGCCAAAAGACATTTTCATTTCTCGTTAATTATCTAAAGCAATTCATGTTCTAAAGCATTCCTTTGAAGTAATATGCCTTATTAAAGAAAATATGGGTTAGAAGCTGTAAAGTTGTTATGTAGGTCAGCAGACAAGGACAGTTCTCAAAGTATAGTTCAGTATAATTCATTGTATAGTGGCTTAAAATTTAACCTTGTGTCACTCAGCCCACACAGCTTTTATATAGGATATTCAAACTATATATAAAAGGCTAGAATGACAGCTAACTGGAGATCTAAAAATATTGCTCTCCTTTATTTGGTATGTTTCATAAATCTTTGCTCTAGGCAGATACTTTCTGTTGATAGCACACGGCACCTGGTTTGCAAAAAATACTCTTTTTAAAGAACAGAAAAAACCCCACATTTCTGAATGTCCTTGAATTCCAAATGGTGACCTTTACATAATTCATTAACAGGTCAAAATGAGCAGCTTTACTAGTTTTGAAAAGAGCAATGAACTCTTTAACTAGCTCATGTTACTAGCACTCACCCAGATGGAAGAGTTCTGTCGAATAAATCAACAGCACTACTTCATTCAATAGCAATTAATTCTCAGTGAAGTCAACACAGCTGGAAATAAGCCCATGGTTCTAACAGGCTGCATTTTTCTAAGCTCTTCCATCTAGATATCATATAGTCTCCTCTTGCAACCAAATCGTTGCCCAAAAAGATACCACCATTGGTATTTTAGAAGCATGAATTCTACCAGGATATAAACACTCAACTTTGCTACGTGAGGTCCCAGGATTTTAAGCAGATTATTGGGGTTTTGTTTGTTTGTTTGTTTATTTGCAGAGGGGATCCTGGCTTCCTCTTAAGTGGAGGAAATTAAGTGCTTCCCAAAATCAAGAACACTGTGTGTAAGAAGAAATTAGAAGTCATAGGTCGGTGACGAAGTGGAACAACCTCTATCACAACTAGCAGTGCAAGCTGACAATACCCATTTGCAAAATGGCAGAAGCTCCAGGCACCTGTCCAGAGAAGAAAATCGCTTTTTTCAAAACAAAGTTCAACAGCAGTAGCAGCAATAAAGATGAGATACAGAAACATGATAAACATTAAAAACAGATTTATAAATATTTCTCTGTGTGTCTTTGAGTAGTCAATCCTAGTCTGTTTGTCCAATTTGTTACAGATGAGTACAGAATGCTCAATAGCATGTGTCATCGAACTTCACTAATACAGATGCTTTCTTAAGTTTCATATTGAGCAAAGATTTAGTAGCAGAGCACTACAATGTACTTTTGTATTAGTGTAATAGCATAGTGAGTGCTAAGACTTCATTTACCCATTTACTATTACATTAAATAATATCATTAATAGGGAAAATAAAACTGCCAAAATAAATGTAGAAAGTGTATCGTGATGCATGATTCTTGGGGGAAGAGGGAGAAAGTCACTCTGTGCATTCCTTCCCTACTTCACAAAATAAAAGTCAAAATTTTTCCATTGTTACTTAAGAGGAAATACTCTACCACAAGAGTGTCTTCGGTTACAATTTATAATGCAGTATTTTTACACAGACTCATTAAATATTGTAGAGAAGACTGGCTGCTCTTACCCCACTGGAACATGAAAGTACTTCACAAAATGAAGGGGCAAAGAAACCATGCAAACCCCAACTTTGTAACGCTGTTGAGGCAAATAGCTGGCATTTATCTGGGGAGAAAAACTCTACAACTTAGCTGAGACAAAATGCCAAAAGCAGTTTTTCAGTTCTTGTGCTTCAGAGCCTAAACACACCAGCAAAGGAGAAAGCAGATTTCTGTCCTTCCATCTATGGATGAGCAACTAAAAACCTGAAAAGGAGCAAAAGTTAGGCTTTCCTTTGAACAGTTTGGCATTCAGACACACTGGACTTTCCCGTACCTAAGCTGCCAGCTTGTTAAAATGAGATGTGTAGGTAGAGATAGTATGTTTCATTAGTCCAGCTTGTACAGCTGAAGGGAAAAAGATATCTTTTGGGTGCACAAACCCTTTAGTTATTAAAAGCTCTCCTCAAAAGGTGCACCTGGCAACTGGAAGTCATAACCACAACAGACACTAGAAATCCTGGATTCATTACCAGTTTTAGGGCATACTTCCCCTCTTCCACTTTCTCCTCCAATGCCTCCAAAAACCTATGTGTGTTCTCTAGGTAATAAATCAACCCATCTCTCAGCTATCTTAGGAGATAACACCTCTCTACTCCAGGGGCCCAAATACCTTTCCTCTCCTTCGTAATTAAACTCAGCATAATTAAATTCACAGGCACTGATCCTGGCTTACTCATAACTTTGAAGTTTGCTGCTTCTCTTTCAGAGCTGAAGAAAGACTCGTGTACCCACGAGTTTGCCTACACTCCCAACCATTCCATTTGCTGCAATTTTAAAAAATCACCACGACTTGCAAAAACTGCCCTTGGGTGTATCTTTAGCACATGTAAGGCCAACATCCCAACACCACCATCACTCTATTTTGAAAGCAGAGCAAAGTACAGTTAGTAGCAAAGGGTGGCATAGGAATTCCCCTCGCTCATGAAGGCTACCAGTGTCCTAGAAAGCACTATAGGGAGAAAAGCAGATTGTTTAGCCCTTCTGTAACAATTCTTCACGTGGCAGACAGGTAAGAATGACTTGTCAGCAAAACCCTAGCAGAGTCCCATGACTTACCAAGGCCACTACTGCTCGTGTTCCCAGGGGATTGTTCACCAAATTCCAAGTCCTTCTTGGAAGGGGGGTCCCTCTCTCTCCCATAGAGAGGTATGGATCTGGGAAACGCTGCAGTAGAAACATCATGTCAAAGAGTGGACCCTCTTTGACTCGTCCTCCTAACCATACATCCAAGTCCTCATTTATCATCGTGGTTTCAATAGGTACAAGGTGTGACTCCACTTCTTAGATCCCGATAAATTCCTAACAACCATTCAAATACATGGTGTTGCTTCTATTGTTTTTCTGATTCTCATTAAATCTTTGGTCCATTAGAGATGGTTTGCACCACCTTTAGGCAGATGTGTAGGATTAGCAAAAGGCCACATACACTGGCACACACACATGAAACTTCACAGCTCTAGCTTTGAGGCTGATGGAGAAGAGACCATACATAAGATCTGCCTCTCTTGCCTTCTGTCACTTGCATTCTTTCTGAGAGTTCACAGTATTTCCTGCGTGAACCAGAAACATTATGCACTAGGTTAATTACCTCAATAAACCTGAGAAAACCCTTGCACTGGGAATGGCCATTAGGCCAGGGATGGCCTAACAGGTTTCTCAAGTTTATTGTGCTAATACCAAGCTGGGCATGGCCTGAGAGTGCAGCCTGGACAACATTTACTTATTTTCTGCAGTTTCCTTCAGTTCTACTTTTCTGTTAGTGTGGTAGGAATTCTGATATGACACTGGGTCTTGTGTCCTTGATGTGACGTTCTGAAACTAAACCATCAGTCTTAGCTAATCAGTGAATTTGCCATGTAAATCATATACTGTCGAAGGCTTATGGAAGATAGGCTAGTTCCCAGCAGCTGACGTCCCACCCTTATTAATTTTTTGACTACTTTTAATCAATATCTTAATATGTTTTTTAACAATATCTTTCAATTAAGTCAGTGAATTTTGGCTTTACTTGCAACTTTATCAAGCACATTTTTTCTAACAAGGCCCAATAGAGGTAAGGTAATACGTTTCATGTTTTCATTGATGATGGCCAGGCTTTTACTGGCAAGTTTACTGTATTGCAATAAGACAAAAAAGTAAAGTGGATAACAAAATAATAAGATTTTATAACAGCTAAAATGATACAAAAATGTAGAACAGATCTGTTTTTCAGTGACACACATGCTTAAAGTGAAGACTTCAGGGACAGATGAGGAGAAGGATCTGGGGGTTGTGGTGGATCCTATCCTCAGCACAAGCGAAAAAATGCCACATTTGCAAATAATGCAAACTCCACACTGGGGTCTGTAGGGAGAGCTACTGTGTGAGCCTTGATTCCATACCATTTGGACCAGCTGTGGAGCATCACGGGGAGAATGATAACACTCATTAGAGGTTTAGAAAATATGCCACTGGAGAAAGGTTTAACAAATTGTCTACAATTCTACTGAGGAAAGACATGGATAATCAAATTTTCATTTTTTAGGTAATGAGAAAGGAAATAAACTTTATGTTCACTGTTAAAAGGACAAAAAGTTCTATGTCTGAACTGTAGAAAAGGAAATTTAAGTTAGACATTGGGAAAAAAATCTTCCCAACAGTCAGAACCACAAACGGTCTCCCTGCTGTTTGGGCAGAAAGATTGTGGAATGAGATTTTGAAAGCCAAACTGGGCAACCATCTTCCAGGAATGTCATATGAACCAATCCTGTTTTCAGAAGAACGGAGCAAACAACCTAGCTGGCCCTAAGACTTCTGGTTGTGGTTTTGGAGATCTTTTTTCCACCTGAACAATTTTCCTAGGGTTTCTTATATCACCAATTGTCTGCAAGATACTCATGATACAAGTAGCAAAGGACTAAGAGACTTAAGTCGACAGCTGTGCTTTCTCCCTGTAACAACTGAAAGCAAAGCAATCAGTACCTTCCTTTTCCTTCTCTCCTTTCTCCTTTTTTACTCCAGAGATGAACATGCTCAGAGCTCAAAAACCTGGGACTTTTAAAATGCTGGGTGATGAGAACTCCGTATTCCTTTTATGGATAGTGAGGGTCAGTACTGAAGTAATAAGGGACACTTTTCATTTAAAAAATTAAAATTCTTGGAAACATGCTTCACCTCAGCATCAGACCCACAGGTACCTGGTACCAGATTCAGTCATCCAGGCATGAGGCTGCCCTGACTATAGCAAGACTTGGAGACAGCTCTCTCAGTCTTAGCCAGCTCTCTGCCTTTACTGTGTCTCTAACAGAGGTGTCATTGACATTGTGGCCTTGTCACATGTTCAGAATGGTTTTCATGGCAGCACCACCTGTAGTTACAACCAAGATAGCTTGAGCTGAAGACCTTCAACAGTGTACTCAGAAGAAAAGTACAGAATTGGATTGAAATACAGTCTTTATTAGTATAGGTGCAAAGGTGAATGAAATAGGATATCATCCTGCAGCATGGTTCTGCATAGAGAGAGAATGTCTGGCTTTCAGTAGAAAAGTCAGCTTTGGCTTAGTTTTCTCACCTTCCCTTCCCTTCCCTTCCCTTCCCTTCCCTTCCCTTCCCTTCCCTTCCCTTCCCTTCCCTTCCCTTCCCTTCCCTTCCCTTCCCTTCCCTTCCCTTCCCTTCCCTTCCCTTCCCTTCCCTTCCCTTCCCTTCCCTTCCCTTCCCTTCCCTTCCGAAGTACTGACATCCAAGCAGAACCAGAATGAACTTCCAGATTAATATTTGTAATTAACACAAATTAAAAAATACTAAAATAGTAACTGTGGCAGCACTGGCCACCGTAGTGGTTACCTCTCTGTGCTAGGAACCTGTGTGAGAGATGCTACTAGGGACAACCCACCTGAAGCCTCTGAGCCTTCATGCTTGAGTAACCACTTCCTGACAATCAAATCTGCAAATGGGAGTGCACATAGTCATTTCTAGCAATTCAGGACAGCATGGTGGTTCATGTTTGTCAGGCTATGGATTTTGTGCTCCCTGTCATTTTCAAAGGTTACTGTCAATGGATGATAATCATTACTTCTGCCGATAGTATAGGTTGCATAGCAACTGATCTATTTTTTTGCCCACAAGTTCCATTAGGTATACACATACAGATATAAATGGTTACTTACCATTTAGTAATAGCTACTACTAGAAAATAATAAATTAGTGAAATTACAGACTAAATGCCAAACTATTTGCTATATAAGACCATAAATAAAAAGTGTGCCATGCAAAGCCCAAGCCTGACCAGCAATGCTGCCTCCAACAGAGTCTATTAGGAGGTGCTTAGGGGTATAGTATAGAAAACAGGATTGTTATGAAGTAATTCTTCCCTGGTTTAATTTCCCAGCTATATGCAACATCTTTGTTTAAATACCTGCATTAGAAAATTAAGAAACTGAAGAAATTGGCACTGTTACTCCTGCCTTACCCTGCTGAAACATTCTGGGTCACCCCTATACAAGCCTATTTTTTTTTTTTATTTATTTCATCTGTGTCACATGTCTGGACAGTTCATGTCCGATTATGGTATTTTTTTGGAACACATGCTCAGGTTTGATGGGTAGTAAGTGGAGGAATTAGACTGGCAAAGGAAAGACACAATGAAAGCTATGGTATTTACCACTGATATGCTTTTGGTATTTACCACTGATGTGCTTTTGCTGTTGAACAGGTGAAGAGTCATATTCCTCAGGTTATTTTCTCTAATACCCCTGACTTGCACTAACATTCTCATGCTTTTATTGTTTCTAATTCTTTGTCTGTACTGCACACTCCTTTCTAAAACTGCACATTAGCATATTGCATTGCTTTGCGCCACTTTTCTTCCCTAGCAGGATAGTTGCTGATTCTTTATGTGACTGGTTTGGTATTCTGCCTCTTACCAGCTTAAACAACAGCCCTGTGGCCCCATGGCATGGTTAGGCTAGGCACTGTGGGTGCTATCCTGTCCAATATGTAGAGTCAGAAACCACTGGAACTTATTATCAAGAGTTATGATGAGTTTCTCTGGAATATTTAAGAATGAATGTGCTGGGTGGGAGGACAGACGGCAGGCTTACAACCATGACATCTATGCACTCTCTACCCCTGCTGTCTGACTTTTGCTTATGTAACCTGACTCTGTGATTGATCATTGAGGCCATAAAAAGTTATGTATGTTTTTCATGCACTCTTCAAAAATCCTGTAAAAAGTCTTTTCCCATGCTCTTCCAACTCTTTATCATTGACACAAGCCCCTCTGTCATGTACAAATAATAACAGTTTTGTAGGCAAAATGCCATTCTTGCTCATTATTTTGATGCCTAGCCTGGCTTTATGCAGATAAGAATATGTATGGAGTTAGGCTCTTTAATAAAAACTGATTGTGAAATGTTTCCTAACAGTTTTTCTTATATGATTTTTTTAGTCTTGATAATGAACGTATTACCATAAGATACACATTATTTTCTATTAGCTGAATTCTCTAACAGAAGCAATATAGATAAAACACTGCTAAAGAATATCAAAAAAAGTTGTGTGAAATCACAGAGCCCAGTCATGAAGCCTGTTTCCTAAATGTATTGCAAACAGAAATATCTGGGTAACTTGGACACAAGACTACGGCAACATGGAATATATTTTATTCTAAAAATACATTGTTGATATACTAAACCTGATAGAAAACTAAATATGACTGACTAGAGAAAAAGTATCTTCTACAAACAACTAGTGATGTCTTCCAAAACACACCATTTATTCCTTGCAATGTGCCTTATTCCAGAAGCAACACTTGATATTGCTTCTCTCAGATCCTGTAACGATACTTAAGACACCACAAGATCCTAAAAAGGTAGTAGTAAATTTCTGCAGTGTCTACATCCTGTTTGTAACTATTCAAGAAAGTGTTGTTTTTAAAAAAGAAAATCGCTGTGCTCTTCCCCAGTAATGTTTAGGTGTTATTCACTGCAGCTAACTTACTTGCATTGCGCTGCTTCACCACCTGAAAGCTGACTTTCTAGTGACCTCTAGCAAAAATGAGCACAACAGGCATAAACCTTTTAGAACCAAATATACTAAATCAGGTGCAGCCCAGGGCCCTCAGCAGCCAAAACAAAACTCTGCTTCTCTCTCCTCTCCCTACGCATCCAACTGTGTATTCCTTTCGACAAGGAAAGTGAGTTCCACCGCTTGGCAGCTTTCACACTCTCCCTGCTCTTGAAGCCCAGGGTGGGAGCAGGGAGCGAAGGCAGAGGCTGGAGGAGACCTGTCCGCTGCGCTGCGGGGGGGGAGCAGCGGTGCGGGGCACGACGCAGTGGGGCAGCGGTGCGGGCCGGCGGCACGGGGCTCTCCCGTCCTTTGCTTTTTTTCCTGAAGTTTATTGTAAAGGGGTAACGTTTGCGGGTTCGTCACGTGATCCTGACAGGTCCTGCCTATTGAGAACCAGACCACCCACATGGAGGACGATGGAGCTGCTTAATAGAAACAGGCATGTAATTGTGAGGCTTCCCAGCACTCTGCAGAATGCCTGCAACCTAGGAGGGTTATTTTTTTACACTTTCAGTTCCTTTGGGGTAAAAAAAAAAAGGAGGAGGAGAAGGAGAAGAGAGGGAGGGGAAGGAAGGAGGGAAGGAAGGAAGGAGGGGAGGAAGGAAGGAAGGAAGGAAGGAAAGGAAAGGAAGAAAGGAAGGAAAGAAAGAAAAAAAGAAGAAAAAAGAAAAAGAAAGAAAGAAGAAAAGAAAGAAAGAAAAGAAAAAAAAGGAGGAAAGAAAGAGAGAAACTGGGGAAAAAGGAGCACAGAGGAAGAAAACCCCGATGTCCCATTGAAGCCGTCAGTGCCAGTGAACGAGGGCGCACCCAGCCCTCCGGCACGGCTCCCCACCAGCGGCTCCGGCAAGGGCAGCGATGGTAGGTGCAGCCCCGGCGGGCCACGGCGGGGAGGCAGAGGGACCGGGGGGCGCAGCAGGGCCGGGGAACCCAGCGGACACGGCCCGGGCGCGGGGCGGGGGGCGGGGGCCGGGGGCCGGGGCGGTACTGGAGGAGCTGCGCGGGCCCTCGCCGGGGCCGATGGCGGCTGGGGCCCGGGGAGGGTGGAGGGGGCGGGGGGAGCGTCCCTCCAGCCTTCGGGGGCCGGGGCTACGCCGGGGGACCGGGTCCTCCGCCACACCGGGGGCCGGGGGCCGGGCCTCCCACCCGCCGGGTCCGGCCCGAGCGGGGACGCCATCGCGGGGCACGGCTGGGCAGGGTGGGGTGGGGGCTCGGTGCGGGTCCCGGCGGCGGGGGCAGGGGGCGGCGGGGCGCCTCTGGGGCCGGGCACGGCTGTGCCTCTCTCCCGGCCGGCTACCGCGCCTTGGCGGTGCTGTGGCTCGGAACCCCCGGTAGGGAGGCGCGGGGGGGGACTCGCCTCGCCGCCGATGGAAGTCGCCCCTGCGGTGGCCGTGTGGCCCCGCGGAGGACTGCGGACGGGCCGCCGATCTCAGCATCCCGGCACCTGTGTGCGCTGCGGCCCAAGCAACCTGCTGTGCGGGAGCAGAAACCCCTCTCCGGGCGGGCTCCGCGGGACAGGGCCCGCAGGGAAGAGGCGGGTTTGCATCTTCTTTCTCCTTGGGAAAGCTGAATAAGGCTTCTTAGACGAGGCACACTGAGGAGCCCTTTCCTTCAGTTTTTAACTTAGGTTGAACGCCCGCAGCCAGTGAAAACATGCAGCTGTGGGGAACAGGAGGGACAGTTGCTCTCCAGCTTTGGCAGCACACACGCGTGGTGTGCCTAAGGTTAGGTTGAATAGCGGCCTCAGTCCGGCTCCAGGATCGGGCTCTGCATGTGGTTGGTACCTGGCATAGTCGGGACCACTACAGCGCTGCTGTCACCGGTCTTGCACATGTTGTCCCACTGCTCCCAGGGACAGGAGGCCAGAGGATGTTCGGTGACACATCTCCCCCTGGCCACCGCCTTATCACCGGTGTGGGAGGTAGATCAGGGGAGGAGAGGAGGGGGGGAGGCAAAAGAGGGGAGGGGAATGGGGGAGACATCTGGTGTCATCGTGTCACCGGGGTGGTTTTAAAAGAAACATTGGAGCCAAGGTGGGCATCTGCTAGCTCCTAACCAGATAGCATTTCACAGTTTTGGTTAGAAGGTCTCACATCGTTTCGGCACCAGTCTGATAGGTGTATCTAATTTCTGGTTTAGGGCTATTAGGGTCACTGTGTGTCCTGTATCTGGACGGGAGGTAGTATTGTTTAGAAATGTTAGGGCAGAGGAGGGAGGGGGAAGGAGGAGGAATCCTTTAAAATCTATTTGCTTTCAAGAGCCAGTAGATATAAAACAGGCAGCCCACTCTGAATTAATATGTCTTGGGGTTCTCTGTTTTTATCCTTATTTCACACACACATGCATACACACGCACACACTCACATACACACACACCTTTTATTTTGTTCTGCCTTTGCCACAGTGTATAAAGCCCTATTGAGACATGTAGGCGTGATGTGTAAACCGGATTAGCAGTATGAAAGAAAGACATACAATGAGCCTGAATTGTTTTACTTCCTTTTCATTTCTCACGCCTATATCTCTAATAAATTTGTTGCTCCAGCAGAGGGTCAAAGAGATCGTGTCGCTCAGCTTTTTTTTCTGCAAGACCCGATGGCAGAGATCACAAAAATGAATGCCCTGCCTCCTTCCAAACGCAAGACTTGAGCTGTATCTTTACACAGACCCGGTGCTGTCCAGACTGGCTAAAAATTGTGCAGTGTAACTTTCCCCTCTCTATGCATATTAACGTCCTGCAAGTGGCAGGGCATTTTGCCAGGAAAAGAATCTGTTTTGACGACGGCTTGGCCTTGTAGAGCTAAAGGCCCTCGTGGAATATGACACGGTCTGCTAGGGCTGGGATGCCCTCCGGCTTTTGGAGGGAGAGGGGCTGCAGCTCCCGCCGCTGTCCTCCGCAGCTCCCCGGGCGCTCTGGGGCTCTGCGCTTCCCCCGGGAGCCTGCTGCAGCGCGGGAGGAGCACAGAACCCCCGGAGGCTCCTCTGGAGGCACATTTCCCCGCAGCCCTCCGCGGAAGAAAATGCCAGCGCTCCTGGGTTGGTGCTGTAGATCCCTCATTTGCTCCTTTGTGGCTTGCAGAGCGGCTTTCCATTAAAGGAGATCAGGGGTAATTAGCCGCATTATTTTGACAAGCTGGCTCGAGCAGTTCCCTTTCTTCCAGGGCTGAGGAGGGGGAGAGGGCTCGCTCCGTGCCACCGCCTCCTTCCCCAGGCGCGGGCGCTGCGCAGCGGCGCTGCCCCGCAGAGCGGCTCCCCGCAGAGCGGTTCCCCGCGGCGCGCCGCCGCCGGCCTGCAGCCCCCGCCCGCCCGCGGCCCGGTGGGGCACCGAGCGGCAGCGGGGGGCCTCGGGCTGCACGGCAAGACCCGGTGAAGGTGCTGCCCTGTGGCTGTGCTGATGTCGGAGGCCACTAGTGTCAGGCGTGCGTGTGGAGCTCGGGGCCGAGGCGGAGCTGTGCCCTCGAGCAATGAAAACGTGCGTGAGAGACAAAAATCTGAGGAAATAGACAAAATCAGGTTATTTTCCCCCAAGTTGCTCTTCTGCCAGGGTCAGTTCTTTTGTTGCCCCTACAAAAGGAAGCCAAAGCACTGGAGTTTCATTTCTGCGTCGTTTCTTTATTGAGGTAACCAGATGCTCCAGCAGCGCAATGCTCTTGGTGGTGTGCCCCACAGGCGATGCGCAACCTGGAAAAATGTGTTAGAGTAAAATTAGTGTAAATACCCATTACCCATTGTTAACCTCTGTTGGGTTGATCGCTCACCTGGCTGGAAGAAGTGTGAAGCTCTGCATCATTAGGGGTTACAAGCACAAAGGTGACCTAAGTAAGAGGCAGAGCATTACAAAATTAGGCTGTTGTGACCAGAGCAAAAACTTGAGATTCTTGTATGACAGCCCTGGCGGTCCAGGTATCAGGAGGACCAAGTATAAAAGGCTACAGGCTGTAGCCACTCTGTGCAAGGTGACACCTCAGGCCTTCACCACAGAGCAAGTGTGAGATAAGAAATCTGTGGGACTCCCGTGAGTTGAAGACAGAAAAAGCCCTTGATGTAGAGGAGCAGTTGCACACACAGGGCATGCATATCACAGCCAGCAGTGCTTACAAATGTAAATAAGGGGAGACTGATTAGGAACAACATTATCGCCAGGAATGTAGCACGCAGGCATCGGCTATGAGGCAAACTGGGGGCAGCCACCGCTCTGACCACCCAAGTGGAGACTTTTACACTGACACTTCTTCCTTAAGGGAAAAAAAAAAAAATACAGAAACAAGGCCAATTAGATCCCTGCAGTAATTCATCTCTTGTGTATGCTTTAAAAAAAAAAAATTCCCTCCAGACCACAGGGAGAGAGGGGAGATTAAGATAGTGCTTGTTGAATTTGAGTCTTCAGGCTGAGTTTTGGATCCAGGAGCAAGGACGGGTGCTGGGCTATTGTGTGAAGCCTAGCAGGCAGGAGGCTGGCAGGAGGCAGGCAGGGCAGCTCTGGGGGCTTGAGGTGTTTGACGGGACACTCTTCTTCGGTTTTGGAGCCTGCTGGGAGGCCGAACCAAAACGCCTCTCCACCCCATCCCTTCTTTCTCCATCCCCCAGCCCTGCCACCCCATCAGACCCGTTCAAGTTGAGCAGGAGGCAGTGGCACAGTTCCGAGTGAGATAGACATCACTTTCCCAAGCGGAAACTTTAATTGGAGCTGGCCAACTGCACCCCTCCAACAGAAAACAGCCTTTAGCCCCAACTTCTTTAGAATTTTCTTCGCCCTTACGCATGCACCGACGCGTGCATGCGCGACAGGTCACTGCTCCCGGCAGCTTTCCTGGGGACAGTCCCGTGCGGAGCACACGGCCGGGTCTTCACGGAGGCAGGTTTCCCAGTGTGGGAAAACCAGAGGTGGGACGTAGAAGAAAGCAAAAGGGACCCTCGCACCGTCGGCTGTGACCCTGGGAAGCCGGTGAAGAGAGCCTCCGCACGGGCGGTACTGTGCGGTGCGCAGCCCGCTCCCGCCGGCGTCCCTGGCCCCCGGGGCGCTGCCCGCCCCCGCTGGCGGCGCCGGGGCTGTGCCTGGCAGCGCGGCCCCGTCCCTTCAGCCCCCCACGGGGCGGCCGGTGGCGGGCAGAGCCCCTGAGCCCCGGGGCACCGCCGGCGCCCTCCTCCCCTCGGGTGCCCACACGTTCTTCTTTCTCTGCCTCGCCCCCCCGCAATGAACGCACAGCCGCCGCGCCTCTCAGCCGCCCTGCTGGAGGGCAGTCCCCCCCGCCGCCTCCCCGGGCCGGGCGCGGTAGGCTCCCCGCTGACCGCCGCGCCTGTGCGCACGGAGCTCCGCCGGGGCGCAGAACCTCCGCGGGGAGCCGCGCTGGGGCCGGGGCGCGAAGTCCCGGGGCCGGGGGTAATGCGCGCAGCTGTAACGGCCGCAATTAATGGCTGATTCTCAATGAACAGAGACGGGGAGAAGCGGTGCCAAAAAAGTAAACAATCGCGTATAGTTCAAGAAGTGTTTAGCGCGGCCAGGCAGGCTGAGTTTCATGGACTTTTACACTAAAAACATATTAAAATTGGCTTTCCTCAGGTTTCAGTTAAAGAATGAGCCCTAAGTTGAAACAGGCTAGCTACTGCGTGGCTTTAAATCCCTCAAGTGTTGAGTTTTCATTGTGTTTTTCTAACTGGACGGAGTGGTTTTCTTGCAAGGAAATAAGTCTCCTCTTTAGTTAAAAAGAAAGAGAGAGGGAGAAAAATCTGGCACTTTCTACCGCAGTATCCACCACCCTGTCATTATTTCTGCAAGCCTGGGAATTCAGCTCGGACCTCCCAGTATTTGTTGCAGCTTGAGGCCAAGGTGCCTCTAAAAGGATTTTCTTTTAAGGGCTTTAGAAACCGTTTAATGCTGCTTTCCCCCGCTTCCCTCTCTTTTTTAAAAGGGAAAAACATAATTCTGAACGTCGATCGCGAGAAAGTTCCGCGCGTGTATGCGTCTGCAAGCGTCCCGGGGCGGGGGGGGGGGGGCGGGGGGAAGGGAAAAACTTTCTTGAAAAGAAAACGAAGAAGAAGGGGGGGAGGGGGGGGGCGGGGGGGAGGCATTCCTTAATGGAAGTATTGCATGCAAAGAAGGCTGGATCACTTTAAGGCTCCCCCTGAAGCTGGAGATGCACACACAAGGGTTGCCGGCCTGGGTGGTCTCTCTACTTTGGTGAGCTGTTGCTAAGCAGCTAATAATAGTCATGTTTGCTGAGTAATTTCTGCCCTCCCCGAGCCAATCGCCTCGCAGAAACCCAAGCCATCTGACAGCCCCGGGGGCGGGCTCTCAGCTCTTTTTTTTTCCTCCTTCTCCCTCTCCCTCTCGCTCGCTCTCCTCTCATACTCCCCCCCCCCCCCCCCCCCCCCCCCTTTATCCAAATGGAGAGAGTCCTTTTTTTCTTCTTCATCTCATCTCTTGAGCCGAGGAGCTGCAGCTCGGTGCTGCCGCGCACACGCCGGGGTAGAGCGTCAGGCAGCCGGCCGCCCGCCGCCGCGGCGGGGCCGACCGCGGAGCCCCGCCGGCCCCGCGGCCCGCGGGAAGCACCCCGGCGCTGAGGCAGGATGGTGCAGTGCGGCGAGGCAGCGCAGCAGCAGCAGGAGCCGCCGCGGCCGGCCGCGCAGCCGTCCCGCCGCCGTCGCTGAGCCCCGCCGCGGACAGCGGCTTCCCTGAGGCAGCGGCGGCCGGAGGAGGCGATTTCAGCGGGAGCGGAGGAAAGGGCGGCGGCAGCCGGGGGGGGGGCCGGGGGTCGCGCCCGCCCGCCCGCCCTCGCCGGGCGCGGGGAGCGGCCGCCTGCAGCTCGGGGTCCGCGCGCGATGTGGCAATGGGAGGCGCGGGGACCGACTCGGCCGGAGCGGCCGCGGCGGCAGCCGCCGCCCCGCGCCCCGCGTGAGGCGGCCGTGCCGCAGCAGCCCCAGCAGCATCGGCGGCGGCGGCGGCAGCAGCCCCCGCAGCAGCAGCAGCCCGCGGCCCGCAGCGCCGCCAGCCCCCCGCGGCCCCGCCGCGCCCCCGGGCCCCCGGGCCCCGCCGCGGCGGCGGCAGCGCCAGCTCCCCTGTCCCGCCGGTGGCGGCAACATGGCCTCGGCCGGTAACGCGTCGGAGCCGGAGACCAGCAGCAGTGCGGGCGGCGGCGGCCACCCCGGCCGGGCGGCGAGGAGCGGCGGCGGGAGGCGACGAAGGACCGGAGGGAATCGGCGTGCCGCGGCCCCCGACCGGGAGTATCTGCAGCGGCCAAGCTACTGCGATGCGGCTTTCGCCTTGGAGCAGATTTCAAAGGTGCTTTCAATCTCTCTTTTTTTTCCAGAGAAACACGCTAGTGCTAGCGCTGTTTTTCGGCGGGGGAGGAGAGGGGTGGTGTGTTTTCTCGTGGGGGTGGAAGGAGGAGATGGAAATGAAACGGCCACCAATAAAATGCTGGGAAAAAAGAGAGGGACGTCTGTGACTCTTCAGTGCGGGAGAGAGTGCCCTCCTTCCCTCCCTTCTCGCCCGTGCGTGCCCTGTGCGTGCTCGTGCTGCGGAGCAGTCCTCCGCTTAAATTTCCTGAGACGGCCTCGGCTCGCTCCCGGCTAGCCCCCGGCCCGCTCCCCCTCCGCTTCCCTTCCGCCTCTCCATCCCTTCGTAGCGCCTTGCGACCCCGGCAACACCCGCTCCCGACCGGGCCGGGGGGAAAGCGGGCGGCCGTTTTTTTGGCAGAAGTTGTGCTTTTGTGAAGTTCTCCGCCGAGCGCCGGTACGGCGACTGCCTTCAGAGAGGGGGGCGTCCCGCAGCAGAGAACGCCTGCACCCCGGCGTTTTCTTCCCCCGTCGATCGGAGGAGAGGCGAGGGCCGTAAACAAATCGCTACCTTAGCTCTGCGGCGCGGGTCGCGCCGGTCCCCGCGGAGGGCTGGAGGAGCCGGAGCGCTCCGCAAGCCCGGCCCGGGCGGGGCGGAGGGACGGCCCCGGCCTCCAATCTCAGGCGGCCAAAAAATGTTCAAAGTAAACAAACTCGAAAAGCTGCCTTGCTGCAAGGATGGTTTCACTTCAGGGAGCGGATTTCTAGGCTTTGTAAGAAGGGGAAAGGAGGAGAAAAAAAAAAATCCATGTGGCTGCCCTCTTCCGTTCACAAATATTGTCGTAACTTACAGATGGCTGCTCTGCTTCCTAATTCAGATCACACAGCGTCTCCAAACTCTATGGAAATGAATTACTTCTGATCTTACGGCGCTGCTCACCACGTGGGTGCTGCCTCAGCACCAAACCTCTGCTCGGAGCAGGGAGCTGGGGAAACGGCAGCAAACTCCTACCGACTAGCTTTCTGTCACCCACCCTCCCCCCCCCAGCCCTTCAGGGGTCTAAGGAGAACAGGAAAAGGGGCTTTCTTGTGGCTGTTGAGGTTCATCGGATGTGGTTACTCCTGTCCTGGAGCCGCGGGTCTTGCCAGCACGAAATGCTTTGCAGCCTGGGCTGCTGGCGGTGTCTTGGGCACGACAGGAGCGTGGCGGGCAGCACAGGCGAGGGCGCAGGGGTCTGATGCCGTGGCGTCACACCCAACCCGTGTGTTGGTCTGGGGCGAGGACGGCGACCAGCAGGTACATCTTGGCCTGTGCAGGCGCCCAGCCGGAGGTGGCCGCCTGGCCGGGCGGTGGGGCCAGGGCCCAGCTGGCAGGACGCCCGCTTGAGCTGTCGGTCGTGCTCGCTCCTCGGTCCCCAGGGACGCTGCGTGAGAGCCTGGCCCCAGGGGCGCGAGCCGCCCCCCGTGGGAGGGCGGGGGGCGCTCCCCGCCATGCCCCAGGCCGGGCGCGTCGGGCGGCCTGCTGCGGCCCCTCAACTACTGACCTCTTCTTGCCTTGCAGGGGAAGGCGACGGGACGAAAAGCGCCGCTGTGGCTGCGAGCAAAGTTTCAGAGACTGCTATTTAAACTGGGCTGTTACATTCAGAAAAACTGCGGGAAGTTTTTGGTTGTCGGCCTCCTGATATTTGGGGCTTTCGCTGTAGGATTAAGGGCAGCTAATCTGGAAACCAACGTGGAAGAGCTGTGGGTGGAAGGTAAGTCCGGGGTCGGTCGGTCCGTCCGTCCCGTCCCCCCCCGCCTTGCTGCCGCCGCCCTCTCCCCGCCTGGCCGGTCGGGTAGAGTGTTGGAGCGGCGGAGGCCGCAGTGCCTGGGCGCGTACGCCTGGGCGGGGGGGGGGGGCCACCCCGCACGCCGGGGAGGGCCCACCGCCGGCGGGGCACCCCGCGGCGCGGTTGGGCGGCCGGCTC
Source organism: Falco cherrug (assembly GCF_023634085.1). Lineage (NCBI taxonomy): Eukaryota > Metazoa > Chordata > Aves > Falconiformes > Falconidae > Falco > Falco cherrug. The sequence goes on along the minus strand of NC_073720.1, from coordinate 45,384,194 downwards.
TCGAGGGGGGCGGCGGGCGCTGGGCCGGGGCGCGCGCGGCCCCGGGCGGCGCGTACCACTTCCCTGCTCGTGGGGGGGCCGCGGCGGCAGGCCCGTGCACTCCACGGGGGGCGCCGGCCGAGACCGCCCCAGCCACCCCGCGTCCGCGCCACTGGCACGTCTGTCCGTGCGGGAGGGCTGCGGGCGGCGGGTCTCTGCGTTCCCGTCGGCGGTGGGAGGTGGCCGCGCTGCCGGGAGGCTCCCCTCCGCCATTTTGGGAGTGCGTGCGCCCGCGGCGGGGGGAGGGGGAGGGGGAGGGAAGCGAGGAGCACGGCAGGGCGGGTGCCTGTGTGTGGTCCTGTTTTTTGGGCGGCTTTCAAGCGGGGGCGGGGGGGGGGGAGCGTTTGTCTCAAGGTAAAAAAAACAAAAACCAAAAAAAATAAAAAAAAGGGGGGAGAGGAGGGGGAAAAAAAAAAAAAAAAAAGAAAAAACCCAAACCAAACCAAAACCAACAAAAGGCTTCCGAGGCGAAGCGGGGCCCAGGCCGGCCGCGGCCGCCGGTAGCGGGGTGGCCGCGGGCGGTGCCCGGGGCGGGCAGCGCCTCCTCCAGGCCCAGCTCGAAGGCGCCGGTGTAGGTAGGCCGGGCTTGGTGAAGCAGAGGAGCGGCACCGGGGGCGCCGGGGCTTCCCGGGCTGCCGTTTGAAACAGACGCCCCCCTACCCCGGAGGAAAACATGGGGGGGTGTGGGGTGGGCAGAGTGGTGTCGCCAGCGCTCCCCTCGCAGGCCCTGTGTGTCCCTCAGGGAGCGGGGCAGCCGGCCCAGGCGGATTGCCCGCCCTGCTCGGAGAGGCATGGCTCCAGGCTGCCGAGGGGGTTGCGTTTTTTGGTGTTTTTTTTCTTTTTTTTTTAAATTTTTTTTTCTGGGGGCAAATATTATTTACTTAGCATCACGTTCCCCCCTTAGCTAGGTTGATGTGAAAACAGTTCCTTGATTGCAGTAGTTACTCTGGGCTTATGTCAAAGTTGCTTGCAGCAGAATTTGGCTTATAAAAGTTAATATGGAAGGCTGCATAAATACTCATTACTAAATAGCTCTCTGTATGTGCGTGTGTGGAAAAGCTAGTGGTGAGCACAAAGTTAGTGGCTGTTACGAAGGTGGTCTGACCCACCCTATGGATGAATTAGGGTATATAGGACCAGATTCCATCCTTGTAGGTAACAGCAATATTGAGGTCAGGATGAGGTTCATGGGTCATTTAGTGAGTATTGGTTTTTCTGTTTTGGAGAATAATGTGTTACCAACTGAACTTTTTTGGTCCTTGTAGTCCAGGAAACCAAAATATGATGAGATCTGCTGCCAACAGCTCTGAGAAACAGAGCAGGCAGTACAGAAGGCCATCCATAGGCAGAGATGTCCATTCAGAGTATAGTGGTCGCTAGGTCCTGTGTACCTGAAATACTAATGCAAACAATTGTGAACATCTGGGTTTTTTTGGTTGTGGATTTTTTTTTTTTTTTTTAGGTCCCTGTGACATTGTGGCAAAGTTTGGTTTGTCATTTTTTTCCTCATACACGTTTGTTGGCCAAATGCAGGAATATAGGATGGTTTAGGTTGGAAAAGACCTTTGAGGTCATGGAGGCCAACCATTAACCTGGCACTGCCAAGTCTGCCACTAAACCATGTCCTTAAGTGCCACATCTACACCTCTTTTAAATACCTCCAGGGGTGGTGCCTCAGCCATTTCCCTGAGCAGCTCCAATGCTTGACAACCCTTTCCATGAAGAAATTTTTACTAATATCCAATCTAAACCTCCCCTGGTACAACTTGGGGCCGTTTCCTTTTGTCCTATCACTTGTTATCTGGGAGAAGAGACCTGCCCCCACCTGGCTACAATCTCCTTTCAGGTAATTGTAAAGCAGTAAGATCTCCCTTGAGCCTCAATGCGTGCTTCAATGTCTCTCTTGTAGCAAGGTGCCCAAAACTGAACACAGTACTTGAAGTGTGGCCTCACCTGTGCTGGGTACAGGTGGACCATCACCCTTCTAGTCCTGCTGGCCACACTGTTTCAGATACAAGCCAGGATGCTGTTGGCCTTCTTGGCCACCTGGGCACACTGCTGGCTCCCATTCAGCTGGCTGTTGACCAACACCCCCAGGTCCTTTTCTGCCAGGCAGTTTTCCAGCTGCTCTTCCTCAAGCCTGCAGGGTTGCGTGGGGTTGTTGTGACCCAGTGCAGGACCTGGCATTGTACCTTGTTGAGCCTCATACAATTGGTCTTGGCCCATTGATCCAGCCTGTTCAGATCCCTCTGCAGAGCCTGCCTGCCCTCCAGCAGGTCAACACTTCCCTGCCTCGGGCCCTTGCCCCCAACTTGGTGTTGTCTGTGTGCTGGCTGAGGGTGCTGTCAATCCCCTTGTCCAGCTTGTCACTAAAGATATTAAACGGAACTGGCACCGGTACTGAGCCCTGGGGAACACCGCTTGTGACCAGCTGCCAGCTGGATGTAGCTCCACTCACCAGCACTCTTTGCACCCAGCCATCAGCCAGATTTTTACCTAGTGAAGAGTACACCCGTCCAAGCCATGAGCAGCCATTTACTCCAGGAGAATGCTGTGGGAAACAGCATCAAAGGCTTTACTGAAATCTAGGTAGACAACATCCGCAGCTTTGCCCTCATCCACTAGGCAAGGTCATCTTTTAGAAGGAGATCAGGTTCATCAGGCACGACCTGCCTTTCATAAACCTGTGCTGGCTGGGGCTGATCACCTGGTTATCCTGTACATGCAGTGTAGAGTAAGAGATTACTTGAAATGTATTTCAAGTAATAGTTTTGATTTGCTGCTGAAGCTTTTTACAGTTATTACTGCTGAATAAATTGCCACTATTTATGTAAAGAAACTGGTTTTGTATGGTGTATTTCTGAAAACCGTGGAGCATGGAACATAATAGAGCACTGAATTTTGCTGGAAGTAAATGGTTGCTTTAAAAGCATAACACAATTAATTAAAAATAGTGAAGTGAAGTTTGAATGAGTTTTAAGACCATGCACATTCCAAGATAAATGATTACTAGTCTGGCCCTGAAGCTATTATGGCTGAAATATTTACATAAGTTTAGAAACCCACCTGGTAGGCAAACTTTCAAAGAGAGAAAAAGAAAAACAGATCTCCAAATATCATTATTTCAGTTTTCCTGTAGTAGTCTTCCTCCTTCAGAATTTGTGCCAGCACTCTTGGCCTTCTCTGAGCCTCCTGATACCAAAGTGGCTTTCCTCTCAGCTTGTTTCTTGGCACTAAATGTTCTACAGTAGCTTTTTTTCTTTTTTTTTTTTTCTTTTTTTTTTTTTTTTTTTTAAACACAATCCTCCTCTGGCTGCTGTTCAGAGCACTTCACTTATTACTGTGTCCCCCACAGTGTGCTCTGCATCCATGCTTCTGTCTTGTATTCTGGCTTTCTGGAGTCTTTGACTGGGACACATAACTGTTTCCCCTCAGCCCATCAGCAGGTCTGTCATCCCTATGTGCATAACTTGCTAGTGGAGAATACTTGTTTTAGTTTCTTGGCCAAACAAATTCTGGACTGGCATTTTAATGACAGTTCTGTTATCCACAGCCATTCAGCTTTAGTTGCACTTCTATAGGTGGGTGTCCATGCATACTGGAATTGTTGAGACTGTTTAGCATCTTTATACATTGTACACCCTTGAGAGGAAAAAAAGGGCTTTGCATTGATTTCCTCTGTGACTGAATTTTGTTGGACACAGATGTGCTTTTAGAAACATCTATTCATAACTAGAAAGTACTCTGCATGGAAAAGAAATCATGCCCATAACTGGTTATGTTTTTTGCTACCACTCTAATAAGCAGTCTAGAGACCCTGTGTGTGAACAGCAGTCACACATGTAAAGTCACAGCCTCTGCTTCTGAAAGAAGGTAGTTTTCTGGCTCCAGAGAAGGTTCTGTTAAGTGGAGCTTGAAATTTGGCTACTTCAGAGCCTTGAATGGTGTTAATTGGAGCAGCTCATGAGGGGAGAGGTGGTCTAGTCTTGTTCCTTGATAATTTATTTCATGTCACCTTTGTCTTGGGATTTTTTTCCCTTCACTTTCTTCATTATTTTTTCTTCTTAAAGAGGTTCAAGGTCATGGTGTTCTTTCCTTCCTTTCTTGTTTTCTGCACTTTTTGCACTAGCTGTAGCTCATAGTTCAGCTTATTGCTTGGAATAAAGTGAGTGTGTTCTAATTGCAAGTGAATTAGGACTGAATACATATGGCAGGATGAGTTTGCAAGTGAAGATTTGAGCTATTTGTAGTATGGTTTTCTTTAAAGGGGCAAAAATAAGGTTCCTTTACTGTAGTATTTATGACTGACCCATCTTAAAATACATTAATCTAGGTGAAAATGAGTAAGGTGTGTGAGTGATGGAGGAGCCAGTATTTCCACAGATTCTCAGTTGGCTTAATCCAGCAAGATCAAGTGCAGGTTTCCAATAGAGGAAAGTTATTCTTAGGTTCTGCCTAAGGCATTGGTTGACTTAACATTAGTATTCTTTGGAGAAACAAAAAAGAATAGTAAAGGAACAGATCTTCCTGAATTTGTTGTTTCAAGGATACAAATTTACCTGAGTGGACTGGAGTAACATTGAGTTTGGTTTGGAAACAGTTAGCAGGAATTGACCCGGTTGGGTATAATTCTGTTCTCCCACAAACATGCACGTTTGTGCACAGCAGCAGAGTAGTACTGTTGTAGGTGTGCTTGCATGTCCATCACTACATTGACATAGTGCAGATGGCAGAAGAGCAGGAGTTACTGTGCTGATGAATCTGAGGTGGGTTGCTGGTAGGCTGTGTGGCAGTCTGAGGGGTTGTCTGTGATCACATCACCACATTTGTTAGTTTCATGTGGATCAGGTGACATAAGATCTTACTTATCTCTGAATACTGTCTTGCACTGTGTTATGTTCCTCAGTGCATATTGAAGTTCGTTGAAAGGTGTTTATCTGGAAAATTTCCAAGTCTGCTGTTTTGTTTGAATTAAGTATGGTTATATATTATGTGGTTTCTCAAATGTGAAAGTAGCAGTGGTGTTTCCATGTGATGGTCATCTGGGCAACATGCTCTTTTTAATGTTTACTTGTTGAAATGAAAGAGTATTTCAGTCCCTGCTTCTGTTTTGAAAAATAACATCAAATTCTAATAGTTAAGCTTTACATGATGTTTGTGGGTAAAAACATCAGGACAGTAGTTGTTATGTTCCCATGAATTTGAACTCCCTCTGTTTCTGTATATTGGAAGTTGTTGAGAAAAGATGTTTAAAGGTTTTAGTTATATAGGTGTTTGATTGTCATCTTTCAAGGGCCTGCTATTAAATTCAAAGTCACTGGGGGTCTCTGTTAGGTTCCATCTTGTCCATATCACTGTTCAGAGTTGGTGATCCTTGCTAAAAATGTTCATCAAAAACCCTCACAAAAACCCAAACAAACCAGCTTCAATGTTTAAAAATTCTCTTTCATCTGTAAGATGAAGGTATTACATGTGACCATTCTTTGGCCATTGGGAAGGTGAAGGGCGAAATCCTGAACTCACTAAATATAGTGGCAGAACTTGAAAGCACTTTAGCGTAACCAGGCCTTACCCATGTACAAAGCTGCAGCAGCCTAACGGTGTGCCCCTGCTCTACCTGTTCTGTGAAGGGCAAGAGAAGGGTCCTGTAGAACTGGCACCCCCTAAGCTGTAAGTGCATGGTTGCACTGTTCCTTCTGCCTTTCAGACTTTAGAAGCATTTAATTTACTCAAGACTGGAGAAAATTAATCTTCATTGTTATTTCCAAGCTTAATACGCTACCGCCAATGTCTGTTCCAGAATGTGCCCTACAGATCCTTGTGTGGAAGGGTCTCTTTCCTTCCCTGTTGAAACATACATTTAAACAGGACAATAACTTGGCTGCATCATTCCCCTCTTCCTCTCCTCTGAGCTTTGAGTGTGATCTGGCACTCTGGGGGATTTTGCTGCTTATGAACAGCATGTGAAGGCATTTCTGTAGTCCTGGTGAGCTTGGAGATTTCAGGACAGAAATCCTGGAGTGAAATACAACACCTGAAAGCAACATTGTTTTATCGTTGTGTCCTGATGCCACTGCTGCTGAGCAGGAACAAGGGGTACGTAGGCAAGCAGCAGAGCTAGCTCAGCTGTAGGGCTGGCTGCTGCTGGAGTTATGGTGCTCTGTGGAGTGGTGGTGAGTGGTTTGAGGTCTACTACCAGCTCCTGTTACCTGCTAAGCGGGCTGACTTTTTCTTGTAGAGAGCGGGCTTTCTTTTCTCATTATTCCTTAGTAGACACTGGATTCAGACAAGAATGAACTCTAAAAGTCATGGGTACTGAGACTTCCTTTCAACAGAGAATGCATTAAGGAAAACTCTACCTCCTCATCCTGACTCCATCCATTTTCATGATTTATTTTTTCCGTGGGAAGAGAAGGTCCAAGCCCTGTTATTAAGTAGTATTTGTGGTGGTTCCCCAGGAAGTAGTAATGCTACGTAGTGTATACATGTATCAGTTCTTTACTGCTCAACGCATTTAAAGGCTGTTGGGTTCAAGTGGATGTTACAGTTACACGTAACTGTTAGGAGGCTCCAAAATATGACAGCTTCCAGATGTATGAACCGACTGATCCCTTTGTTTGGATTATGCACCACAGCTGATGCCTAGATTAGTGCTGGCTGGACAAAGCTATGGGAGATTTGTCTGGTTTCCACAATGCCATGTTTATATTTCATTTGGATTTCTCCTTCAAAGCTGACCTCCCTATGACCTGTTGGAGCTCTGTCCACTAGGACTCTATAGTTTTAGTGTGTCTGCAACTGCTTTCCTTTTGGTGTCTAATGGAACATTTTGACACTCATGGATTTTTATGCACAATCCTTTTAACTTAGTGAATTACATGTTTCAACCTATGAGCACTCAGGTAAAACCATGCTTGTAAAGTTTTCTGCCCCACAGCTAGCTTTTTAAGAATATTCTGATTGGTTAAAACAGCGTTTTGGTTATAGACCTTGTGGGGCTGTTCCTTGTCAGGCATTTTCTTCTGTATATTGGATACAGTTCAGTCTTGCAGCCTTTGCACAGTGCTTTTTTTTCTCTGTAGATGATGGCGTGGATATACATGGTTCTGGCTGCTCTTAAATGAGTTCATCAGGAGCTGGAATGCAGAATTTTACTAAAAATTTCATTCTCCTTTGTGTCTACTATACAATTTTTATCTGTTTTTTCAGTCATGCTTATTAATCTTCAGTATGCCTTTTGTTTCTTTTCATTTCTCTAGTCTCTCCTGCCTTGTATTATGCAGGAGGTCTTTTCCCCATGTGTGTTTATGAGTTTACTCTACCTGAGAAAACCTGAAGAAATCAGTAAGACTCCTTAAGGGCTAAGTGACAGTTCAGCAATAAGAAGTGCATTCCCCTGTCAGAAAGATAAAGATACACAAATTTCATTATTACTTACAGAAACTGTATGGTTTTCTACTGTTCATGCTTTACTGGGGTAACAGATTCCCAAGATGCTGTCTCATGACAGAAAACTCTGCTCTTGCAAGTATGATTTCTGCACTAAAAGTGCATGCTATCATACAATGACCACTTTATTTATGTGCCCATGAATCAAGGAGAACAGGAAAATATTTTGCTTCTGTTTTACATGATCTGTGCTATTTTATTATCCACTTAGAGTGTGCTAAATATGATCAATGACTACTGGGTACAATAAGCTATGTTCATCCAGTTGAGTGACTTTGACTTGGAATGATTTTTCATTGTACATTGCACTAGAAATAGATGGATTGGAGTTGCAAGGAGTAACTGAATTCAGAATTTAAAAATAAAATTATTTTTTAATTCCTTTTTTGCTGTGTAAACTTGGTTTAATATCTGTAAATACAATATACTCATTATTGATTTTTCTCTGTTATTTTCATTCAGCATCACCTCAGTTGCTATAAACATCCTGAGTTTGGCAGAAGCAGTAGTTTCATGAGGTAAAAAGTCCTTTATGGAAACTGCTGACCATATAGATGTTCTGATGTATGGAGTATTTTAATTTTGGTTTTTAGAATGAATGTCTTGGCTTTAACTTCTGCTTGGTTTTGGAAAAGTTAGTTATTTCAGTGCTTGAGCAAAATATATAAGAGGTAAGGGAATGAGCAGAACTATAACCTGACTCTTTCTACAAAGGTGCTGCTCCTTTAGAGAATTGTACTGAACTTAATTCCAGCTTCAAATATACAAGTAATCATTGTATATTTGAAACATCTGTATTTTGCTCATGTGCAAGGAAAAGCTGGTATTGTACACCCATATGCCTGAAGCTAGAACTGAGCCTTAAACTGTAATACACCCTTCATTTACTAACAAGGAGATAAATAGAAAGAAACAGCCTTCTCTTGTTTACCAGACTGATGCATTTCTGTTTTTCAGTCAGCAACCAAAAGCTAAGTGCAGCAAACTAGAAATGAACACTGTTAAGTCAAGTTGTATGATTTCTTCCCCCCCTTAAATGATTGCTTAAGGGCTTCTGGCCCCTAGCTCAGGAATCCTGCCCAAAAATGCCAGATGTATTACACAGTCAACTATCGCAACGTAAATAGTGTTCTGTGCCATGAGAGCAGGGTGGTCCATCTCCTAGTTTAACAAAAAAAAAAAACAACCAAAAAAAACCCCACACGCACACACACAAAAAAAAAAAAAAAAAAAAGGAAAAATCCACACAGTAAAATAACACAGTAAAATAAGCCGAAATAAGCACAGTAGTGTTATTTGTGTTTTTGGCTGCACAGCCAGTGTTTTGGAGCTGAAAGAACTCAGATAAATTAGTGCTTTGGACTGGCAGATAATAGTAACTGAAACTGAGATGTTAGAAAGCAAGATGTGTCTTGGTTGAGGCTGCTTAATTTAGTCAAACAGGCACTTAATAAGTAAAATGTTAAAAGTGAAGGCCATTGCTGACAGGCAAAACCTGTTACTTTACCTTATTGTGAACAGCAGTCTCATGCACATGGGAGCAGAGTGGACAAAAGGTGGGAAGTAGGGAAGGTAGATGCATAGGGTTCTTCTCACATAGGGTTCTTTTTGATGTCATGCTGTGTAATGGAAAGACTGTCTGAGCATAAACATTGCTGAGCTGTTCTTGTTTTTAATTAAATACCCTTTGCTGTGTATTAGCATTGACTTACCTTCCAGTGTGCTTATCTTCCTCAGATGCAGTAGTGGATATAGGAGGATTATTTGCACATTTTTACATTTTGTGTATGAACATGTCATTTCATAACATTTAAAACTAGTCAAAAGAAGATTCCACAAATCTACCTGAAAGGAGAATTGCCAAGGGTGATGCAGTAGTCAGATTTACGTTTGGGTTATCTGACAAATCTGTGAACTGCCATAGCTTCCTTGGGTGTGTACAGAAGGGAAAGGGGTTATAGGAACTTATTTGTATGTGATAAACTGTATTTAAATAGCTACAGGAATGTAATCTCAATGCAGATCTCAGTGTAATCTCCTCCCTGAGATACCCAGAAGAAAAATAAGCTTTAGAAACTCATTTAAACATCTCCCTTCCTGCTGACACTATGATAACATTAAAAAAAAAAAACTTTATCCATTAAACTTCAAATTTTTCTTCCTAAGTTGCCTTTTCTGTAATGGTAAAAAAAGTATACAGGTACTTAAGAAGATACTTTCTTGCACCAGTTTTCCTGGTGAGTATTTCCTGTGCATTGATCTTATTTGCCTCTCAACATAGGCCTGATTCTGATTTCATTTACACCAGTCTTACTGTCTTGACTTCTTGAGGGGTTCTCCGTACTCAAAAAAGAAGCCCTTGCTGTTTAGAAGCTGATGCTGTTTAAGTGGCAGATAATAGAAAATACGATACTCTAGTGCAAATTATTAAGATCAAGAAACAAAACTAAAACATGTTTAGTATGACTTCCAACTGTAGATAAAAGCTAGCAACTTGAGAGAATTGTGATCAGGCATAAACATCTATTAACTGCTCTTTCTAGAGATTTGGGGAAATAGGATGACCTTTTTATTCTTTTTTCTTTTTCTTTTTCTTTTTTTTTTTTTTTTTAAATAGGCTACAGTTTCACATGGCTTGCAAAAAGAAATCTTTCTCCCTTTTTGTTTCCCACACCAATTGATTTATCATTTTGCTTGCAAGCAGACTTAGAATGTTAGGGCAGGAACACACTCACTTTTTTCTCGTAACTTTTTTGTTGCGGACCGAAACCAGTTGACTTGAATAAATTTTTCTGTGGTCTGAATGAAGCCAGCAACGTGGAAAAATCTTGCCATTCAGAGCCGTCTGAATGTACATTTCAGCCACACAGTAAGCTGTATTGGTAGGCAGTGGACTGCTAAATACAACCATTTTTCGCAGCAGAGAGTTAGACAGGTGATTAGCATAATTAGCACAGAGTAGGCTATACATATGGTAATGTTAAGTGTGTAAATGCCAGCTGCGGTGTAAAATTTATGTCAGGGGTCGACAGGGCTGTGCGAAAGTATTGTGTTACAGCTGCAGGTCAAAGCCTCCATTGCTTTACCCCCTTTTCTCTTGTTGGTGAATGCACTAAACAGAAGAGAAAGACAGACAGAAATATAACAGATAAGGCTTTGATTGAACAGCCTGGTTCTGTGCAAGAGGGACTGCTCTTAAAAAAAAAAAAACAAAAACCAAAAAACCAACCAAAAAAACCCCAAAACCACAAAAAACAAACCCCAAAACTACACACACACACATGCAAAACAGAAGTTCCCCTTTTTCACTGTAGATTTTATTTTGCATCATGCCAGCTACACAAGTGGTGCTGTCTTTGAGCAATGTCATTACGATGGAGTGAGAGGAATCCTTGCGGGGCAAATATGAGGTTGGTAGTTATGCTTTAAGGAGCAAAAACAAAAAACTTTAATTCACCATCTTCTTTCTGCATTCCAACCCACTGTTGTTTTTTTTTTTTTTTAATGTCTCTGTTACTTACTGCACTTAGGGGGCTAGGAATTAGTCTTAAAGGTGACAGCATTATACGTAATAAAATCTCAACAGTGCAACAAACTTTGAGCTGCATGATTGGTTTTAGACTAAGTGCCAAAAGTTCCTTTGTGGTTTTGTGTGTGGGTTGCTACACTTATTCCCCAGGTTCCTCCCTCCTCCTAAACCACTAAATTCTTTATAAATTAAAAATGACTAATACAGGTTTCTTGTTTTAAAGGAGCACAGTGTTGAAGGGTATACATCTTTCTTAAAGTAGCTGATGGGGAAATCTGTAAATCTCTTTGTTGCTGTAAACTGTTCATTCATATATTTCACTTGCAATTTTTTTCCCCTTTTGTATTTTTTGTAGTCGGCTATAAGGAGTGGTGGTGTTGACAGAATATAGTTCACACCACGCTGACCTTGTGATGAAACTTCCTCACAGCCGCAGGGGGTCCTTATGAATCAGCCCCTAATCCAGCTAATCCCACTCGCAACAAAATCATGACAGTGGCTCTCAGCGATATGTGTTTCCCTGCACAGATGCAGCGGGAAGGAGTGGTGCTAGAAGTGTATCAGTGCGGTAGCCTGCTGCTCGTTGGGGCATGGGGGGGGCCATTGTGAGTGGCCCACCACAGGGACCGGTGCAGGGACCAGCTCGCGGTGCAGTGCTCGGCCCCAGGGATGGAGAGGGGAGGGAAGGAAGGAGCTCCTGGCATCTCCGGGCGCATTTGAGATGGTTCAGGCTAACAGTGCTGTTCCGTAAAACCTGCCGTCTGCCCGTGTAGCCATGGCAGCTGTGCCAGGGGCCTGTCCCCACCAGTCCTAGAGCTGCTCTGATTGTGCCTTCAAGGGGAGCATGGGTTGTGGTGGTAGTCCGGTGGGCTTGGTGGCAAAGTGAATTTACCTGCATGATCAGAGTAGCCAAAAGTAGGAAAGAAAGGTTGTGTTGTGGGGTGAATTTGGTCATTTGTTTCACTTTCTTTCACAGCCCTTTCTCGTTCAGAGTACAGTTGGCCATATGGTCATGCACTTGGGGTATCTGATGGGAATTTCTGATTGTGTCTTGCACAAAATGAAATGCACTCTTTACTGCTCGGTGTGAATAGCAGGCAAACTATGAAAAATGGGCCTCCTGACAGATGCAGCGCTGTCTTGGGAGTTGGTGACTAGCAAGAAATACCAGGGTGGGGGGAGCCGTGACAGGCAGCAGGTTCAGTGCTGGGGGGAGTGCTGACCTGACCTGATTGTGTCCAACAGTGAGAGCAGTTCTGCTTCAGTGCAAAGCCATTCAGAAGGAAGCTGCTTAGGCAACAACAGATGGTACAGCAAGCAGCTGGTAGGGAATACTTGAGAGAAACTGTACCCTGTTTCATAACATGTTCATTCCTTTCATTTTTCTGTGTTAGTTTTGCCGTCTTCTAAAAGCACTACTTAGGAAATGGTATCCCCTAAAAGGTTCTGGTTTAAGAGTTTTTTCATTGCTGTTTGCTACTCCTTTAAAAAAATTGCATTCAAATTTTGTGCTACTCCATGTACAGATGAAATTTGTGCTATCCCAGGAGTACAGATGAAAAGACTTAAAAATGCTGCTTTTAACCACACAGGAAAACAATTACATATTTGAGGAAAGGGCACTGAGAGGTTAAATGAAAAGTTGGGCCTAGAGGAAAGCTGACTGCTGTGGAACAACACAGCAAATTGTTTTTAACATATTACCCAGCAGAAGTTCTCATTCAAGTTAAACTCACTCAAAACAATTATATTCAGCTGTTTCGAAATCCTTAGGTTTAGACCTTAAAGCCCCTTACATACCTTTCTCAGCAGAACTCAGTCACTTTCATGTACAATTGGGGATTTTGGCCTGTTATGAAGTATGCTCAAATGTTTTCTTAAATTACCGAAAAATAAAAATTCAGCTTTGCTCCTCAGCAGGTGTAAACTGTTACATGACCAGAAACTGTTGGAGAGTTGCAATAGTCTGTATTAGCTGCCTATCCTCACGGTAGGCCATCACCTAGATTTCTAGGAAAACGCAGAGTCTAGAGTCCTTTATTCCTTTGCTGCTTCAGCCTGAAAATTCAATAGATGGGCTTCTCCACCAAAAGCTGTGACTTAGCTCTGACCTGAAGCAACCGTGTCTTTGGAAGAAAGGATAGTTTGCTTTCCATGCCCATTCATTCCTCGGTCTCTTTGTTGGGTTGGTCAACAAGGATGCCAATTGTGATGGTGGTTTTCTATAATATGGACACCTGCCTGCTAGGAAATGGACTGAGACCACCAACTCATTTCACATTAGCTAGCAAACAGCTGTCAGATGGTAAACAACTTGTGGTCACTATTGTTCCTGGCTGGATTAGAACCAGTGACCCAGAGGTGAACAGCTCATATCCTGTTACCAAGGGCATGTGTCGCAGCTCAGTAAGACGCTACTGCTTTTTTTATTTAATTGGAAAGTTTGAATTGTGTGTACCAATTTAGTATATTATGGTACATTTCAAAGCTGCTTGCATGTTTTTTTTTCAGTTTGTACTGTTAAATTTGTTCATTTTGGTTTGTTGGGGTTTTTTTACCACACTTTTCCAGTTTCTCAACCCAGAGGGGTATCAAGCAAGAAATGCATCAAAAAATATAATACTTTTTAGCAATCTGTCTATTTTACCCAGTCAGAAATAATATTTTTCTGCCTATGGGCAACAGAGATGCATACATGTAAAAACAGCTTTTGTTTGATTTTCAGAAAGACAAGTTTTTGGCTTCTAAAATTGTAGGGAAGATTTCCCACTACAAGTAGAGGCAGCTGTTGTTGGGCTGTCTTCCTGAGTATGCAGACAGCTTTGTGTCCTTGTCACAGCTCTAAACTTTGTCAAACTGTGACAGAATGAAAAGCCATCTTTGATGTGTGTTTTTATTTTTGCTATTCATAATCATGTCAGCATTAATGAAATTTGTAACAGCAATACTGGAGCCATCCCCAGCATGTGTGAGGAGTAACTTAACTGGTATCATATGATGGCTTGGGAGATAAAAAGCAGCCTTTTGAAGTGCTTTGGTGTTGGGTTTTTTTTGTAACTTTTTTGCATTTGTAGGCAACAGTCTTTTATCTTTGCTTTTTTAAATATATTTTTTAAGGAAAACCAAAGAACCTGGTGTTACCTAATTCTCAGTGTGACAGAAATGGTTGAGATGGTCACCGTGTTTTTCTAGATTTGAAGTCGGTTAATCTTCACATTGGATGTGATGATATTCTAGATAGACAGTGTCCTTTTGTTGGACATTATAGTAGCGGAGAAGAAGAAATGTAGATTGTCCAGCTGGACAATGGGAAGGAGACGGTAGGGCAAAGGGAGATGGCAGGGTGCAGGCTGTCTTAACCTAGCCAGACACAACCATTGCTATTCAATGTGAGCTGTACAGACACAGATATGTGTATTCAGCAGAATAAATGCTGTTCGAGAAAAGCTAGACACAGCATGGAATTTCTGACTGCCTGTAGTCCAGTGCTGGAATAGATCATGTCTAATTACATGATAAAAATGATAATTTTTCATTGAGCTGTTGCACAGCCTATTGAATGACCATGTAATCTCTTTAAGATGCTGATTGCTTACCACTGTGTTCTAGCTCTTGTAAGCTCATCATTTCTCAAAGGATATTCTTTTTCTTGTAGCTCTATTTCAGTCACACCCTATGAAGCCTTTATTTTGCATAGTTAAATAAATGAGCAGAAAAAAATCATTGCAGGTAGCCAATAACCATGTAAACCAATAGCAGTTCTGCCTCTACAAGGAGACAGCATTTTAAAAGTTTAAAAGAAGTAGACATGACAACGTGTCCCATTTCTTGTACTGGCTAAACTTAAATTTCAATGTAAGTGTTTTGCACTTCCCCCCAGCAAACAGTTTACTCCTGTACTCTGGCAGTCAGGCCTAGAGAATGATAATTCTGAGGAAGGTGCTGTTTTCCTTGGTCTTCTATCAGGATGCTAACTAATACTGTCTGTGTGCAGAAAAACTATATTCTGTTGCTGACAAAGAGCAGCACAGACAAGCTCAAACATCCAAGAGAACACGAAGACGGAACTCCCTAGAGAGCAACAGGAAGCTTTAAATCAAAAGGCCATTATTGTTCTGTGCCCAGCAATAGCAGAGTGATCTTCCTATTGGCCAAGAACTTCAACTCTTTATCTCAGTTTCTTTAGAGGAGGTTTTGATGCAGTGTGAGTAGTAGTTGGCTGCTATGTTTTGTTCTCATGAGGTCTGTGCTCCGTAAAAATAGTGTTGCAGGTGTCATCAGGTACCATCTTCTGCTGTGTGGCAGGTGTGAGCATTTCTAATCCTTGGTAGGCAATCAGGACAGGGAGGCAAAACTGTGGCTGGCTGGCTTATCTGTACCAATGTAATGGGCTGAAAGTAGTTTTTGAGTAACAGCTGTATACGTGTGTAATAGAGGTGCATACGGGAACAGCACAAGGAGAGATTATGTGACGAAATGGAGTAGAAGGAATCCCTTAACAGCAAAGTTAAGGGAGATAGGCTGTGTTAGGATGTCAGGGAGAGAGGTATGAAAGCAAGGACCCTTTCTGGTTCCCATCCTGGAAGGGGGAGAGCGCTGAAGGGTGAGAAGGCAAGGTGCCTTCAGCTTTCCCCAGCACTCATCCACGGTAGAATGCGTTGTGTAGTGGGGGCCTTCTGGTCTCCTTGCATGTATGGGCTGTTCTTGTCTTTCTCTGCACACCGCTGCTTTTTGAGGTTGTCTCAGGTGAACACATTGGGATATTATTCTCAGTCTTTATTTTTGTGTGGTTACTGAGTCATAAAGGGTTTTTATTTTCTGTTTCCCTTTGGTTCATGCTGTGGTGATAACAGGTATTGCAAATTGCAGAGGTTGCCTGCATTGGCTGTTGCTCAGGCTATAATGTAAACATTGCAAAGAGTACTAATCTACACACATGATTTATCAAAAAGGGTCAGCATCTTCTGGAGGGATGAAATGAAAAATTGTGTGAGGTGTCCATGACTATTAGATGTACAAATTTATTGCTTTGAGTTATCACTGTCAAAAGGTTGGCCTGGATTGCTTTAACGCTACGCATTTAAAGTCCTGGAAAAATTAAAAAGGTGCTGGTGCTCAAACAAAGCAGAAGCATGTCTTCTCCCCCACAAGTGCTCATGTGGAAACACCTTAAAGCCCATAGTCTTCCGAAGGGAGGTTCTGCAGTGAATTTTGCTCCATTCACGCAACTCTAAGCTTGTCACAGAAGAACTTAGGCTCCAAAACCAGTAGGTATTTCTGGAAATCCTGGCTTTTGTTTCTCAAAGTATGTCCTTCCCATTGGTAGGCAAACATTTTCATCCCAAGTGTTCGCCTCTCAGGAATGTTTTGTTTTGTTTTTTAATAAAGAGCTTGCTCTCTATTAAGCTACTTGTTGCACAGTTATGCACAAGGTAACTGCTGAATGGTTAATAGAAACAGTGTTCATGTCTGAAAAAAATAACAAAACCCCAGGCTATGTGGTGCAATTCCAGTAAGCTGAAATGGAACATTGTAAGATATTCTGAGAAAGAAATATTTCATGCATTTGCTCCACTGGACAGTAAATTAGCAAGCAGTGATTTTTGGCTATTACTCATTGTTTGATTTAGGATCGATCTCTTAGTAGCAGAGGTCTAACTTATTCCTGAGACTACTCAGTGTGGAAGGGACTGCAGTTCCCAGTGGTGGATTCCAGAGTTCTTTATAAGTGAATTAATGTAACGTCATGTGAATTTTGAATGCTAATGGTGAGAAAGGTGTAGGTATGACACTGACATTAGCAGTGGAAATGAGTGTATAAGCTGAATGACCCAGTAACTTTGAAATTGTTAGGTAAGTCAGTAGAAGGAAATCTGTCAGAAATTATGCAATGAAAACAAATATGATTATGCTTTTATGTCATTGGGGGGTGCATCAGTATTGTGCAAATGTACACTAAAGGCAAGCAGGTTTTTTTTTCTGGGTGCTTCTCACTCAAGATGCACGGAATCATTTTAATGTGTGATGACTGAAACACTGGGACTGTGACCCCAGTGCCTGGTAATGGGATCTAGAGCCTTTCACCTATAGGTCATGGGTTCAGATCTGCCTCAAGTTAAGTATCACTAAAAACTTGTTACCATCTGACAGCTGTTCATTGCTCTTGGGAGAGGGAGACACGGTGGTCCTTACAGAGTTCTTAGCAACCCAGCGTCCATACTGACAATTACTGCTCTCTTCAGGCCCTTCAGAAGGGCAAAGAATTTAGTACCTTGTCCAGCTTCTGTTCAAGTTGGTGGGGAAGTTCAGGAAGAGCAGCATTGTGTTTTGTGGTATGGCATGCTGACTTACTCAAGGCAGATCTCATGTGTTCTGGCAAAGAGCTAAAAGGGAAAGCCTGTGGATATCAGGGAGCGGGGGAAGGGAAAGACACTTTTCTTTGGAAAAAATAGTTTTTTAACAACAAAGATGCTGTCAGTAAAACTGTCTCATATTGGACACTGGCATTCGAAGATGTTCTTGAGACTTAGAAACTAATATATTGAGAAATGGTGCCCGGACACTGGTGTTATTACTTTCTTGTGATTTTTAAAACTTCTTAAAGTTAGCTAAATGTACAGATGACATAGTGCCTCATTTCTAGTAGGCAGACACCCAGAATCTGGTGATGCTGCTGGAAGGATAGGGTACAAACTGCTGCATTGCATTACCACTGGCCATGAGACAGTGTACGGATCTGTTACTTAAATCAGCATTTTGGCTTGTGGCAGCTTGTGCCACCAACCTGGCCATCTAGGCATAGATCATAAAGAATCATGTAATAAAGGACTGGAATGCCATCAAGTGGCTTTTGATATATTGAAGGAGGAGAGTGATGTGTGGATTTTGTCACCAGAATGTGAAACAATCCTCTTTGATACAGAGTAAAATGACAGGTATTGGTACTGTATGCCACACATACAATTCAAGTCTGTAGCATTTTGAGTGTAAAATGCTGTCACAAAATACAAGAAAGCAGATTCCATAAAGGAAAAACACAGAACACCAGCATTTTGTTCATTGATCGCTTTTTCCATTACATCATTTGTCCTATAGGGTGGGAATCCTGTGATGACTATGATGCTTGTATTGTTTGGTTTTTTTCTTGCAAGTGTAAGAATGACTTTCTGCAGAGCATGTGAGTGTTGAGCATAGTACTGTGTATCTTCAGCACAATGAGGCCAGAGGCTTCAGGTACATCGCAGTGACATTTTTAGTGGTTTCTTTCCTAGGTTTTTGCATCAGCTGTGGAGAGGGTGGGGAGTGGCAGGCGCGGGCAACAAGAGACTTTGATTCTTACAAAGTGCATATGCAAATGATTGTGCTGATTTTGGGGGCTTAAGATCTCTGGTGTATGGCAGCGTCCAGTGATATTTGCAAACTTTCAATTAAAATAAATGAAAATATAACTGGTAGGAACTTCAGGTTTTTTTCACCCGCCCTTTTGCTTTTTAGTACTTCTGATATGTTGAAAGGCTGCTGATACATCTATCCATTTGCTTCTCATCTGTTCATATGTTTTCACATGATCTGACTTTCACAGTCAGAATTTTCCTCTGCAATCTACATTTATAATTTATTTTACCTATCTACATTTGCCTATGGAGCTATCTTTACACTATTTAGCTGAATAAATGTACATAATGGACCCACCAAAGAAATAATTAAATGGTGTAATGCCTTAAGAAGAATGTAGAGCAGATCTGCTGCTGGGTTCTGGAGTGTGCGCCTGCCTTCTTGGGTGGTTTTGCTATTCCTGTTCTGAATGTTAAAAAGGAAGAAACTACCTTCTGTTCTGATGACTGACTTGTGTGATGCAATTTTGATTAGCTAAATCTGCCTTGTTCAGTGAAGTTAATGTGGTTTGACAGGACCTTGATTAGGAAGCAATCATTTCTGTTGATAGTAAACAGTTGGTCACTTTCAGCAGAGATAGGAATGCTGCCCTTTGTCTTGAATGAAGTATGATTTGTTGGTTCAAGTCCTGACTAAATTAAAAAGGAAAGGGGGTGGTGGTGGTGGTGGAATGGGATAGAATATAGTACCAGGAGCAGAAGTTTATGGTAGGCTCCACAGTCCTCATAAAATTGGGGCTTTATTGTCTCGGCTGGCGCTGAGACACAAAAGAGGGAGAGGACATTTTGTCTTTGGAAGCACTTGTAGTGTAAAGGGCTGCAAAAGAAAGCTCTGGTTCCAGGACATACAGATTAGATAACTCTGCACCCTTACCCCCACCTCATATTCCAGTAAGATGAAGCAAAATTTATTAGCATACCATAGACTACTGGTTGATGGAGAAAGACAATGAGCATGAACGTGAGCCTGATAAGTGAAATTTCTAGGATTTAATTCTTGATAAAAATTAACAATAGCTTTTTGTTACAACACATAGGCAGTCTCAAGGATTGTATGTTCTCTCACAGTAGTAAGAGGGATGTTCAGAGTTATAAAGGGACTAGGTAAGAAAGTTGCACTTTGATTTTTATTTTTTTCTTACTGTGAGCGGGTCACTGCTACTTGGTATGAAGGATGTAATGCCACATGTGACAGGCTGAAAAAATAGGGTGTGTTGTGGAAACATTTCTTTCTTCAAAGAATTCTTAAATGAGAAAGCAATGCTCTGTGCCAGAATGACTGTGGTTTAATTGTTGAGGGTCTCGTTCTGACAGCTTTATCAATGCAGGGTCCCAGCTTCTTGCCTGGTGGTCCTTTGAGCCCCAGGGTAGTTACGGGTGGGTTGAGGGCCCAAGTGATTGAAAAAGTGTGTCCCTGTTCAGGCTTGGGAACATTATCTCCCACACTGCCAACTGGTTACAGACCAGTCTTCTGTTGAATGGCCTAGGGAGAGATAGATGTACATGCCTAATTTCTGTTCACACTGTTACAGAACTAAACTTTGGCAGTAATTCAGATCACCAGTGCCAAGCTGACTAGGACTGAAAAAAATGTAACAAATCAGACGAGTCTGTAGCTTGGACTTAGCAGAGCAATAAAGGTAATAAATTGTAAGAGATGGAAACAACATGTTGGTGGTATTCTTCTCTGCCTCATCTGGATGTAGTCTTGATTCAGCTAATGGGCTGAATTAATTGACCCTGCCTCCCATATGCATTTGCTAGAGAGACTACAGGGGAGGTTATAGAAAGTGTATGAACTCTAGCTGAATGCTTTTTTTGTAAGAGGGAAGATAATTTTCCACTTTTATGTAATATTTTCTGGCAAGGCAAATTGAATATAGCTCCCTCTAGAGCCCATCGACTCTGCAGTCTCCCTTTGCCTTTTTTCCTTTTCTCCCCCCGCCCATGTTTTAATATGGAGCACACGGTTCTGCTCATGTGGGTTTAAAGACAGATGCTGAGCATGAGTGATCTCGTGTGTCGCAGCGTGCTATACAGGTACCAGACCACTGGGGTAAATTAGCTGTAGACAGTCCTTTCTGTTGTGCTCAAAACTGTGTATCTTTATACAAATTTGGTATTTTTCTTTTTTCTTTAAGGCTGAAAGAAGTACTCATGCTCACTTAGTCTTTCCGTTGTCCCTTTTTTTAACTGAAGAGAAACATTC
The DNA here is from genome assembly GCF_023634085.1 of Falco cherrug. Classification (NCBI taxonomy): domain Eukaryota; kingdom Metazoa; phylum Chordata; class Aves; order Falconiformes; family Falconidae; genus Falco; species Falco cherrug. The sequence goes on along the minus strand of NC_073720.1, from coordinate 45,363,574 downwards.
TTCTTCTGCCTTTGCCAATTATTTAGAAGAGTGTAAATTAAGCCATTTATCTTGAAATGTGCTATTGCAGCAGACTGTTTATACAAGTGTAAGAAATTGTAACATAGGATTTGGTCTGGTCTGCAAGGAAAAGGCTTTTCTTTTTTTAATTTTTACATAGGGGGTATTGGTTATAATGTAGAAAAAAGTGTTTGAGGTTCCAGTTTATGTATCAGTGTTTTACTGCAGCAGAGGCAATGGTATTTGAATGAGGAATATGGGTTTTGTTGCAGTGTTACAATGCAGCTGTTACTAGTTTTAGAGTTACACTGTGATCAGTTTGAGACAGAATAGTCCATGCAGGTGGTCAAGTTTTTCTGACTGGAGAATGCTCATCAAGTGAATCCAGAATAAGCAGTTACTGCCTAATACGAAGCTGTTGATGTTTATCCATCAGTTGGTGGACGAGTGAGTCAGGAGTTAAATTACACACGGCAGAAGATTGGAGAAGAGGCCATGTTTAACCCCCAGCTCATGATCCAGACTCCACAGGAAGATGGTGCTAATGTACTAACAACAGAGGCACTCCGACAGCACCTTGACTCTGCGCTTCAGGCCAGCAGAGTACATGTCTATATGTACAACAGGTAAGGGGAAAAGCAAAAGTTTGCTTCATCATCTGTGAGAGCTAAGAAGGGGGCACATGCTTTCCTCCATGTATTTTTAAATGGTTAGCACTGCAGAGCCTTTCCCTTATGACTGTGTTTTGATTTGAATGTCACTGGTTTCTGGTAGTGGATGTTGTGGCATGATAGCAGTGACAAGTTGGCTTTTAGCAAATAAAATGGGATAAGTGGTGTTGGAATTGATTCTGAGTTATACCTATGAGCAGTGCTGCAGTGTCCAGCATCTCTCTTGGTTAAGAGGAGTTAGTCTGTGCTCTTGGACATAGGGTCTTATGAATGGGATTCCTAACATTGAAACTCCTTCCACATTAGAGTTGAGTTCAGTCGCTGACACCACCATGAGGTACATAATCACTGAACAGCGGCACGGGTTGCTATCCTTCCAATAGTTCGGATATAAGGGAGAAATGCAGGTGTGTGAGAAATGGCAGTGAGTGGAATAACAGGTGTTTAATAACAGATGTTAACAGAGTTGGCCCTCACAGTGTCTGTGTGCACATACTGAAGGTTGGGAGTTGTATGTTGTCCAACAAAAAACCAATAAATGTGCACCTCAGGAAGTACCAGCTTTAGGCTAATGAGATATCTTCCTGAAAAGTGGTTCCTTCAGTGTTACTGCTTACATGGTGATGTGCCTAGGGATGCTGCCTGCAAGGCATGAAACCCCATCTTTCACCACATCCAACGGATGTCTCAGTCTACTAATGCCAAGGCTCTAGTTATCCTTTTACTTGGCTCCTGCTTTGTCTAGGCATTAGAAGGCATGGCAGTGGAAGTTGTAAGACAGGTGAAAAAGGCAGGCAGAAATCTTAATGGTTTCTTCTCTCCCACGTATGTGGGCCAGCTGGGAATGTTCTAGTCATCTGAGCTGGATCTGGGTTCTCTCTCACGTGTGTCACTGAATGTTATCTTAAGTCACAAGCAGTCTCATTTATACAAAGATGGCTTTCTGCCCCTTTAAAATGTGTTGACTAGCCTGTACATCCAAAAGCAGCTCCATTACTTTTAATGAGTTTTACAGAGAATGTGAGAATAACTGAAACAAATGTCTAGTCTGTAACTACAAAAAGAAAGGCCTTTGCTTTTTTTTTTTTTGTGAGATGTATTATTACTATGCTGAATAACATTTGCCTTTCTTGATGATTTGCTGATTGAGGCCAATATATTTATGAGTTGCAATTTTAAATGTCTGTTAAATTTTTAAAATAACTTTGCAGTAGTTGTGCAAAAGAAAAAAACATTTGTTTTTTACATTTCTTACAGACAGTGGAAATTGGAACATTTGTGTTATAAATCAGGAGAACTCATCACAGAGGCAGGTTATATGGACCAGGTATGCGTAGCAGGCATTTAGTTAAGTTAAAATAAGATTTGTGTGTTCTCATGATTCAGCCTGTGCTGCTTTTGACTACATTCTAGTTTAACTGAGTTTTTCTCCTTTCTCATTTTCATAGATCATAGAATACCTTTATCCTTGCTTAATTATCACTCCATTGGACTGCTTCTGGGAGGGAGCAAAGCTACAGTCAGGAACTGCCTATCTATTGTAAGCATGGGTTTTTTGTAACTTTTTGGTCTGACTGATTTTAATTGTATTAACTCTATGATTTTTCAGTTGCATTCCCATTGTTTATTTAGATTCTGGTTTAACAGAAGAATAAAAGAGAAAAGTATGGGGTCTCTACAGAAAATATGCATGGAATTTTTTTTCATTGAACAACGATTTTCCTGTTTCTAAGAGATGATTTGTAGGCATTAATTTAGATCCTATGTTATTTTTCCTGTTCTGCTAGCATGCAAAACAGAATGTAAATTCTGAATTCAAGCTTTAAGAATTTTATGCCTCCCACCCTGAAATAGGCTTGTTTCTGGTGGGGTTTTTTTTTTTTGTTTGTTCCCCTTCTCCCCCCTAAAAAAATACAAAACTATCGATTGGCTGAGCATTTTATACGTAAGAAGATGTATTGGGTTAAATGTCAAGTCTTCCTAAGGAATAAAGAACAAATCCTTTGCTTATGAGATCATTAAAGAAACCATATAGCCTCTTTTATGGGTGGTTTCTCGCAGTTTACAACTGTGATATTATATGCTCTGAATCCTTTAAAGAGTTAATTGTTAATCTTTGTGAAGGCATTTTCTGTTAATTATGCAAGAGTTAGCATTTGAGTTATTGTTTCTGTCCTGGTTTGCATGTCTCTGTAAACGCAATTTGCAATGGCCATCTCCTAACCTTTAGTGTACAGTTTTAGATGGGGAAATAAGGGGGTTTGTGTTTTCTGGTTGGGAGATTTGGAATAATGGCTTAAGCCTGGTTAAGCAGATACAGTGTGGTTTGAACCACAGAATAAGGCAGCCAAAAGCCTTTCTAGTCTGTCAACATCACAAATTCAGAAGTGGGGGGTGGGAGATGTGACAGTGATACTGGTGACAGCCATGGTAGCTGGAAAGCTTGATGGTTGATAGTCAAGCTGCCAGGGCATTTGAAGGAGCCCAGTATTGTTATAGATAAACAAAGATCAGTTATATTGATTGATTACATTTGCAAGATGATTATTAGACTAGCAAGAAGTAATCTGATACTATGAGAAAAGCTTTCTTTCCTCAGCCCCCTCTCTTCTTTCCCTCTCCCCTCCCCCCCTAATTCTTTGAAGCAGCAGTTGGCTGCTTTTTTGTTATTTAGGTGCTTGATGATTTGTTTTGCTTTGCTTGTAAATGGAAGTATTTTTAACTTGTGAATATTCCATTTTATACAATAACTTTGTAAGAACTGAGTATTTTTGATAAAATCACAACTGGGCTGCAAGAAAAGTACATAAACAAATCTAATTAAAACATGCCTTACATTCTATGAAACAACCTTACCAGAAAAGGTTTTAACTTGTAACAGAGTTAATAACTCAATTATTTGTGCAAGTATGAATTTGAAAATTATGTTTGTTTCAGTGCTTCTTTTGTCTTTTTTGTGTGTGTTATTTTCTCCTGGTTTCTCTTGCAGAGGAAAGCCTCCTTTGCAGTGGATCAACTTTGACCCCTTAGAATTCCTGGAAGAGTTAAAGAAAATAAACTACCAAGTGGAGAGCTGGGAAGAAATGCTGAATAAAGCAGAGGTTGGTCATGGTTATATGGATCGACCTTGCCTGAATCCTGCTGATCCTGATTGCCCAATCACAGCTCCCAATAAAAATTCCACCAAAGTAAGTTTGCTTGTCCTTGTGCATATCTTTTCAAAGGGAGGCCAAGGTGGCGGGGGGGAGGTCACAGAGGGGTGAGGAAGGTACCATTTTCTACCAAGCAATATATAGTTTGTATTCTTGAATAATGTCATTTTTCTGTTCCTGTTATATGCTGTTAGCCCACAGTCATCAACTTTCCCTCATTCTGTGATGCAGTGCTTAATCCTGCGTATTTATGGTTAGAGTGCAGTTGTCAGCTACTGGCTGGGTATGGCAATGTGGTGATGTGGCATTTCAGCAAACCTGATGTGTCAGACATAGCCACTGCTGGAATACAGCTGCTGCTATATACTTACGCAGCAAAGCTTTCCTTCGTGCAGAGCCAGTTTTGTTGGGTTTTGTGAAGAATTTGAAGGCGTGGGCCCCAATTTGATGTGTCCCTTTATCAATTACATCAGGCTTTGGAGAAATTGCCTTCTGGCCAACAAGTATCTGGCTGATTTATTCAACTTGATTTGTTGAACACGTTTCTCTTTGTAGACCTCCTAGATTGTCTTTAATATCCATTATTGCAGTACGCTGGGCGTTGACTTAGGGTATGAGTTTGTCTAAGGTTATGAAACTGATTAATTCCTTCTTTATAACTTCTTCTAGCCTCTTGATGTGGCCTTCTTTTTGAGTGGTGGATGCTATGGACTGTCAAGAAAATACATGCATTGGCAGGAGGAGTTAATTATTGGTGGTACAGTCAAGAACAGTTCTGGTAAACTTGTCAGGTAAACAAATGCTTAAAGAAAATTTTAAAGTTTTTCATTGTTAGAATTTGGGTTTTGGGGCATAGTGGGAGGATCATGCAAAATTACTGCCTTTCATGTGTCTTAATGAGTCCCGGTTTAGGAGGACATGCCTCAAGACAACACAATTTAAAGGAGTGATTAGATAGTTTAAATCTAAGGAGGCGTCATCGCTTCTTGCTTCTGATCTCAGAATGATAGTGTACGTTGTTCAGAAAGAAATCTTTTTCCTGGCAACTTTGTTGTTTAGAATGTGTGTGTAAAGTATTGAAAAGCACTGAACACCTTTGATCATGTTTCGAAATATGATCAAAGGAAAAAGGGGAAAAAATAACTTGGATAATGTGCACACTCATTTGACTTCTCTCAGAATTCCAAAATCTCCACTGAACTTTTTGTTCAGGCTCAATGTAGACAAAAGTCTATTTTTATGTCCCTATATCTTGAATACTGTTTTGAGAAACAAACACCTTGGTTTCAGGCTTTTAATATGAATTTTGACCTTTTCTGCATTCACACTTAACACTAATAAGTCTTTCAACAAGCAGCCAAAGCATATCTTTTTAGTGAAAGATAACATAGTTCCTTAAGCTTCTAAAATTGTTGGATACAGTTGCATACTGTGGAAACTCAGGATGGATAGTTATTGCCAATGTGTACTCCTCACAGCTTGTCAGGCATCAGGACATTAATCTGGCATTTCTTTCCGAGAGGTGAAAAAGACCAATGTCTTCAAATAACAAATTGCCAACAGCATTTGCAAGATCTTGTAGGAATAACCATTTCTATGGCATCCTCACAGCAACCTGTCTATCAATCATGATCTTTATAACTGATTTGTAGGTTACATTCTTTGCTCCTGAAACTGATCCTATTGAAAATAATGGCAAAACTCTCATTAGTTTCAGTGAAACCAGATTTAGCCTCAGTACTGCATAGATCAGTACAGCTGCACTAAATACACGGTGGAGTAATTGTACTCTGTTAAATTTTAATACAAACATGTGCCCTATAAAATAAAGAACCCATGCAGGCTCTTCTTAGGGTCTTGTTTGGGACTTGATGCCGTGAAGATAATTTCTTGAAAATACTCATTTTATGCCTCTTCCTCCTCTCTCTTCTTTCCATACCACAGTGCCCAGGCTTTGCAGACCATGTTTCAGTTAATGACTCCTAAGCAAATGTATGAGCACTTCAAGGGGTATGAATATGTTTCACATATCAACTGGAATGAGGATAAGGCGGCAGCAATTCTAGAAGCCTGGCAGAGGATGTATGTTGAGGTAAAACTGAAAATAATGTAGATACCATACTATAAAGTCCTGTTAAGATCCACTGCTTTCTGTCACAGCTTTTTACAATATTTTTTCAAGGAAGATGCTTAAACCAGAGCTGAATCATTGCCTCCCAGTTTTTAAGCTGATTTCCTCCCACTCCAATTAAGAAACTGCTTGCTTAGTCACATACAAGAAGCCATGAAGGCTTTGCTCCTTGCTCTCTGGGACTGAGAACGAACCAAAGACCTAGCTGGAATTTAAAAGCTTTTGATTAGTGTGGTTATTCTAAAGGTGTTTGGAAAGCATTAGAAGCCATGGGCTGCTCTCCCAGTGGCAGCCAGGATGGGGAGGCTATGTGACTGTGCCTGGTCTCCATGTCCCAAGTGCTGACTGCTGCTGCACTGCTTCTGACCTCTGGGAATGGTCAAGCAGAGGAAAGAGGAATGCTCCAAAGAGATCCCTGGCCTTGGGTTAGAGGCAGAATACGTGCTGCAGCATAGCCATGATGAAGTTACGAGAAGAGGTTTCAAGTTAGATGTTTAGAATGGCCTGGGAATGCAGTAGCTGTTCCTGAAGGATGCATATTCTTGTCTGATAATCAGTAGCTTGCAAGAAATAATTACAAAACACATTGGTGTAGTGTCAGCATCATCTCTGTGTAGGGTGTGGGCTTTTGCAGGAACATGAACACAAAAGTAGTTGATTTCAGATATGTGCTGTAGAAGATAGTAATGTTTTTTTTCTTTAGTTACACCAAGTTTTATTTTTCTTTTCATAGGTTGTTCATCAAAGTGTTGCACAAAACTCTACTCAGAAAGTGCTCTCCTTTACTACAACCACTCTGGATGACATCCTGAAGTCATTTTCTGATGTCAGTGTTATCAGAGTAGCAAGTGGCTACTTGTTAATGGTAATAAAATGAATCTATTTCATTTTCTCTGGTAGTAGAGCAGGGCTTAAGTATCTGCTTTGTTACCTGTCAGTAGTCCAGAACATTTTAGGCATACTTAAAATAAAAACTACATTTTGTAGACTTTTGCTTCAGACTTGTCACCTGTTCCTCAGTGTAACATCTGTGATGTGTCTATTCTATTTAAAAATATTTGTAAGGATGTGTATTTTGGGTGGGGAGAGAGAGCTGTTAAAGAATAATCCATTCTAATATTTTGCTTTTTTCCCCTCCAACTCCTTCCCCTCCCCCCCTTGCTTCAGCTTGCCTACGCCTGTTTAACAATGCTGCGGTGGGACTGTGCCAAGTCTCAGGGTGCCGTGGGGCTGGCAGGAGTCTTGTTGGTTGCACTCTCAGTGGCTGCAGGATTGGGCCTGTGCTCATTGATTGGAATTTCCTTTAATGCTGC